>NC_087167.1:8317500-8327500 GCF_035594125.1 Scylla paramamosain | reverse complement strand
GAGAGAGAGAGAAAGCCCCGGGGACACACTTATAGGACCACAGCAATTCTGATAAAACGTTTCGCTTTCATCATGAGGCGACCGGCAGGCCACCTTAGCCTCCTCCTCCTCCTCCTTCTCTTCCACTGCAATTATTTTACATATTATCTCTTCCTCCTCCTCCTCCTCCTCCTCCTCCTCCTCCTCCTCCTCTTAATAGGGTTATCACTACCACCACCACTACTAATGCATGCAAACACACTTTTTATGTATAAATTCCGTGATTATTTTTTCTACTACTACTACTACTACTACTACTACTACTACTACTACTACTACTACTACTACTACTACTACTACTACTACCTCTGCAAGAACCATAACTAACATCACCTTGAACTTGGAGCTTCCTCGTCGTGTCCACTCCTTCCTTAATCTCCCCTCCCCTCCCTGTCCTCTCTTTTCCTCCTCTCCCTCTCCCTCTCCCCCTTCCCCTTCCCCTTCCCGTAATGAAAGAGGGAGTTACTACAGTTTGTGACCTTGAGTTTCTCCTTCCATCCCCCCTCCTTCTCCTCCACCTACTCTCCCTTCCTTCCTTCCATTCTCCCTCCTTCTTTTACTGCACACTCCTCTTCCCCCTTCCTTCCTCCTCCTCCTCCTCCTCCTCCTCCTCCTCCTCCTCCTCCTTCTCCTCTTCTTCTTCCGCCTCATTAGTTTGAGAGCACAAAAGACTAAAATATAATCTGCAGACTGAAGTCTTTAACACACACACACACACACACACACACACACACACACACACACACACGTGCAACAAGACAGTTTAAATTTTTCTAATTTTTCTTCTCTTCAAAAAACGTGTAACGGATTTTTTTTTTTTTTTTTTATCTTTGCTTCGTTTTTTTTTCGTTCCTTTTTTCTTTGTTGTTTTCCTTCCTTCTTTCCACCTCCTCCTTCTTCTCTTCTTCTGTTTCCTTGAGGCAATTTGTCTCGTTCGGCGCTTGTCTTTCTCCATAGAGGAAAAGCTAGCCAACAATCTCTCTCTCTCTCTCTCTCTCTCTCTCTCTCTCTCTCTCTCTCTCTCTCTCTCTCTCTCTCTCAGTCCTGGCTTTGCTTTTCACGAATATGAGGTATAAAAATAAAGCAACATAAAAATACTTGTTTAATCTCCCTTCCACTAATGACGACGCAATATTGTAAGCAGAGAAAAAATAGACGTAAGAATATAACGCTTCTTTTTTTCCCCTCTCTCTCAGTGAAGGAGATACAATACACAGGAGAGAAAGGGAAGAGGGAAAGAAGGAAGGGCAGAGGAAAAAAATGCAACAGTAACAGCAACAACAACAGCAACAACGACAGTGCCAGTAATAATAACAATGGCACCATCATCATCACTATCATCGTCATTAACATCATCAGCAGCAGAAGGAAGAAAAAAGGAACAAGAACAAGAACAAAAACAAGAACAAAAAGAACAAGAACAAAAACAAGAAGAAAAAGAACAACAACAGAATGGTGGTGAGGTTGAGAGGAGGAGGAGGAGGAATACAAAGGAATACAAAGGAAAACCAAACAGCAAGAGACCTTTTGGTGCTTGCAAGGCTGTTTGGTAACTACTTCTAACTAACTACAGGGAAGAGGGACAGGACACCATATCAGAAGGCTCCGAGGAAGAGGAGGAGGAGGAGGAAGAGAAGGAAAATTTAAGAGAAGAAGAAGAAGAAGAAGACAACATCGACAACAACAACAACAACAACAACAACAACAACAACAACAACAACAATAATAATAATAATAATAATAATAATAACAATAATAATAATAATAATAATAATAATAATAATAATAACAAAAGCAAAACAACAACAACAACAATAACAACTGGTGGTGATGGTGGAGGAAAAATAATAGAGAAGAGCAACAATAAAGACAGGAAGAAGCAGAATGCCAATAAAAGAAGTAAAGAAAGAGGAAGTACAAGGAACTGATGAAGAAAATGAGAAAAAAAGAAAAAAAAACTAACTGCTTACAGAGAAAATGCGAGAGAGAGAGAGAGAGAGAGAGAGAGAGAGAGAGAGAGAGAGAGAGAGAGAGAGAGAGAGAGAGAGAGAGAGAGAGAGAGAGAGAGAGAGGGAATTACAAACAGCAACACAGCTACTGGTCCCAAGGAAGCTGTTAATATCTACTACACGAAGTAATATATAGTACAAGACACAAACAGTAAAGGTGAAAGCTTCTCTCCACCCACTACTCCCTTCACCCGCAGCTGGCAGGAAATTAAGGAAAACTGCATAGGTGTGTTTCGTGGAAGTGACGTGGTGTTGAATTAGTGAAGGGACACAACAGCCACACCAATAGGAGAGAGGGTCTTGGTTCCCTTCACCGAGGACAGGATGGTTTCATAGGTAGGTCACAAAACTTTACCCTCGCATGCAACTTTCCTGTTCCTTGAATGCTGCTAAGACTCTCAGTACAACCGCAGCTGTCGACAACGGTGACTGGATTCGGTTGTTTCGGTTACAGATTACGCCGGAAAATATGGATTAGAGTAAAGTATTTTGTCTATTTTGTTCTTGAAATCAATGGCGGCTTTCAAACATTAACGATCCCGTTGACAAGAATCTTTTACCAGTTAGTTTAAAAAAAATGTTGTCTTTTTTGCTGTGTTTGAGTGAGCAATGGTGAAATAGTCTTCTGCAATGACAATGTAGAATCCTTTGAAAATTTTAGACGTTTCAATTAAATCGCCTCTCATTCTTCGTTTTGTTGGGCTGAACAGGTTTAATTCCTTCAGTCTTTTCTTTCCTTTATCAGAAACTTCAAAACGCAGAGAAAATCTAATGATATTCCAATAATTAGTACCGTCTACCTTATTATCTTATCTAATTTCTAAAACGATCTCAAACCAATTCATTGAAGTGTTACCTTGTCTAAAAGCTCGTCCTATGGAGCCAACCAGTTAGTTTACTAGCAATGTTGACTAGACTCTGGATCACTTGAGATTATAACTCCGAGAACTCTGTCTTTGCTTACTGCTGGAAGTTGTTTTCAATTAATCATGTACTCAACCTCACCACTGTTGCTTCCGATGTGCAATACTTCTCATCTGTTGACACTGAACTTTATAGAGAGCGAGAGGCCGACAGAGAGAGAGAGAGAGAGAGAGAGAGAGAGAGAGAGAGAGAGAGAGAGAGAGAGAGAGAGAGAGAGAGAGAGAGAGAGAGAGAGAGAGAGAGAGAGAGTATAGACAACCCAACCTCACTGCTCGGTAATGTGTAGACGATAGAGAAAGAATTTAAAACGGCGTATGACCAGAGGAGGAAAATAAATAAATAAATAAATAAATAAATAAATAAATACATAAATAAAAACCTCCAATTTGCAGGTGAGACTAAAATGGCCTCAACACGAACAGATTCCCTCCGAGACAGGACTATGAAAGAAGAGAGAAACAAACCAGACTGTTCCTCGCTTTCTTCTGAGCAAGGAAAACATTTTATGGGCGGAATAAATCTTCAGTTATCTTTATTACCTTTCTCTCTCTCTCTCTCTCTCTCTCTCTCTCTCTCTCTCTCTCTCTCTCTCTCTCTCTCTCTCTCTCTCTCTCTCTCTCTCTCTCTATCTCTCTTAAAAACCCGTGTATCTTCAATTAGAGCCTTTTGAATGTAGGAGAGATGCGGCGCAAAAGTTTTTAAGAATGTGGTCCTAACATTTTTCCATGCTGTCAAAATAGATCACCAGTTTCCGTTTCTTTTTCCTTTTTTTTCATGCATTTCTTAAACCACGTTAGAATTTTCCCAATAGTAATATCTGAGTGGAAGAAAACATGCAAGTGGTGGGCGTGACAGAGGGGGCGCAGAAGACCGCACGTATTGGAGACCTCTAATGGAAGCAGCCGAGAGAAGAAGAAGAAGAACAAGAAGTACTGACAATGTGCCGCCTCTCTATCCTGAACAGTACAATCAAGCTGAACCGAACCGTATCTAGCGAGCTTTGGGAAGAGAGAAACTATTTAAATTTCACGTTCCCCTTTGTTGCACGAAGCCACTGATCTCTGACACGGAAGGAAGATCAGATTAGTATCGCCTCAGGTCCTCACAGTTAGCAGGCGTACAGCGGCACAAGCACCTCGCATTAGTGAGTCCAAGGAGATGAGGAGGTGAAGGACACGGGAAAGGATATACGAGAAGAGGATGTAATGGGCCAGATGCGGGGAAGAAAAACAAGAAGGCAAAGAGGAGGAGGAGGAAGAGGAGGAGGAGGAAGATTTTTTTGTCATTTTCGTTCATCATTTTACTTTTCTTCATTTTCTTCTTCAAAATTTACTATTCCTACATTTTTTACTTATCTCTTTCCTGTATTTTCCTCTCTCTCTCTCTCTCTCTCTCTCTCTCTCTCTCTCTCTCTCTCTCTCTCTCTCTCTCTCTCTCTCTCTCTCTCTCTCTCTCTCTCTCTCTAATGAGGAAGAGTGTAAAAATAAACAATTAAATGATACTTAACAAGTGACAAGTAAATGAAGAGGAGGAGGAGGAGGAGGAGGAGGAGGAGGAGGAGGAGGAGGAGGAGGAGGAGGAGGAGGAGGAGGAGGAGAGGTGAAAATGACAGGTAGTGGAGAAAAAAATGAAGGGTGAGAGAAATAAAAACGAGAGAGAGAGAGAGAGAGAGAGAGAGAGAGAGAGAGAGAGAGAGAGAGAGAGAGAGAGAGAGAGAGAGAGAGAGAGAGAGAGAGAGAGAGAGAGAGAGAGAGAGAGACGGATAAAAAAATAATCGATGAAAGAAAATGAAAATATGGAAGAAAGGAAGGAAGGAAAAAGGAAGAACGGAAGGAAGACAGGAAGGAAGAAAAAGAAAGAAAGAAGAGAAAAAAGAAAGAAAAAAGAAAGAAAGAAAAGAGGAAAAGAGAAAGGAAGGAAAGAAGGGAGGAAGGAAAGAAAGAAGGAAGGAAGGAAGGAAGGAAGAAAAGAAGGAATGAAGACAGGAAGGAGGGAGGAAGAGATAAATATAGAAGTGGAATGGAATGAGGAAAAATGAACAAAGTGAGAAAATTAAAGGGGAGAGAAAGGAAGATATTGCGCCGCAGGGAATGAGAGAGAGAGAGAGAGAGAGAGAGAGAGAGAGAGAGAGAGAGAGAGAGAGAGAGAGAGAGAGAGAGAGAGAGAGAGAGAGAGAGAGAGAGAGAGATTTATAGACCCAGACATACATACCTAGGCAAAATAAAGAAAAAGAGACAAGTAGACACACACACACACACACACACACACACACACACACACACACACAGCCAGACGAACAGAAAATAGACAAAAAAAAAAAAAAAAACAGACTACTAGATAGATAGACCATTATAACCAAACAGACATACATACATACAGACAGATACAGATACGGACGGAAACAAAGAGACGGATAATAAAAAGAGGGACAGACAGATAATTTGAGAAACATACGTACAGATACTCGTAGATCAAAGGAGATACAGACAGACAGACAGACAGACAGACAGACAGACAGACATTACATAAACAGACAGTCAGACACAGACACACACACACACACACACACACACACACACACACACACACACACACACACACACACACACAAAACGAAAGAGGCAGAGAAGAAAATGTGTAAGAAAAACAATAAAAGAATCACAAACCATAAGAAAAAAGGAATAAGAGGTGAAGGGTAAATAAAAGAGGGGAGAAAGGCTGAACGAGAAAATGCAAAAAAATAAAAACAAAAAAATGAAAAAAAAGGAAAACGAACAGTAACTAAGAGATATGAAAGAGGAGAGAGAGAGAGAGAGAGAGAGAGAGAGAGAGAGAGAGAGAGAGAGAGAGAGAGAGAGAGAGAGAGAGAGAGAGAGAGAGAGAGAGAGAGAGAGAGAGAGAGAGAGAGAGAGAGAGAGTGTCATTCTCTTTTGAAAATTATATTTGTTCTTTATTTTTATTTTGTTTTCTTCCTTTACGGATCTTGCCTTTGTTTTTTTCACTGTTAATTGATGTTTTTTTTTTCTTCGTTCGATTGTTACCAGTTTGTTTGTTTGTTTGTTTGTTTGTTTGTTGCCAGTTTGTTTTGTTTCTTTATTTCATTGTTACTTTTTTATTGTTTGTTTTTTGCTTATTTGTTTTGTTTGTTAACTTGCATCTTGACCTGTTTATTTTTTTTGTATTTACGTGTTTATGTCAGTTTGTTTGTTTGTTTGTTTGTATCTGTTTAGCCTGATGCATTTATAAGTCTTGCTTGACTTTTTTATTATATTTCGTATGATTGTTTATTTGTTTACATTCAATTTGTCTCCTGGTTTATCTATCTTATTTTTCTTTTCTTACTACCTTTCATTTCTCCTACGTGTTTGCCTGCTTTCAATTATTTATTTCTCCATTTATTTATTTATTCTCTTATCACCTGTCTGTTCCCCTTTCGTTAGTTTGTATTTATTTGTCGTACTGTTGCGCTATCTTCACGCTAACTGCACTCCTGATCTTGCTAACTGCATGCCTCCCCTCCTCCCCAGGCCTCCACGCGCAAAACCTATCCATCCAGTCCACCTCCCTAATGCATGAGCCAACCAGTATTCTCAATCTTTCATCCCTTTCACTACTAAATTCCGCAACTCCCTGCCTGCTTCTGTATTTACCCTTACCTATGAGCTGAAATGTTTTACGAGTGAAATTTCAAGACATTTCTCATATTTTTTGTATGTTCCGTTGGACTCTAAAGTAACTGGCATCTTTTAATGAGCCTTTTTCTACCTTTTTTTTTTTTCGTTTCTCTATAAACTATTACCCATCAGTATTAGTCCACTCATCCATGTACTCATTCATCAGTTCATGTATCCACCCACACACCTCTTGATTGATCTACCACAGTGCTCGTTTCTCCCCTTCCAGTGTTTGTCTTTGTTTTTTTTGCTTACCTGAGTGGAGCAGGTGAGTGGAGGCGAGGTGGTGCAGGTGACCGAGAGAGTCCAGGTACGCCAGCCTGTGAGGGGAGAGAGGAGGGGGTAGAAGGGAGGGGGGATGGAGGAAGGGATAGGTATGGCAAGGAAGGAATATAGATTGGAAAAGGGAGAGAAGACATGGAAGAAAAGGAAAGGGAAGGTTGGATGTAAGGAAGAAGACGGAGATAGAAGGAAGGGAAGGGAATGAAAGAGAATGAAAGGAGATAAAGAAGGAAGAAGCAAAGTGACCAAAGACATGGAGAGGATTGAAAAGAGGAGAGAGAGAGAGAGATATAGGGAATGGAAAGAAAGAATAAAGGATAAAGGTAAAGATGAAAGGAGAGAGACAGAGAGAGAGAGAGAGGGAACGAGGGAGAGAAAAGAAAGAGAAGGAGAGGGAGAAAGGAAAAACGGGAGAAGGTGGAATGTGGGGAGGGAGAAAGGAGAGGAGGGAGGGAATAAAGACGGTAAAAGATAAGATAGATAGATAAAGAAGAAAGGAAGGAGGGATGGAAGATTTGAAGAAGCAGGGAGGGAGGGAGGGAGGGAGGGAGGGAGAATAACAATAAAATTAGTTATTTGCTATAATATTTTCTAGAGAGAGAGAGAGAGAGAGAGAGAGAGAGAGAGAGAGAGAGAGAGAGAGAGAGAGAGAGAGAGAGAGAGAGAGAGAGAGAGAGAGAGAGAGAGAGAGAGAGAGAGAGAGAGAAGGGGGAAATCTAATACATAAATTTGCACACATAACACAACAATAGAAAAGGGAAACATCATACACTAACTCTCTTTCCCTCTACCTTGACCCTTCGTCCTCTTTCCCTCCCTCCCCCCTCCATCCCCCCTCTCTTCCTCCCTCTCTCCTTCCTCCATTTATCCACTTCTTCCATGCCCTTTACTTCACCCTTACTGACTGCATGGAGGAGGAGGAGGAGGAGGAGGAGGAGGAGGAGGAGGAGGAGGAGGAGGAGGAGGAGGAGGAGGAGGAGGAGGAGGAGGAGGAGAAAGATTCAAGTGGTTTCTTTATTCCCCAGGTACACACACACACACACACACACACACACACACACACACACACACACACACACACACACACACACACACGCACGCATGCACGCACAGTTAATTATAACTCTACATTAATTTATTAATTATCTATTTATTCATTTAATATGTTTTTGCTATTTACAAGTCTGCGGGTGTGTCAGTCAGCAGTTATTCAGTCTCTCTCTCTCTCTCTCTCTCTCTCTCTCTCTCTCTCTCTCTCTCTCTCTCTCTCTCTCTCTCTCTCTCTCTCTCTCTCTCTCTCTCTCTCTCTCTCTCTCTCTCTCTCTCTCTCTCTCTCTCTCTCTCTGTCTCTCTCTTATTCCCCCTTTCTACTTATTAACTTTTCTCAATAAGAGTGTATGTAACCGTTCCAGCGTCTTTCCCTCCTTCCCTCCATTCCCTCCCTCCCTGCCTCCCTCCCCTTCCCTTCTCTTCCCTCCATTCCCTCCATTAATATCAGTGAAGGGGCAAGTCTGGTGAAGAAAAGTGTTTAATTAAATGATTCCGTCAGATAATAGTCCCTCTCTCTCTCTCTCTCTCTCTCTCTCTCTCTCTCTCTCTCTCTCTCTCTCTCTCTCTCTCTCTCTCTCTCTCTCTCTCTCTCTCCCGTCACCTGGCGGATGAGATTCATTTAAACTTTAAATATCCGTCCAGGTAATTAATTGTGGGTTTACCTGAGTCCAGTCCACCTGTGATTAATGTACCGGGAGAGAGAGAGAGAGAGAGAGAGAGAGAGAGAGAGAGAGAGAGAGAGAGAGAGAGAGAGAGAGAGAGAGAGAGAGAGAGAGAGAGAGAGAGATTTGCAAAGGTACGAAGGAACAGAAAAAACGAGGAGGAGGAGGAGGAGGAGGAGGAGGAGGAGGAGGAGGAGGAGGAGGAGGAGGAGGAGGAAGAGAAAGATGAAGAGGAGGAGGAGAAGGAAGGTGAAGAAAGAAAGAAAAAGAAAAAGAAAAGAAGAGAAAAGAACAAAAATAACAAGAAAAAGAAGAGGAGGAGGAGGAGGATAAAAGAAAGAAAAAGAAAAAGAAAAAGAAATAAAGAAAAGGAAGGCAAAAACAATCAGGAAAAGAGAAGAAACTAGAGGAAGAAGAAAATTAAGCAGAACATTTTTCAAGCCTCTCTCTCTCTCTCTCTCTCTCTCTCTCTCTCTCTCTCTCTCTCTCTCTCTCTCTCTCTCTCTCTCTCTCTCTCTCTCCCCGTGGCATCCCATTAACCTTCAATTTCACAGTTTTAACCCACTTTCTTTACCCTATTTCGAATCTCTTTTGAATCTTTTGAACCTTTTATAAAATTTCCCTTAGCCTCTTCTAATTCCCTATTTTTCCCTATACAGTACCGCCCACAATCCTCTAACTGATTACCCATAAGTCTCCTTTCGTTCCCTCAACCGCTGTTACTAAATTATTTACTCTTAAAGCGGTACAGTTCTTTCAATGTGGATGCGAGAACATGCTTTCCTCTGTATACCAACTTGTGAATTGACAAAGTAAGGGAATATGAGGGCGAGGAAGGAGACACGCTGAGAAGACCCCTGAGGAGACACGCTAGACCAGAAGACTCGTACGCAGCAATGAAGTTTAAGGCTTAAAATTATCACCAGTTTTGCGCATATCAGCTGAACTTAAGTGTATAGTGTAGGCAGGGGTGAGTTTAAAAGTGCATTAAGTTTAGGTGGATCAATGTAGGTATGTGCTTGAGTTGGTGGGTGGGTAGGAAGAGAAGCAGGCATAAAGGCATAAAAGGAAAGATACGTAAGGTAGGAAGGCAAGTAGGAAGGAAAGAAAAGTAGGTAGGTAGGTGGGTGGGAAATATAAGTACGTAAGTAGATTAGGAAGGTAAGAAGCTAAGGAGGGTGTGAAAAGTAAGTAGGTATATTGCCGTTTTACAGAAGCACTCTCTTGTATAGTATTTGAAGGATAATGTGAGCTTCCCCAAGGCACCTCCTCCTCCTCCTCCTACTACTACTACTACTGCTACTACTACTACGTGCGAGAACTGGTTTGCGATTAACTGCCAGATAGAGAGATCAATAAC
>NC_087167.1:8300000-8312500 GCF_035594125.1 Scylla paramamosain | reverse complement strand
AAGTTTCGACAGCGTGACTCGATTGCAGGATGGCGGCGAAACGAGCAGCGGAGCGCCGAGCCTCACGCGTCAAAAGTTTTCCTCCCGTGTGGGCAGAGGAGAGGGAGGGAGGGAGGGAGGGAGGGAGGGGGAGCGGCACTGGGGCCCAGGACAGGCTGATCCATGCTGCACACCGTGTATTTTGTAAGAGAGGCGGGGAGTATCGTTCAAAGGTGTGGGTGAGAGACACATGGCAAGGTGCGCTTTGCCGCTGCGCTTGTCTTCGTCTCCGTAACCTTTGTTCCTGAGGCGGGAGAGGAGTGTGACATCCAAGCGATGAAGGGTCGCCTCCCCCCGCTGCCAGGTACCACTTATCGACCTGCACCAGGAGGAATGACCGCCTGGCTGGAGGGTTGTGTCGCCCACCGCCTGCTACCCCCACCCCCTCGCCTTCTCACCCTGAGAAGGAACGAGCATCAAGGTGCAGCAAAGGGCACGTTCTGGCTGCTGTAACACCTCATTCACCTCCACGATAGCTGTGAACATGGCCTAGCGGGGCTGGAGGAGGGAGGGCCGCCGTATCGCTCCCTCCAAGCTGCTGTCGGGGAAGTGGAGGGATAAATCGTAGCTAAAGAGGGAAAAATACGTCATTGCCAAGGAAGATCGCTGCGTGGAATGGCCGCAAACCCCTCCCGCGCAATCCACGTCTCCACATGCTCTTTCCACACACACCTCGTTGCTTCATAAAAAAAATATGAGAAGTCTTTGCAAAAACTAGACAGCGGCGACGAGCGATCTTGTCATTCACGCGGCCACCAGACGCCAGTTTATGGAAGTACCAGGAACGACACTCCCCATCGCCAAGACATTCCTGCCGCCAGATCCTCGCGGTGCGGCACATTGCTGGCCAATACGTAGTGGCATCGAGAGGCACTTGTTGCCGCAACTCACTCTTACTCTGGTTTTATTGCCTCCTGGTCCCCTCCACCTAACTGATGACTGCCATGATGACCCACTTACTGTGTGTGTGTGTGTGTGTGTGTGTGTGTGTGTGTGTGTGTGTGTGTGTGTGTGTGTGTGTGTGTGTGTGTGTGTGTGTGTGTGAGTGTGAGTGTGGCGCAGCGGTAGAAATTATCAGCACTGCTCCCTGGCAATCTTGTCTTTGACTCGAGTATGGGTCCTGGCAGCAGGTGATGGCCTGGGTGACCTTCGGAAGGCAGACGCGGCAACCTGCGCGAGGCCAGAAGAGAGAAATCAAGGGAACAGGTGAGCAGCGCGGCGTGGCAACAAGTGACACACAAACCCGAGACCTTTGCCTACATACAGGGGTGGCTGGCAGGGCGAGGCGTCCCGGTGCTCTCTACACTTCTGTTAGCGCAACGCCACCATGAATATGCCAAGCAGCGGCCAGCAGCGCGGCGGCGGCGGCGGGAAGTAAAGGAGAGCAACGGGTGACGCCACCAAGCCAACGCCACCGCCTTCATTGTCACTTTGAGGCCCCGACACGTGCTGCCATTACCCCCACCCCCTTCACGTCACCTCACCCCCGTAAGAGACCCACCAACACCGGGCACCTCTGTGTGTGTGTGTGTGTGTGTGTGTGTGTGTGTGTGTGTGTGTGTGTGTGTGTGTGTGTGTGTGTGTGTGTGTGTGTGTGTGTTGATAGGGTGTCACCTCAACACACGCACATATGTCTGTTCTGCAACTGATGCATAAATCGAATGCAAATGGCGTCTTCAATAACTCTCTCTCTCTCTCTCTCTCTCTCTCTCTCTCTCTCTCTCTCTCTCTCTCTCTCTCTCTCTCTCTCTCTCTCTCTCTCTCTCTCTCTCTTTCTTTATTCATTCTGTATTTGTCCACCAGCCCCTCTGACAACAAGAACAGACAAGGACAGCATAAAAATTGAAAAGCAAGAAAAAAAAACTCAAAACAGAGAGAGAGAGAGAGAGAGAGAGAGAGAGAGAGAGAGAGAGAGAGCACCACAACAACTTACCACTGTCCCTCATCTCCGACCCACGGCCAAACTCAGCTAACTTTTTTCTCAAACTTAATGTAACCCATTCCCTTCCTTCTCTTCCCATCCCTTCCCTTCTCTCACTCTCTGCTCCACGACAATGACACTCCTCCTCCTCCTCCTCCTCCTCCTCCTCCTCCTCCTCCTCTAAAAATAGCCCGCACAAGATGGTGAATTAAGGAAATTTTGCGCCGAAAAGAAGACATTGTTCCCCCAGTCCTAAAATTAGACTGACTTAGGAACGAGCATGAGAGAGCGAAAGGGAAGGTAAAAGGGGCTTATAGAGAGAGAGAGAGAGAGAGAGAGAGAGAGAGAGAGAGAGAGAGAGAGAGAGAGAGAGAGAGAGAGAGAGAGAGAGAGAGAGCATTGAAATATATTACTTAGATTAGGTGGTAAGAAAATAATCTGGTTTGGTAATTCATTTTCATTTTAAACATTTCTCCAAGACCCCAAACCTCTCTCACTCTCTCGCTCTCTCTCTCTCTCTCTCTCTCTCTCTCTCTCTCTCTCTCTCTCTCTCTCTCTCTCTCTCTCTCTCTCTTCACTCGCTTACTTTACCTGACCTTCCTTAACCTTTCCTCCCAGACTAACTGACTCCTTCCCTCCCTCTCTCCCTCCTCTCTTCCTTTCTCTCCCTCTCCTTCCCCTTTCTCCCCAACAGCAGTATATCGCCAGAGCAAACATCCCCCTCACTCTACCCCCCTCGGCTCTCTCTTCTTTAATACTAGTAGGAAGGGAGAGAGGAGAGAGGGAGAGAGGAAGGGAAGGAGAGGGGGAGGGAAGGAAGGAAGGAAAGAGGGAGGGAAGGAGGGAGGGACGGAGGGTTGGCATGATGTAAATACTTCCTGACTTAAATCTGAGCTCTCTCTCTCTCTCTCTCTCTCTCTCTCTCTCTCTCTCTCTCTCTCTCTCTCTCTCTCTCTCTCTCTCTCTCTCTGATAAGCCTCTGTCTTTGTTCATGATCGTCATTGGATTGTTAAGCAAGCATAAATCGTTCAATCATCCTCCTCCTCCTTCTTTTCCTTCATTTTTTTTTTTTACATCATCATTGTCATCGTTATTATTCTCCATTTTCTGTCATGTATTTTCAGAACGACCATCATCATTATTATCATCCCCCAAGCATCATTATTTTTCCACATTATCACTTGCCTTCAAAAACCTACTTCTTATTGAGTAACAGAAATGACAACTATAGGAATATCAATAATAATAATAATAAGAACAAGAACAAGAACAAGAACAAGAAGGATAGAAGAAAAAGGAGGAAAAGGAGAAGAAAAGAAGAAAAGAAGAACAAGAACAAGAATAACAAGAATAAGAACAAAACCAAGAAAACAACAACAACAACAACAACAACAACAAGAGCAAGAAGAAGAAGAAGAAGAAGACGGAGAAAGAAGAGGAGGAGGAAGAAGAACAAAAGGAGGAAAAAAATCAACCAATAAAGAAAATATAAAAAAAACATACGAAAGAAACAAAGGAAACAGGAAATCACACTAAAAGAGAATAGAAAACGAAGATGACGCAATAAGGAAAGGGAATATCTAACATGCATAGCTCTGGCAATGAATAAATAAATGCCACGTCAGGAAACTGCACCGCTAACTATAACTAATTAATGCGCCAACTGTACGCACCATTAGTGGCCGGCAGGTACAGATTCGCGTGTGTGTGTGTGTGTGTGTGTGTGTGTGTGTGTGTGTGTGTGTGTGTGTGTGTGTGTGTGTGTGTGTGTGTGTGTGTGTGTGTGTGTGTGTGTGTGTGTGTGTGTACTTTAAAATTCAACACTATTTTTTTATGCGTATATAATTTAAACTTTTCCTTTTCCACTTTTTTTCACACAATTAACACCATTAGCACCACTACCACCATCACCACCACCACCACCACCACTGCCGTCGCCTCATTACAGTAGATAAGCGCCATCACACCAAACCTGAGCCGCCACCTGTTTCCTAATGACACACGCATATGCACGTACACACGCAAACACGCACGCACGCACGCACACTCACTTCCTCTTGACCTCTAACTGCTCTTAAGTATTATTTTTGTCATTCTTTCAAGTTGTCTTTGTTTGTTTGTTTTTTGGTCAGCTTTGTTTCCTCTTCAGTATCAATTACACCAACACGCTACACAACACAGGCCAGTCTGGAAGGCACAGTGTGGTGGTGCAAGGCTCAACGATAATTTCACAACACAATAATTTTTCTACCACTCGTCTTCAGTGCTACCTGCGTTCAGTTACACATTTACCTTCCAAAAAACCCTTGCCTATCTCGTCAAGCCAACTCTGTGTGATTTAACCCTCTCACTGCTAGACACATTTCTGCCCTAAGCAACTACAACTTTCAGACACCCGCTTTTGCACTACGGTCTTTTAAATAGTCTGGTAGATTAGAAAAGAGAAAAATTAATCTCTTATTCTCTTATTTTCCTTTTGTACGTCCATGTAAACCACTTTCACGGTGCTCTCAACGGCCCGTATTCTGAAACACTTTGCTCTCACTACTTTAATTTCCAAAGGCTACAGAGATGATTAGCCGGGTTCTCAAGAGCGTTTTTCCTATTAATAATGTAGAAATCTTGTTAATTAATCTCTCTCTAGAAGCATAAAAAAAACACCGTTAAAAAAAACAGTGTAACTTCAACTAGAACCTTTTGAATGTAGTGGAGATGCGGTGCAGAGAGTTTCATAATATGCTTCAGCGTTTACAGAGGACGACTATGGCAATAAAAGGATTAAATAGTATCTCGCACGTTCATTTCACCTACAAGGACTCCTGCGCGAGCCACACTGCGCATCTCACACGATCATGTCAGCCAGTGGTAAGTAATAACATCTTTGGAGTTATATGTATTACCTCCACTCTTTCCCGGCTCGACAGTTTTGTCCAATAATGTCCTGCAACCTCCGAGACATACGTATATTTAGTTCCGAAGCCTAGAAAAGAGAAAATTGACCTCCCTCTCTCTCTCTCTCTCTCTCTCTCTCTCTCTCTCTCTCTCTCTCTCTCTCTCTCTCTCTCTCTCTCTCTCTCTCTCTCTCTCTGCGTGTGTGTGTGTTGTGTTGATACAAACATTCTTTTTAGTGTTTTGAATGTTAGGTGGCGATCATGGGAGTGAAAGGCTTACCAATGTCACCAACCCAGTCACCAACCATCGCCCCGTCATCCCGACACACGTTATAACTGCACAGCAACAAGTATCCGCTGCTCCCAATCCTCCTCCGCACCACGGCCCGTATTCTGAAACACTTTGCTCTCTCATCACGACTGTTTTCGAACGCCACATGAATGATTATGAAAACAGCCTTGAAAAACCGCAACAATTCCCACTTCTTAACCATTTCTGTTCTCTCATAAAGGCTTCTTTCATAAGACGGCGATAATTACTCGTGCTTAGTTTTTTTGTTTTTTTCTGTTTATGGTACAAGACTTTTTTTTCTACCATCACTGGAATAATGGAAACACCCTTGAAGACTCGAATAGCTTCCACGAGGACCAGCTGGAAAGTAGCGGAGACAAGAAGCCGTAATAGTTATAGTTATAGAGCGCAAGTCTTATCAGCAGATGTGAATAGTAAAGACTGCTTGCAAAACGAACTCACCTGAATAAAGAAAGAAGAACGCACACACAAAACACACACACACAAAATGAATAACAAATGCTAATGAATAAATCGATAATACTAAATAAATGACAAAAAAAAAACATCTCGCAGGTATATTTCCACAATAGAAGGATAACAGCATGGAGGACAGCAATCAGTCACGCCTTGTACAGGTGTGGTGGGGAGCGGCGTCACCTGCGAGCCACGACACATTCAGGCCAATTAGTGGATAATGGCCGCTATTCTTGTATAGGTCGCCTTGCCCGCACGCTGGTGGTGGTGGTGGTGGCATTAGCAGTAGCAGGAGTGATGGTGGTGTTAGTAATAATGGTGGTGGTGGTGGTAGTGGTGGTGGTGATGGACACATACCATTATAAATACACATGGAAGTGAAGAGAGAACATACATATCTTTCTCTTCACCTTTTATTATTATCTGACACAGTCTTTCTTATTCGCAGAACCACTCTGAGGCAATTATTTTGGTCTACTGCCACGTCTGAACACTGTATTTACTAAGTATTGCCAAACACTATTCCTATTCTTTCGATTCTCTCTTTTATTCGTTCTTGCCGGTGCTTGCAAAGATGTGCATTACTTTTAGTGTTGTGAATTATTACGCTATCGAAGGAAATAAACTCTTTTCGCTAGTTCTTAATTTTTTTTATTGATCCTATTTATTCACTTTTATTTATTTATGCATTTACTTATTTACTTATTTATTTTATTTATTTATTTATCTACATATTTATTTATATTTTGTCATCAGCAGGGGTCCAGCCGTCCTCCTGTTTCTACCCTAAATGTCATTGTAAATACACAGGAGGAAAGACAGCAGATATTTTCTCGATCTTAACTCAATTTGCTTAGTTTTCGTCTTTTTCTTCCTTCTCTTCGTCAGTCTATACGAGTCTACACGAGGAAGATATAGATATTTTCATCACCTTGACAAAATTCCTTCCGTTCGCTCTCTGGTGTTATCAAAGCGGACAATTAAGCTAATATATTTGTAGCGCTGTACATGAGCACTACATACTCGTACATATGACGCTGATGCGAACAGTAAATAGTGGAAGCTGCCGAACAAATATGAAATAGCAAAAAAAAAAAAAAAAATCCTCCGAATATTGCAGTATTATACAACAATCATTTACCGTGTATTTTATTGGCAACTGCTAAAACAATGCCACATAAACGAAACTTCACTGTATTGTTATGCTGTAGTTTATCATTGCATATACATATTTGTTCGTTCATTCGTCCGCCTTCATAAGTTCACTACAGGAGAGAGAGAGAGAGAGAGAGAGAGAGAGAGAGAGAGAGAGAGAGAGAGAGAGAGAGAGAGAGAGAGAGAGAGAGAGAGAGAGAGAGAGAGAGAGAGAGAGAGAGAGAGAGAGAGAGAGATATTTTCTTTATTCCCTTTACTCATTTTGTTTTGTAATTCTCAAATTTGCCTTTCTTTTTTTTTTTTTTTTTGTGTATGTGTTTTGCCAGTCTACCTTGTGTTGTTGGGCAATTATCCCCATAATTACTAACAACTTTCCCACACACTAATTTTTCCACTGCAGTCTTTTACACAATTTCGTAGCAAAGAAAAGAGCGAGAATCGATTTATCTTCTTTGTGTGTGTTCATGGAAGCAGGCGACCATACGAGTAAAGAACATTAAATACGTTTGGTCAGTTCTCCTCACTTTTGTCCTTTCCCTCGGTGACTTCACTGCACGACTTCTTCTTTCCTCTTAACTTAATCAGCTTAGTTCTTTTCAGCTCAGCTTTCCCATGTCTTTTTTTACGATCCTATTATGAGTCCACAGCAGGAAAAAATAAATAAATAAACTACTGTAATGTGGTTGCTTTCTTAATTCTTTAACTGATTCTTTTTTTTTTTTTTGACGTCACAAAGATCAACGTTAAACAAAATCAGGAAAAGACTCCAAGTTCACACAAAAAAATAAAAAATAAAATAAAAGGAGGAATGGTGTATTTAGTTTGAGGTGTCTTGATGCTTGTATTCTGGAACGGTTCAAGTCATAGGAAGGAGGAAAGAGAGGAACCGGAGGAGAGTTTCAGAGTTTATCAGTGAAAGAGATGAAAACTCTGGAATTCTTTGTTTGCTTACTTATTCTCGGTTCTACTTTATTTTGTCTGTCTGTCTCTTCGGACTTCACAACAGGAACAGCACTTTTTTTTGTTCATTTCCTTGACTTAACTGTCTCAGCTTCGTCTTTTTTTTATTTTTTATTACCGAGTCAACTGGTAGAGGAAACACAGGTTCATTTCTTTATCACGCTTCGCTTGGTTCTTCTCAACTTAGCAAAGACATAAACGCATTTTCTCAGTTTTAATTTTCTTTTTTTTTTTTCCTCCGTCTCAGCCTCACGCTTTTTTCTTATGAATACTCAAACAAAGGGGGAAAGTGCGGGTGTTTTCTGCATTTTCTCATTCAATTCTAACCTTCTCTGTTACGAAACCTCACTGAATACCTGTACTATTTGCCTATTATTATCATCGTAACTTTTACTTTTAATAAAGCCTTCAATTTTGTGTCTCCATCACAACTTCATTACCTCTTCTCTAAAGTTCAGTATTCTCCTTCCTCTTCTCACCATCAGCAATGCAAACTTCCGAAGGTAATGAAGCTAAAAACATTCTCTTTTTTTTTCTATATATATTTCCACTTCTTATCATTACGAATAGAAAAACATCACAAAGCCACAACTGTTCTCTTCTTTCTATACATACACACGATTTTTCATCACTATTCTTTCCTTTCTTCTCATCGTCACTAGGAACACCCAAATCCAACATGGCTGCAAGTCTTATTCTCTTTCTATTCTTTGCAATTCATCGTTTTCTTCCAGCTTTCCCTAGTCCAAATTGTTAACGAGAATAAGGGTGTTTGGTTCAGCTTCCCTAACTTCACTAATATATCCTTTCTCTTTGCCTTTAACATTACGAACAGTTAGTAAAGAAGAAGAACGGATAACTAATATGTACTTTATTCACCTTCCCCGTTTTCTTCCTGGTTCTGTCTCCTTTCTCCTCCTCATTCTTCTTGGTCCTTCCTCTCATTCTTGTCTTCTTTTCTCCTGTTTTTCATTTTTCATTTTTCTCCTTTTTTTCCTTCTCTTCCTTCTTCTTCTTCTTCTTCTTTTAAATCAAACAACTTTACGTTTTCTTTCCTCTGACAGACCTGGCTCTTCCATTACGAATATGCAAAAGAGGCCTGAGTATTTTCCTCTTACTTTCCTTCCTTTGATCTCATTTCTTTTTAAACCCGAAAACGAAAACTATAATATGGACATTAGTTCATCATACATAGTCTCTTATCATTCCTTGCATCATTAATATAGTCTAATTATTATTGTTACTGCTTCTCTCACCATTACACACACACACACACACACACACACACACACACACACACACACACACACACACACACACTATAAAGTCGGTATTGTCACAGTTGGGAGTCACGAAGTCCTGTTGAAATTTTGCTAATAAATCTTGACAAATGGCAGATCAGCATAACATACAACTTAAGACTGACGGTAAATTATAAGTATAGTGAATGTAAATGCAGAATATTACTTGTCTCCTGACCACTTGTACACTCCATTGTCATCTGAAGTAATGAGGAAAAAAATGAACCGGAAGAAGAGTGTGTTGCAAATTTATCCTTCCGTCCAAGATCAAAGAAAAGTGACATGTTTTACGGGTTTCTATAGTGATATTGACGTGAAGTGTAGTTATGTTTAGGAAGTAAAGGAAATGTTCGTGTGTGTGAATGTGTGTGTGTGTGTGTGTGTGTGCTCGCTCGCCTGAAAACTACTTCGCAAACATGCAAATCAATACATCTATTTGTCAGTCCGCCCGTTCACTCTTGTCTATCCATGTGTGTCTGTCTTCCTAAATGTTTGTCTCTGTCTGCTTTCCTGCCTGACTGCATATTTGTCTACCTCCAAATATATCTGCCTTTCTATCTGTAAGTCCACCTGTCTGTCTGTGTATCTGTCTCTCTGCCTGCCCAGCTCTTTATCTATTTGCTTATTTGCTTATCCGTCAGCTCATCCAGTCACTCTTATTTATCCCTCCAGCACGTGTACCTGAAGGAGACGGTGCCTCTGGGGGCGTCCATGCCCTGCGGAAGGTACCACGTGGCAAACAGGCGATCCCAGGGTGAGGCGACGGCTGAGGAGGGGGCGGAGCAGGCCATGGCTAGACGAGGGACGGGGGAAAGCCGTGACTCCCCTCCACCCACCACGCTCACCACCATCAGCGTTGACCCGGGAGCCTCCGCCACCACTGAGGGAGAAGAGAGAAGAGCGTTAGGACAATATTCTCAAACACTTCTGCGCCGCACATCCACTACATTAAAAAATACTCTATCTAGTTAAAGTGACACATCTTCTAGGGTGTTTCTTTGGTTCTAGTGACAGATGAATACGTTTTCCACATTATTAACAGGAGAAACACTCTGGAGAATCCAAGTAATTGTATTTATGGCCTTGGAAAATAGTCGTGGTGAGAGAGCAAAGCGTTTCAGAATACATGGGTATAAGATAGTGATAAAGATGAACAGCCGTTGCCGATTATGAAGAGAATTAGTGTGATCATGCATACAAGATAATGGTAATGATATATAGCGGTAACTGATAATAAGCACCGTGAAGATTAGTAAAGCGGCGGAGGGCTGTGATTAATATTAACGTGAGAAAATGGAGGGGGAGAGGAGAAGGGAAGGAAAGGATTAGTAAAGAAATGGATAGCGGAGATTAATTAAAGAGATGATTAACGATAAACGAGGATGAGAATCGTGAGAAAACAAAGAGAACAGGAAGAACAGGTCAGTACAGATACTGATAACAGAGATAGGAGACAGCAAGCGATAAATGGTAATGCATAACAAGCAAAATACTTTCCTAAGATATCTATAACTAATGATGACCTTTATAAGAATAGAAAAGAGGGATAAGAGGAGTGAGTTATATGACAATGAATAAAAGATGATGTTAAAGGATAATGAGCAGTAAATTTTAACGAGCAACTAGTGATAATAAGGTCGATATGAGATCCATAACTAATGACGACCTTTTAAAATACAAGTGAGAGATGAAGGTCAGTAAAAAGATGGACGAATGATAAGAGATAATGAGATGTAACTGGTAATGAGTTAAAGGTGCTAAAAGTCAATAGGTGATCCATAACTGATAACCCATAAAATAGAAAAAAAAATAATAATAATAATGAAAAAACACGCAAAAATATGGTAAATCAAAACAGATGAAAATAAAATAAATACCATTACCGTTGACTTGTGGTGATAAGCGAAGAAGTTGAGAGGAGATAAATAACTGGTGGTAGATTTTAAGATAATTAATTAATATACAGAAAATGTTAACTGGGAAATAAAAATAAGCATTGGAGAGATAAACTACTAGGGAAAAAAGCACTAAATGATGACTACATATGAACAAATAATTGATAGATGAACAAATAATTGATCCAAAGTCTCATAAATATTGACAACATGCTCTTCATAAAAAAAAAATCCATATAACAAAGTAAAGATGATTAATTGTAGGGAAGATAATCCAAAGTGTAAAAAAAAAAAAAAAAAAAAAAACACAGACCAGACTGTGCGTTTGGCTTCTGTAATGAGTGTGTGTGTGTGTGTGTGTGTGTGTGTGTGTGTGTGTGTGTGTGTGTGTGTGTGTGTGTGTGTGTGTGTGTGTGTGTGTGTGTTCCTGAAAACATCAGTCTTTGAACTTGCTAATTTGCTGCCTGACGAACACCTGTCCTGTCTACCTCTTCGATGAATTACACACACACACACACACACACACACACACACACACACACACACACACACATATTCATATATATATATATATATATATATATATATATATATATATATATATATATATATATATATATATATATATATATATATATATATATATATATATATATATATATATATATATATATATATATATATATATATATATATATATATATATATATATATATATATATATATATATATATATATATATATATATATATATATATATATATATATATATATATACTTAAAGATGATGATTAAGAAAGTGATAATGATAACAGTTCATAAAAGTAATAATGGTAACAACAGCAAGAAAGATAACAATAATAATAATAATAATAATAATAATAATAATAATAATAATAATAATAATCATAATAATAATAGTAATAATGATAATTATAATAATAATAATGATAATAATAATAATAATAATAATAATAATAATAATAATAATAATAATAATAAAAATAATGATGATGATGATGATGATGATAAGGAGGAGGAGGAGGAGGAGGAGGAGGAGGAGGAGGAGGAGGAGGAGGAGGAGGAGGAGGAGGAGGAGGACGAGGAGAAGAAGAAGAAGAAGAAGAAGAAGAAGAAGAAGAAGAAGAAGAAGAAGAAGAAGAAGAAGAAGAAGAAGAAGAAAGAGAAGGGGAACGAGAAATAGAAGAAGAAGAAGAAGAAGGAGAAAGAGAAGGAGGAGGAGGAGGAGAAAAAGTTGAAATATAAAGCAAAGAAGTGCTAATAAAATAACAACGACAACACCAGCAAAGAACTTAATAGCAAGACAATAATTTGAGCCATCCATCACTCGAGTCACACCAGAAAAAATACATGGCACCATCAAAATTCAAGGGACAACCTACCTACATGTGTACAGAGGCTGGATGAAGTGGTAAGTCATGTCCAGAGAAGTCCAGTGAAATTCCAAATATCGAATAGAAAACGAATAGACGCAGAATAGAAACATGTGGACTCGTGATCTGTTTTATATCAAGAACACCATAATGGATACCACAGTGACCAGGAATT
>NC_087167.1:8285000-8295000 GCF_035594125.1 Scylla paramamosain | reverse complement strand
AAACTCCAACATGCAGGTAATAAAAGGGGACTCACACAAAGAGAGTTAATTATGTGAAAGAGAATAATATAATACAATTTACAGTCAAATCGAACAAAACCGAGAAGAAAGCAGTGAAGACCTTTCCTTACAGAGTACCAGGATGAAAAGCAAAACGTTAACATAAATCAGACAGCCAGATAAGAAAGAAAAAAATAATATATACTGAATGGGTCAATAAGAGCGAAATTAGCAGATTATAAGACTGATAACGAAAAAATAAGAACAAATAGGAAATTTTTAAACCATTCAAGATTCAAGATTCAACGGACAACATAAACTTAGCCTCAACGAAAAAAGGGCTTCAAATTAATACAGAGATGAATGAGAGCAAAACTACACAAAAACAACCCCATTAACTCAAAACGTGTAATTCTCCAAGTAATTTACTGGTATTCTAAATAAGAGAAAAACACTTTATTATAAGACACGGCGTCAAGTAAGCAGAGACACGTCCATAAAGTGAGCCAGAGTGACGGGTAATTAGAGCATGAAGCGAGAGAGAGAGAGAGAGAGAGAGAGAGAGAGAGAGAGAGAGAGAGAGAGAGAGAGAGAGAGAGAGAGAGAGAGAGAGAGAGAGAGAGAGAGAGAGAGAGAGAGTAGCAGTATCATTAGAGCGTACAAGAGGAAGAACAGCGAACAAGGGGCTCAAAAAATGCACTTCAGACCAGCATAAGCGTTCCAGCGGATAGCAGAGACAAGGGGCGCCTGAGAGCCGGACACAGAATAAAGGGGCGAAGGTATACGTAGAATCCAGGCAGCGGAAACAAGTTCTCATGTGTCACGTGCTTCTGGCGTGGAGAGAGCGAGGGTGATGAAAGTGTACAAGGTGAGGAAGATTAATTGCTATGAAGTTAGGGAGAGAGAGAGAGAGAGAGAGAGAGAGAGAGAGAGAGAGAGAGAGAGAGAGAGAGAGAGAGAGAGAGAGAGAGAGAGAGAGAGAGAGAGAGAGAGAGAGAGAGAGAGAAAGTGGAGAGAAACTGAAGTGTTCAAGGAAGTGGTCAGAAGATGGAGAGATCTGCCCTGGCCTAACGCTGGAGGGAACACACACACACACACACACACACACACACACACACAGAGAGAGAGAGAGAGAGAGAGAGAGAGAGAGAGAGAGAGAGAGAGAGAGAGAGAGAGAGAGAGAGAGAGAGTTGATACACCGATAGACAAATAAGGAGATTGACAATTACTAAAATCTTGAAACAATAATTTCCCATAACCAGTCCACTCCTCAGGATGGAGAACTAAGAGAGTAGATCCAAAAAATAAATAAATAAATAAATAAATAAATAAATAAATAGATAAAACTAAAGGTGCGTGAAGAGCAGCTGGGGTCAGTATTGGGGATTTTGGAGTAGCTGTTTCAGATACGAAAGAAAAAAAAAAAACATGAAAACGTAAAAAATAATGAAAGTATCCAGGGATCGCATATATGGACTAATGCCAACGTAGGAAAATAACAACAAAATAACAACAACAACAACAACAACAACAACAACAATAACAACCGGGACCCATGAAACTTTCACGGCAACTTTCCTTGTTTTGGTGGTGATGACAGTGATGGTGGTAGTGGTGATGACAGTGGTGGTGATAGTGGTGATGATGTGGTGGTGACAGTAGTGATAACATTGGTGGTGACAGTGGTGATAACAGTGGTAGTGACAGAGGTGGTGATAGTGATGACAGTGATGACAGTGGTGGTGATAATGATGACAGTGATGACAGTGGTGGTGAAAGTGGTGATGACAGTGATGACAGTGGTGATGACAGTGGTGATGACAGTGGTGGTGACAGTAATGATGATAGTGGTGGTGACAGTGGTGATAACAATGGTGATAACAGTGGTAGTGACAGTGGTGGTAACAGTAGTGATGATACAGGTGAAAGCGGTGGTGAAACTGGTGGTGATAGTGGTGATGACAATGGTGGTGATAGCAGTGATGACAGTGATGGTGATAGTGGTGATGACAGCGGTGGTGACAGTAGTAATAACAGTGGTGGTGATAGTGATAACAGTGGTGGTGAAAGCGGTGGTAACAGTGGTGGTGATAGTGGTGATGACAGTGGTGGTAATAGTGGTGATGACAGTGGTGGTGATAGTGGTAATGACATTGGTGGTGACAGTGGTGTTGACAGTGGTGGTCATAGTTGTGATGACGGTGTTGACAGTGGTGGTGACTGGTGGTGACAGTGGTGATGACAGTGGTGGTGGCAGTATTGGTAATAGTGGTGATGACAGTGGTGATGACGGTGGTGACAGTGGTGGTGAGAGTGATGATGAAATTGGTGGTGACAGTGGTGATGACAGTGGTGGTGAGAGTGGTTGTGATTGTGATGATAGGAGGAGGAGAAGGAGGAGGAGGAAGCAGAGGAAAAGAAAATGAAAAGGAAGAGGAGAAGGAAGAGGAAGAGGAGGAGGACAAGGAAGAGGAAGAGTAGGAGGAGGTAATAGCGGAGGTGACATCTCAAGGAACCCATAGGTGAAAAGCATCGCGTCGTAATAACAGTAGGATAATAATAATAATAATAATAATAATAATAATAATAATAATAATAATAATAATAATAATAATAATAATAATAATAATAACAACAACAACAATAATAATAATAATAATAATCCTAAGCTCGACTTCTTACTTCAGCCTAGACATATAATGAAATACGGCAAACACTCTCCGCAGACTTTAACCACGAGAAGTCAGGGAGAGCTTGTGGAGAAACCTGAAACCGTGCACTCTGGAACGCTTTTCTTTATTTAATTGTTTTGGAGAGCCGCGCATTAGCAAGCTTTCTTCTCAATTGTGTTCTTCTGGTCGGCCCTCTTCGTGCATTAAAAAAAAAAAGAGGTCACAAATCCATAGTAACCAACTTTGCCAAAACATTTTCACAGTTTGAGAAATCTTACCGAATACAGACAGAAAAATAGGTTTACGAGAAAGGATAAGCATGTACGGTAATCTGTCCTCTATCTAAGTAAGGAACAAATATTCACAACACATTCACATTTTGAGAAATCTTACAAAAAAGACGAAAAAAAAGTATAAATAAATAACAGGCAAGCAAAGCACATGCAGTAACCCAACATCCAATCGTCTACGTAAAGAGAAAAGAAAAAAAAAGCGCCGTCCGTGCCCTGAGAGACAGTACTGTACACTGGGCGGTGGCAGATGAAAACCAAGGAGAAGTTAGTGGGGAGATCAGATGGACAAGTTATGAGACAGAACTTTGGAAGGGACTCGGACTGTGTTGTAAAATTATTATCATAGTACTGGTGGTGGCGGTGGTGGTGGTAGTGATGACGATGATGACAGAGAGTACCAGTATTTTCTCAAGTTTCCTGTGTTCTCAAGGCCAATGTTACGTCCTTGTACTCCGTCTGTATAGTACTGCAGAGAAAAATTACGAGTTGGGACAGAATATACAGGAATTTCATACTTTTTAGTCATTCATTGGTAACCAGGGAATACGTTTGAGATAGGAGAAAGTGTGTGTGTGTGTGTGTGTGTGTGTGTGTGTGTGTGTGTGTGTGTGTGTGTGTGTGTGTGTGTGTGTGTGTGTGTGTGTGTGTGTGTGTGTGTGTGTGTGTGTGTGTGTGTGTAAATAAATAAATAAAGTATAAAAGGAAAAACAGAAAGAAAAGTGAAAAAGAATCAAAACTAAATTGGATGAGAAAATAAGAAAACAGATATGAAGACAGAGAGAGAGAGAGAGAGAGAGAGAGAGAGAGAGAGAGAGAGAGAGAGAGAGAGAGAGAGAGAGAGAGAGAGAGAGAGAGAGAGAGAGAGAGAGAGAGAGAGAGAGAGAGAGACCACAATTATTGCACCAACAAAATAAGCATGCCAGCGGTGGTCATTTTTCTTCCTTATCTTCATCATCAATTTTATCGCCAGACGGACCTCAGGTGGAGGACGAGGAGAGGGGGAGACAGAGGAAAGGAGAGAGAGAGAGAGGGGGGAGGGGGATGAGGAGCTGTATAGAAGAGGAAGGAGGGTGGAGAGGTACGGGAATAGAGAAGAGCCAATGTTGGGAAGGGGGAGTAATGAGACGGGAGACAGGGAAGTGGGGAATGGGAGAGGGGAGATGGGGTGATATATAATGGGGAGTAGAAGGCCTTTGGGACCCTCTGGAAATGGGACGCTGAGATTATGGGTCAAGGAAATGAGGGAGAGAGTGGTAAAGGAGGAATGGAGGGAGGAAGTGAGGGAGGGAGGAAGGGAGGGAGGGAGGGAGGAAGTGTATGAGAGAGACAGAGGAAGGAAGAAAGGAAGGAAAGAGAGGTATGTGATATAAGAGGAGAGGATAAAAGAAAGAGAAGGCATTAGGAAAGTGGTGAGGAAGGGAGGGAAGGGAAGAAAAAGGAAGGGAAGGGAAGGGAAGAAAAAAAGAAGGGAAGGAAAGGAAAGGGAAGGAAAAACAACTGAAGGGAAGGCAAGGGAACGGAAGGGAAGGGAAAGGAAAGGAAGGAAAGGAAAGACAAGGAAAGGAAAGGAAAGGGAAAAGAAGTGAAAGGGAAAAATAGAGAAATTAATGGAAGAAAAAATAATCAGGAGAGAAAAAATAACGAAAAACTGAGAAAAATTAAGCAAAAAAAATGAACAAGGATGAGAGAGAGAGAGAGAGAGAGAGAGAGAGAGAGAGAGAGAGAGAGAGAGAGAGAGAGAGAGAGAGAGAGAGAGAGAGAGAGAGAGAGAGAGAGAGAGAGAGAGAGAGAGAGAGAGACTAATGGAAGTGGTTCTAATCCCATCATTAACAAAACGCCATTAAATCTGATGAAGTAAGTTGAATACACACACACACACACACACACACACACACACACACACACACACACACACACACACACACACACACACATATATCTCTTGAACACAAATGGTTTTCCTCCTCCTCCTCCTCCTCCTCCTCCTCCTCCTCCTCCTCCTCCTCCTCCTCCTCCTCCTCCTCCTCCTCCTCCTCCTCCTCCTCCTCTTCCTCACACTAACGTTTTTTGTATCCACGTTATGTTTCGTTTATTTATTTTTTTCACTTCATTAAATCACTTCACACACAATTTAGTTAGGCGATTAAATGTATTAATAAACTGGTTAACAAAAATCATACTATTATTTTTTTTTCATGCTGTATATTTCTTTCCCCGGATGTACGTGTGTTTTAATCTCTGCTGAAGTTCTTTTTGTTTTTGTTGTTGTTAATGATGATGATGGTATTGTTGCTGTTGTTGTTGTTGTTGGTGGTGGTGGTGGTGGTGGTGGTGGTGGTGGTGGTGATGGTGGTGGTGGTTGATGTTACTTGACCTGGTATTGTGTGGTTCCTTCTTTCTTTTACTTTCTTTTTCTTCTTCTTCTTTTTCTTCTTCTACTTCTTGTTCTTCTCGTTTCTGATGCTGATGATCATGATGCTACTGATGTTACTGCTGTAAGTTGCAAGTTGTTGTAAGTTGTAATTAATTTTTATCTTTAGTTTATTTTACTTGCTTTCTGCAGGACTACATACACCAGTCATAGATTTTAGTGCGATAAAAAAGCACGCATTTCTTTTTTAATTTCCTGTTTTTTTTTTCTTTGAATCACTCATACTTAAATACTTACATCTCTTCCCTAACACGAGCTTTAGTCAAGAATCTCTCTCTCTCTCTCTCTCTCTCTCTCTCTCTCTCTCTCTCTCTCTCTCTCTCTCTCTCTCTCTCTCTCTCTCTCTCTCTCTCTCTCTCTCTCTCTCTCTCTCTCTCTCTCTCTCTCTCTCTCTCTCAATCCCAGGACCGGAATAAAACAACACACGCCATACACGCTCCCAAAGCAACACAAAGGCTTCTCACCCAGCGGGCAACCAACCCTCGCCCCTCACACCGTCAATATTTCAAGGCCGGCACCACAGGGCATGAGGCGCGGCACCCTAGCTCACCGCCGCGGCCCGTGCTGGAAGTGTAGAGCGCGGCGCGAAGTGTAGGATCTTCTCTAGAATTGGGTGGAAGTTGGTAGTCTTTTAGAGGTCCTTTGTCACCTGCGTACCACGAGTGTTGAGAAAGGTGCTCGTGTCTCTCCCGCGCGACAAAAGGTGGTGGTGTTGGGTAAGAGGTGTACATACGCTCATGCATACGTACACACGCACATACATACATGCACACACACACACACAGACAACTTGGAGGGAGGGAGGGAGGGAGGGGAGGGGGAGAGAGAGAGAGAGAGAGAGAGAGAGAGAGAGAGAGAGAGAGAGAGAGAGAGAGAGAGAGAGAGAGAGAGAGAGAGAGAGAGAGAGAGAGAGAGAGAGAGAGAGAGAGAGAGAGAGAGAGCAAGGAGGTATTGGATATGCCTTATGTGACATGCTTGGGAAAAGACACACACACACACACACACACACACACACACACACACACACACACACACACACACACACACACACACACACACACAAACACAAACAAACAACTTAAGCATTCAGTGTAAAATCAAATGTAAACCGAAGACTTGACGCAACACACACACACACACACACACACACACACACACACACACACAAACAGACGGACGAAGCCACCGAACGTCTCGCACAATCACCTGCTCTCTGAACTTTTGAATTTCATAAGGCAAAGTTGGCGCAGTATCATTCCGACCCTGCAGGCTGGCGGTGCTTCCCCCTTGAGCGGATATTGCGGTGATTGGCGCCGGGGGAGATGCAGCTTGTGTCTCCCACGAGGATAGCGAAGGCAGCACTTGATGAGCCGCTACGTAGATGCCTCACGGATGAGCATGAGGCACACTGTTACCACCACACCACATAGTAATACAGCAACAACCACGTCATCTCCTTCATCCACTTCTGTAACAACTCCCTAGAAACACTTTTTTATGGAATAGGGGGACTGGCCAAGAGCAGCAATATATATAAAAAGGCTTACTAAAACGCCAACTTTAAAGGAAAGCCAAAAGGTTAAGCGAAAGTTAGTCCTAGCTACTCCAAAAACCAACATTGAAGATAAGACAGCCAGAACATGACGCACCTTCTAACAAACCACATAGCAGAGCAAACTGTTAGAAAGCCGCACAAGAGCGAAAGTGAATAAAAGCAGATTAACTCTATAAGGATACCAAGACGGAGAGTTTGCCAAGTTTCTGACCTCCAGGCTTATTACAGTCTCATAGTCTTGACCTGAATTCTCCTATTTTCCACCCCTTTTCTCAAGCCATTCTTCTCCCCAAACGCTTTGTATCACAGTTAAAGGTTGACTAACACAAGGCACTCCTCTCCTGCACGTTTAAACCCTTCCTTCAATCTGATCAGGCTTGGTAAGATTGTCAGCAGATGAGAGGACTTAAGGTTACGGGGAACACAAATCAGTGAACAAGTACAATAAGTTACTCCACTTAAGTCCCAGTTTATATGATTGCGCTTATTCCGTACGTACTAATGAGAAAAGTTTAATTTGATACAAGCGTGAAAGATGAAAACTCAAAACTGTGTGTGTGTGTGTGTGTGTGTGTGTGTGTGTGTGTGTGTGTGTGTGTGTGTGTGTGTGTGTGTGTGTGTGTGTGTGTGTGTGTGTGTGTGTGTGTGTGTGTGTGTGTGTGTGTGTGTGTGTGTCTGTGTGTGTGTCTCCCAGTTTTCTATTTTTCTATTTTCTTCCTTTACCTGAGGAATAGCAGTTTTCTATGTTGTTAAAATACTTTATCAGTTCTTGTTTTTTTTTTTTTTTTTCATGCATTTCTCAACCCAAGTTAGAGATATCGCAGTAGCACATACAGTAGATATGGCAAGGAGACAATACACGACCCACACAGTGTACCAACACTCAACTACCCTCACTGTACACACACTCACCTAACCTGACCCAAGACTCAGCGGCCCCACAGAGCACCGCCACGCCGCAGTACACCGCCAGGAAACATGCAAGCCTCACCACACATCAAACATTGTAAGCTCCACCACACATCACACACCGTTAATTAAGCTCACTGAGGATTAGGTTTCTCCGTCCCCTACACGTGAAGGTGGTCGAGAAGGGCTGCTATGGTCATTATTTTACGTGATACGTGATATGTGAGTCCAGCCATTGACTAATAAAAACAATATCAATAGAGTAATTCAAAAGTAGAGGGTTTACTGAATACGCCGCTCTTAAAAGGATAACTACAAAAAAAATTACAGATAGGAAAATAAATAGTGGGGATAATCTTCATTCAAAACAAGGCTCCTCGCACTTTAACCACAGCGGCAGTGACGGTGACAACAGAGACGGGAACAACGCGATCCCAGCAGAAAACTAATTAAAAATGGTCAGAAAATGAATTAACCATGAACAGTATACCATTCCGCCCGGCAACCCTACTTCACGGAGGGCTGATCTTTTCGTATATTACACAAAACATTGAAAAAAATATATACTGCAAACTCGTTTTTATTTTCGACCATCAACCATACTTTGCAAACTAGTTAATCTTTCCATAAACCATAAAAATGCGTGCTATAAATGCATATCAAAACGTACATGAATAAATAAACACGCACACACACACACACACACACATACACACACAAAGGAGTAAATATCAGCATTCAAAGATAAAATATACGATAAAAAAATAAATAAATAAACATTCCTGAATACATAACAAGATCTCACCTCAATCGGCTTTCAAATCCAAACAAACCCACTTCAACCTAGACTCCCGCCACGCCAAAGGGACGAAAGGGGAAAGATATAAGCTCTAACACAGCCGAGCACACCACGTATATCATCCACACACACACACACACACACACACACACACACACACACACATCTTCACAACACTCCTACTCATGTACAAAAAAAGCATCACCCCTCAAATACAGATAATTACAGCGGGAGATTTTAAACAGAGGCCTTTTGTATTTGCACCTTTGTGTGGCAATTAACGCAAATATTAAGGGGATATCAGGTGCGTTTGTTAATCAAGCACACCTTTAGTGCCGCCACAAGTTTGCCAGGCATTGTACCTTTAAACCGTGTGAGTGTGTGTGTGTGTGTGTGTGTGTGTGTGTGTGTGTGTGTGTGTGTGTGTGTGTGTGTGTGTGTGTGTGTGTGTGTGTGTGTGTGTGTGTGTGTGTGTGTGTGTGTGTGTGTGTGTGTGTGTGTGTGTGTGTGTGTGTGTGTGTGTGTGATGGTGGTGGTAGTAACCTTAAAACCTTATGTGTGTATTACTGTTATTGCTACTATCATTATTGAATTAGTAGTAGTTCTTGTTGTTATTTTAGCAGCAGTTGTTGTTGTTGTTGTTGTTGTTGTTGTTATTGCAGTAGTAGTAGTAGTAGTAGTACAAGAAATATCACGAGAGAGAGAGAGAGAGAGAGAGAGAGAGAGAGAGAGAGAGAGAGAGAGAGAGAGAGAGAGAGAGAGAGAGAGAGTTACTAAGTAGGCATGAAATTAAAAAGATACAGAGACAGCGCCTTGCAGTGAAGCCGTAATAATATGTTTGCTTTAATCTCTTCATAACTAGACCTACTGAAACCAGACGCTCGCCCCACCTCTCTCTCTCTCTCTCTCTCTCTCTCTCTCTCTCTCTCTCTCTCTCTCTCTCTCTCTCTCTCTCTCTCTCTCTCTCTCTCAAGTCCGCCCTTTAACCTCCTTCCCACCTCGCCTGTCTTTCCTCTGTATTATGTACGAGAGAGAGAGAGAGAGAGAGAGAGAGAGAGAGAGAGAGAGAGAGAGAGAGAGAGAGAGAGAGAGAGAGAGAGAGAGAGAGAGAGAGAGAGAGAGAGAGAGAGAGAGAGAGAGAGAGATGCAATCACCGGACTAGTGGTGACTAAGGTTGTAACACTGCGAAGGAATGCCGCTTGTGTCTATTAGGTATTGACTTTGTTGTTGTTGTTGTTGTTGATGGTGATGGTGGTGGTGGTGGTGGTGGTGGTAGTGGTGTTGCTGTTGTTGTCGTTGTTGTGTAGGTACAAGTGTTGGTAATAGATGTATTAATGATAC
>NC_087167.1:8267500-8270000 GCF_035594125.1 Scylla paramamosain | reverse complement strand
ATAATAATAGAGGCAATCAGATCTCCCGACGGCGGCCTCTCCTCACACGGCAAGGCCAAAACACAGAGGCGGCAGCAACAGCAACAACACCACCAACACCAACACCAACACCAACCAACGACTAGTATTCAAGGAGGACCACCTGAAAACAAGTCAACACGTCCCAAAATTTATACGGGAGCTTCTCTGAAAGGTTAATCTCTCACGTGTTTGTATTCGATTAGTAAGTTTCTTCAAAAATGTCGTTCCTTGTGTGGTGTGTGGGGTGGGTCTTAATGGTGTTAAGTTAGGTTAGGTTAAGTAAGGTGAGGTGATGGTTTCAAAGTAAATAGTAGTAGTACTAGTAGTGGTAGTGAAGTTGTGAATAACATGAAGTGACAGTGAAGTATACCTAAGTGGTGTAGTGACGTTGCTTTTCCTCAATCTTAACATTTCTCACCTGCTGACACTCTTACATAACCTTACAAATAGACTCTTACCACACCTGAGGACCTGAGACTGAAGCAAGACTCTAAACACAAAGGGAGTGGGTTACGCTACCGACTCCTAACCAAGACTGTACAGGTGTGTTTATTTCCCACGTTAAGTTCACCACACGGGGCTCAGTCAGGTGGTGGGGAACAGAACGCCACGGTGATGCAAGAGTGCCACGCTATGCCACCTTTCACACTCTGGCACACCTTACCAGAGAGAGAGAGAGAGAGAGAGAGAAAGAGAGACAGAGTGGTGGTATATCAACTTTTTATTCACACACCAAGTAGTTTGTTAATTATTACGTCACGTGAGTGTGTGTGTGTGTGTGTGTGTATGTGTGTGTGTGTGTGTGAGTGCCTTTATTTTTATTTACCACACACACACACACACACACAAGTAAATGAATTAATCAAGGGATAAATAAATAAAAACCTTCATCATGCTACGCCCTTTTGAAGCCAAGAAGCCTGAGGGAGAGTAGGAAAGGAAGGGAAGGGAGAGAAAAGGGATGACCGGAGGGAATAGGGTGGAGGGAAAGGAGGGAAGGGCAGGGGGAGATAAAAAAAAATCAAGGGAGGGAGGGAAGAAGATTGAGAGAGAGAGAGAGAGAGAGAGAGAGAGAGAGAGAGAGAGAGAGAGAGAGAGAGAGAGAGAGAGAGAGAGAGAGAGAGAGAGAGAGAGAGAGAGAGAAGAGAAGAGAAGAGAAGAGAAGAGAAGAGAAGAGAAGAGAAGAGAAGAGAAGAAAAAAGAAAAGAAAAGAAAGGAAAAGAGAAAAAAGAGGAAAGGAAGAAGAAAGAAGAGGAGAAAACTCGAGAAAATAGAAAAGAAAAAGGGAGGAAAAGAGGAGCAGTATTAGCTACATGGAATGAGGGAAGAAGGGAAGGAAGGAGAGAAGAGAGGAGGAAGAGGTGTGTAAGAAAGAAAGGAAGGAGGGAAGGAGGGAAGGAAAAAGGAGAACAGCTGGAGGGAGGACCAAGGAACAATATTAGTTGTAGTAGGGAGGGAGGGAGAAGGAGGGAAGGGTGAAGGAAGGAGAGAAGAAGCAGAGGGGGAGAGAGGGAGAAAGAAAGGAGAGGGGGAGATGTAAGAAAATATTACCGACATTCAAGAGAGAGAGAGAGAGAGAGAGAGAGAGAGAGAGAGAGAGAGAGAGAGAGAGAGAGAGAGAGAGAGAGAGAGAGAGAGTCGAAAGTGAGAAGAACGGAAGAGAAGAGAAGAGAGGAGAAGGAAGGAAGGAAAAGAGGAAGGAAAAAGAGAAAGGAGGTAAAATAATAACAATATCAGATACGAAAAATGAAAAAAAAAATAAAAGGAAGAGAATAAAAGAACACAAAGGAACACAAAGGAACACAAAGGTCGTTACAGTAAGATAAGCTACACTATCTAACCTAAAGTAAGAGACGTAGATAGCAAAGGTCCTCCCCACCCACCACTCCTGACCCCGACCACCTCCCCCTCCAGCAGTGGCGTGCGGGGAGGGAAGGAATAACACGCAGAAGGGAAAGAAAAGAACAAAAGAAGGAATTAAAGGAAAAGATAGAGAGAAAAGACGAATAAAAGACAGAAGTAAGGGAATAACGAGGAATGAAAAAAAGGAAATTAAGTAAAAAAAAAAGAAAGAAAAGACGAAAAATAAACAAGAAGGGAATAGGGAGGAAAGAAGGAAGGGATGAAGAGAGAGTAATGAATAAAAGGAAATTAAGGAAAAGGAGGGAAGAAAAGAATAAGGAGGAATGAAAAATAAAAGAAATTAAGGAAAACAAAAGAAAAAAACACGAATAACAAACAGCAAGGTAAAAAGAAGGATTGGAAGAAGGGATAAAGTGAAGAGGAAGAAAAGGAAGCAACAATGGAAGCAAAGAAAAAGGAGAGATATGGAAGATAGCAAAGATATGGAAATTAAGAGGGAAAATAAGAGGGAAGGGCGAGAGTGAGGGAGAGAGGGAGTAAGAGAAAGAGAAAGAGTAAGACAGAGTAAGCAGGTGAGATAAACTTTTGCTTAGCTTTGGTGGGCCACGTGGGAACC
>NC_087167.1:8257500-8265000 GCF_035594125.1 Scylla paramamosain | reverse complement strand
TGTAACAGGAGACGATGAAGACATGGTAAGGTGGACCTTTGACCCTGTTGTAGTTGTAGTCCTTCACGTCACTTGATTTACTATGCTGTTTTATATCCCTCTATTGAATCATCTCCCAATCTTCCTTTCGTGGCGTTAAATTTATTCAGTTCCTTAAGTTATTCCTCGCATGATTTATTTCGGCGTCTAAAGAATTTTCTCTTCTACGTCACACTTTCTCTAGTTTATCAATAGGAGGAGGAGGAAGACGAGGAGGAGGAGGAGGAGGAGGAGGAGGAGGAGGAGGAGGAGGAGGAGGAGGAGGAGGAAGAGGAGGAGGGCGGAACGTGAGTAATGGAGGAAGTAAGGTGTTAGTGAATGAGGGCATCGGAGAGAGAGAGAGAGAGAGAGAGAGAGAGAGAGAGAGAGAGAGAGAGAGAGAGAGAGAGAGAGAGAGAGAGAGAGAGAGAGAGAGAGAGAGAGAGAGAGGAGAGGAGAGGAGAGGAGAGGAGAGGAGAGGAGAGGAGAGGAGAGGATAGTAGTAGTAGTAGTAGTAGTAGTAGTAGTAGTAGTAGTAGTAGTAGTAGTAGTAGTAGTAGTAGTAGTAGTACGAGTAGTAGTAGTAGTAACAGCAGCAGCAGCACCAACAGCAGAAGTAAACAAAACGACACGTACACACAGAAAAATGAACAGAAATGAAAAGAAACTTGAAGACGAGGTAGGAACAAAGACAGGAAGACGAACAAACGATACAAGTCAACAAACAGACAGGTAGGTAGAAAGATAGACAGGTAGATGGATAAAGACACTAACAGGTAGATAGCAGGTGGGCTAATAGGCAGATAGACAGATGGCGTAATAGATAGATAGACAGGTGTGGTAATAGGTAGACAGACAAGCAGATAGTCAGACAGGCAGGCTAAAATTCGTAGGTAGGCAGACAGGTAGGTAAACAGGCAGGTAAAGTAACAGGTAGGAAAGGTAAGTGGACAGCAGACAGGTAGGTAGGTAGACAGGTGGTGTCACGCATGAACGGTTACCTGCACTATCGGTCAATATTTAATGTGACCCACCCACCGGCCATCGATTATCCAGCCTGCCCTTTCTAGCCCTCCACTGCCCACGACGCCTTGCCTTCTTGCAGCTCACCTGTTCCTGCGACAAAGGCGACACGTGACGGGCGGCAGGTGAGAAGTAAACAGAGTGCCTGGCGCTGTCGCAACTCAAGTCACGCAGGCAACAAGTGATATGCACTCTCTCTCTCTCTCTCTCTCTCTCTCTCTCTCTCTCTCTCTCTCTCTCTCTCTCTCTCTCTCTCTCTGAAAGTTTTTTTTCTTCTTTTTTGTTAGATTCTTCTCATCTTTCATCCTTTTCTTCCTCGTTGACTCTCTCTCTCTCTCTCTCTCTCTCTCTCTCTCTCTCTCTCTCTCTCTCTCTCTCTCTCTCTCTCTCTCTCTCTCTATCTAAGCACAATTTCACGCTTTTCAAAGATAAATCAACAGGTGTGAGAGAGAGAGAGAGAGAGAGAGAGAGAGAGAGAGAGAGAGAGAGAGAGAGAGAGAGAGAGAGAGAGAGAGAGAGAGAGAGAGAGAGAGAGAGAGAGAGAGAGAATTCCAAAAATAAGGTAGAGGAGAGGAAGAAAGAGGAGTCAATACGGGAGAGAGGAGGGAGAGGGGAGGGGAGGGAGAGGAATAAGGAGGGATAGAAGATGAGAGGATGGGAGAGAAGAGAAGGGAGAAAAAAAACATATAGATTCCAGATATTGATGGAACCCCAAGGACAAAGTAACCAACCACAACCTGCTCCCCACTCCCCTCCTCTCCCTCTCGTCTCTTCTCCTCTCCTTCTTCCTCCCCCTCAGTGTTACCAGACTGTCTGTTCCCTCACGCCCTACTTATCCCCACTACATTCACTCTCTCTCTCTCTCTCTCTCTCTCTCTCTCTCTCTCTCTCTCTCTCTCTCTCTCTCTCTCTCTCTCTCTCTCGTTCTATAGTTTCTCATCTCTTTTATTGTTTTCTTTCTCCTCCTCCTCTTCCTCCTGCTCCTTCTCCTCCTCCTTTTCAGTGGAATTAATCGCAAAATAAGTAAATTCGCAGACGACACCAAAATAACAAGAAAAATAATGTCAACACCACAGCGGCGGGCAAAAATTACTGTCACTGTCACCTCAACACACTTGCAAACTGGGCAGAAAAATGGCAGATATTATTCAGTATAGAGAAGTGTAAAGTTCTCCATATCGGGAATACCAACGTTCAAGCCAGAGATGCAATGAATAATATATCATTGCCAAGCGCTGACTGAGAAAAAGATCTTGGTGCTTTAGTGTCGAAAGATCTAAAACCGAGTCAACACAGCGTAGGAGTAAAGGCTGCAAACAGATTCGTAGGTTTCATATGAAGAGGCTTTGTATTTGAATCAGAAAGCGTATTTGCTTTATATAATTCACTCGTGCGGCCTCGTCTTGAATACCGTGTGCAGTTCTGGTCGCCGTATTACAAAAAGATATTGAAAACTGGAAAAGATACAGCGCAGAATTACTACAATGATTCCAGCACTGAGTAATAAACAGTGCGAGGAACGATTGGAAGAGTTAAACCTGACTAACGAAAGGCAGAATAAGTGAAGACCTAAATGAAGTGTTCAAAAATTTTTAACACCTTGACGTTAAAAGATATTCCCTATAAAATAAAAAAATAAAAAAGATATTCAGCTAACTTACGAAACAAAAGTAATCTAATATAAAGGCTTAAAATATTAAAAAGAATTCAGTGATGTTAATGCCGATGATTACAGCTGATCCATCAAATAACAAGACAAAAACAGCCTCGACGTAACAGGCAAGAGATTCACGTCAAATGAAGCCCGACACGCAATGTTCAGTCTGGTCGCTTGCTCTTGCAACTCTTTACCTTCAAGTATCGTCGACCGTTACATCTATTACGAACAGACTACACTCGTTTTTTTTTATAGACTCCACAGCTGACATACAGACTGGTTTATTTTTGAAGTGCTGCTTTTCTGAGGCTGTTGATAACTGTTTAGCACCGTACAGAAATAGCAATTGTGGTAGTTTCCTCTTTCCTATAAAATTTCCATGCCTTTTCTCTAACCTGCATGTTTTTTTTTGTTTTTTTTCTTGCCATTTCCGGTTGGAGGGAGCAGTGGGTGGGGAGGAGCCTTCGTCTATGCTATCTTATATCTCCTGCTGAATGCAAAGTGCCCACAAGCGGACCGCAAAAGACAAAGAGATTAGCTGCTGTCTTTCTTTCTGTTCCTTTGTGTTCCTCTATCTCCACATCTACCACTACCACCACCATTTCCTCCTCCTATAACTCCTACTCTTCCTCCTTCTCTTTCTTCTCTTCCTCCTCCTTTCCCTTGAGAGGAGAGGAGCCCTCACCAGCAAGGAAGAGCGTTCACCTTTACTATCATTACTTCGCTTAATTTATATCAAATGGTAAAGTTTATCACAGACACCCCTGTAAGGACCAACGGGGCGGCTGCTGTTTGCTCCTCCTCCTCCTGTTCCTGCTACTACTACTACTACTACTACTACTACTTCCCCATTCTAAGAGACGGGTGGGTGTTGAGGAGTCTTCCACTGTGCTATGCTTTTCTCAGTACCATTCGTTAGAGTAGAACAGTGCAATCAAAAAGGACGGCAAATGATCTAAAGGTCTGCTGGTATATGTAATCCTTTGTAATCCTTTGTTATCCACCTGCACCACCACCACCACCTCCTCCTCCTCCTCCTTGTCCTTCTTCCTCCTCCTTCTTCCTTCTCGCCCTCCTCTTTCTCTCCATTTTCAAGCTAACAACCTCTCTCTCTCTCTCTCTCTCTCTCTCTCTCTCTCTCTCTCTCTCTCTCTCTCTCTCTCTCTCTCTCTCTCTCTCTCTCTGTAACTATCCAATAAATGTGCAATCCTGGCAAATCGCTCGATGTGTTTTGCGCAAAGGAGGAATAATTGTCTCTCCTTCCCTGATTCCGATGGTGAGGGACCCCCACACCCTTATTGATGAGAGGCAGGAGGAGCAGGAGGAGGAGGACGAGGAGGAGAAGGAGGAGGAGGAGGAGGAGGAGGAGGAGGAGGAGGAGGAGGAGGATTAGAGAATGAGGTCAAAAGGACAAATAAAAAAAATTATTCAAGTACGAGTATTCCTCCTCCTCCTCCTCCTCCTCCTCCTCCTCCTCCTCCTCCTCCTCCTCCTCCTCCTCCTCCTCCTCCTCGTCCTTCTCCTCCTCCTCCTCTTTTCATTCCCTTCATTGCCTAACCCCCCTCTCTCTCTCTCTCTCTCTCTCTCTCTCTCTCTCTCTCTCTCTCTCTCTCTCTCTCTCTCTCTCTCTCTCTCTCTCTCTCTCTCTCTGATTCCGAGTTGTTTTCATTATCCCATGAGAGAGAGAGAGAGAGAGAGAGAGAGAGAGAGAGAGAGAGAGAGAGAGAGAGAGAGAGAGAGAGAGAAAGGCTCCCACGGGCCAATTCGTAAACACCATTAATTCCGCCCTTTACCTCTCTCTCTCTCTCTCTCTCTCTCTCTCTCTCTCTCTCTCTCTCTCTCTCTCTCTCTCTCTCTCTCTCTCTCTCTCTCTCTCTCTCTCACCTTTCCCCCTTTCCTCCAAAACCAGGAAAAGCAGCACTAAATGATCCACATATGTGTGTGTGTGTGTGTGTGTGTGTGTGTGTGTGTGTGTGTGTGTGTGTGTGTGTGTGTGTGTGTGTGTGTGTGTGTGTAAAAATACTCGTGTTTCCAACAATATATTATTTAATCATAATTCATTCTTTCATTTATTTCTTTTGTTCATTTCCGTTGTTGTCACTGATGATGTTGTTGTTGTTGTTGTTGTTTTTGTTCTTGCTTGACGAATATCGAGAATTTAGAATCGTAATAATAACAATAGTAATAATAATAATAATAATAATAATAATAATAATAATAATAATAATAATAATAATAATAATAATAATAATAATAATAACAACAACAACAACAACAACAAACAATAATAACAAAGTCTCCTACCTAATAACACAATACAACAAAAGGGAAAGCAATATTCGTTTCATAGATACCAAACTGTACAATTAATGAAACAGAATTACCCAATAGAGATGCCTCGTGGTGGTGGTGGTGGTGGTGGTGGTGGTGGTGGTGGTGATGGTGATGGTGATGGTGATGGTGGTGGTGGTGGTGGTGGTGGTGATGGTGGGTAGCCGGGAGGTGCTGCATAGACATACCTGCAACAAAGGAAACTCTAGTCACGACAGGTGTGCCAGGTAAGTCTCCACAAGGCCAGGTGACTCCCAGCACAAAAGTTATTAGACAAAAGTAATTACAGAGGGCCATCTTAAGTGCCTTTGATAAATGAACAGAGTCATAATTTGTGGTTAGTAAATTACCCACCTGTCTATTTTCCTACCTGAACTATCTATCTACCTGTCTATCTATTTATTTGTCTACCTACCTAACTAACTATCTATCTATCCATTCATCTAACTAACAAACGGCCTGACCAGCAAAATAAATAAATAAATAGATAAATAAACAAATAAATAAATAAATACCTATCCATCTGTCTATCTCCCCTCCCACCCTCTGAGTCCTACTGCTTGTCTTGGTTTGCCTAATATCAGCACACCAGCTTATCATTTATAAAGACACGATGCACAGTGAAAGGAGTAACTGAGTAATTTAAACCTTTAAGTACATGTAGATTAATTGTTGTGCAGTAAAGTCAAGCAAAAGCTGTGTCAATATTCAGAGTTCCAATATACAAATTTACCAACTTGCACACTACATAATTTCAGGCGATTTATTTACTACGGTTCACAATTTCCCGGAGAGTAATTTAGGGTATTTCACAGGAACACTCTTGATGTGGTGGCAGCCAAATAGTTGGTGCTTTCATGTAAATGTGTTAACCTAGCAGTCGTGTTTACTGGTTATATTGCTTCTAATGTTTTGTAATATAGACGCATTTACTTACTTTCTTGTTCGTGTGATACTGTAATGTGCTTATTTTTCTTTTTTTTTTATGTATTAGAGATTATTTGCTTTCTTCAAATACATTAGACATTTTTTTACATTTTTTTCAAATACATCATACATTATCCACTTTTGTTTTATTTTTTTCATTTTTTTCATATACATTAGACTATTTACTTCTCTTCCTCAAATATACTGGACGTAATTTTCTCTTTAATTCATACATACAAACACTCACTTCCTAGTATACATATTTTCGTCCATGGGAAACTTGTAATGCATCAGTTATGCGCATCAATATGTATATTTCTTTTTCCTACAAATGTACTAAAGAGATGTCTGATTTAATGCATAATAACATACATGGGTAGAAGTTATCAACCTTTAGTTTACTTACCGAGGAGAAAAAAATAAAAATAAAAAAATAGTATGAATTTCTAACCTTCCGTTCAGTTAGTGAAGTGAAAAGTAAGAAAATGAAAGGTAGTAGTTCCCAGCCCTTAGTTTTCTCAGTGGCTAGTAAGAATAATGAAAGAAAAACATACGTATACATTCAAGGGCAGCGGACTCCACCCTTTGGTTTAGTTACTGGAATAAAAATAATATAGGAATTCGAGAGCAGTGGTTCAGCCGTTCCCAGTGTTCGATCCTTGCCTTTCAGCCCGCCTCTCTCTCTCTCTCTCTCTCTCTCTCTCTCTCTCTCTCTCTCTCTCTCTCTCTCTCTCTCTCTCTCTCTCTCTCTCTCTCTCTCTCACGGCAATAGCAGGTGTTGTGTCTCAGGGATTATGAAAAATTTACTCTTAATATATAAATTTCATATGCACACTACATTCTTTTCCCTCCTCCTTATTAAACCCCCCAACTCTCTCTCTCTCTCTCTCTCTCTCTCTCTCTCTCTCTCTCTCTCTCTCTCTCTCTCTCTCTCTCTCTCTCTCTCACATCACCAGTGGCCCGCGAGCAATATAGCAAACTTTTTCCCCATCCCTTCCCCGCCACACTTCCTGCAGTGCTCCAAAGCGCATTTTGTCGTGACGTGAATCATTAATCCACTCCGTTACAAAAAAACATACGCAACTTTTCTTTATTTCATTTTTTTTTTCTTTTCATCACCATATTAACTTCAAAGCTTCATTCACGTTTCTTTTTTTTTTTTTCTGCATCAATCTTCCAATAACGCTGAATTCCTCGCAGCACTCACAGCCGCGTGTTTATGACCTGTTTACACGCTTCCCTCCTGAGCCTGCACTTCTCTCAATACAGCGGGGAATCAATGCACAACTTTGAGAAACTTTTGTGGCACTCGGCTATCGGCGCAGACTGATGTGTTTGTGACGGCAAAGGTATGCACTGACTCCACACCTGGCGCCCCTTAGGGTGGTAATACGCCGCACGTGTTAAGGTGGAAGGTGTGAGTCACTGTTGCGTCAGTAAGATCCACTCTCAACCAGATGTTTCCGGGTTCGAGTCCTCGCCCACCTGGAATTCCACTTGCATGAGGACATCTTGAGTGCCTCCTTCCACAGTGTAGCGTTTGC
>NC_087167.1:8245000-8247500 GCF_035594125.1 Scylla paramamosain | reverse complement strand
TTTAAATACTACAAAATAGTGTCCAATTTTTTCCCTTCCCTTTTTCTTTATTTTTATTTTTTTTTCTGTTATTAATACGTCAAGGAGTGTGGCCGAGGGTGCGTAGGAAACAAGTTAATCCATCTCCTTTATCTATTTTGATTTTTAAATACTACAGGATTGTTCTCACCATTTTTCTTTGTATTTTTTTCTTTTTTTTTTATTATTTTGCAGCGTGTCGAGAAGTCTGGCACAAGGTACATAAAAAAAAAAAATAAATAGTAAAGGTCGCTTGTCTCTCTATTTTGATATATGAAAGCTATGGGATTGTTTGAGTTTTTCTTTTATTTATTTTTTTTATTTTATTTATTTTTTTCTTCGTGTGTCAAGAAGTCTGGCGCGAGGTACGTGAAAAATATGAGTAAATAAAACCACTCCATACTACGTCTTTCCTAAATATTCATCAAAGTAAAAGAGTTGTCTTGTTATTCGTCTTTTTTTACTCCTTTTTTTTTTTAATCTTTTGACCGCTATTTGGTACATCTTTCCTTCAATATTCATCACTCTGAGACATCTTTACTTGTTCTGCAGCCACCTCCAATCCTTAAACTGGCTAAAAATTGCAAAATCTATTCTTTTTTAATCCTCTTCTTTCTTGTAGATGCTTATAAAGATTTCATGCATTACTTCTGGTGCTTCCAATTGTTTCGTAGCGCATCTGGACTCTATTTTTGGTACTTTAAACACGTTCTGGCGGATGTTACTACAGTTTAACGCCTTTTTACGATTCTGGTAATAGTTTAGCATATTCTGCATCACCAGTGGATAAAAAAAGACAGTGACATCCCAATTAATAATCTCTGTTGCCTTTGAAAATAGTCCTTATGAAAAAACAAAGCCTTAAAGAACATGAGCTTGTATGACTCAGGATGTCTCACCGGAAGACACACGAGCAGCAGGCGGTCACGAGGCTAGCACATGATTCTCAATACCAGGACTGACTCATGCAAACCCAGACTCTTAAACACTTCCCGCATAAACACGAAAACAGTGAGTCAAGTTATCATTACGTTGTTCACCCCTGTAATGATAAAGAATCCTCGTTAAATACTCAATTTTCATGTAAAATTGTAAAGGCATACACTAAATGACACAGTAAACGAGTCTTCTTCAACCAGACGTCCATCAGCAGGTGAGGACACAAAGCATACATGGTGCATTCAAATACTCATAGGAATCATGCCACCACCCTTACAAGCTCAATATCAAGCACTAGAGTCAGTAATTCAGACAAGACGCCCAACACAGGAACTGCCAAGTGTAGGCCTGATGGCTATTGCAGCTTCCCTTATTTTCTTATGATCAGACAGCTTCATGCAGTTTCCCGTATTTTCTTATGTTTCCTCCTTCTTTTCTGTGCTTAAACGTTTAAGAGCACGAAGGAGAGTCACAGCCAGACGCGGAGTACAGCGTTTGCCAGGGTGTGTGATCTTGGTAGGATGGGAAACACAAGCAAGGCGGTACACGCTAATCCACAGCCAACAAGCCGCGTCTCTCGCTTCGCAGGAACACAAGAGGCGGTGGCGTCGTTAGTGTGTGTGTGTGTGTGAGTGTGTGTGTGTGTGTGTGTGTGTGTGTGTGTGTGTCAAACTCCTCCTCCGTGCCTGATTGTGTGAGTGGAGAAAAGGAAGGAGGAAGAGGAGGAGAGAAGGATGGCCAGCAAGGGGAGAAGAGAAGAGAAGACGAGACAGTAGGGAAGGGGAGAGGGATGAGAAGGGAGCGAAACGGTTAGAGAGAGAGAGAGAGAGAGAGAGAGAGAGAGAGAGAGAGAGAGAGAGAGAGAGAGAGAGAGAGAGAGAGAGAGAGAGAGAGAGAGAGAGAGAGAGAGAGAGATGAAACAGGGGAAAGACTGACACATACATACATTCTCTCTCTCTCTCTCTCTCTCTCTCTCTCTCTCTCTCTCTCTCTCTCTCTCTCTCTCTCTCTCTCTCTGAACAACTTTATCGATCAGTTCACAAACAAATAAAAAGAAACGCGTTCAGACACCTGCTGCGCACACACACACACACACACACACACACACACACACACACACACACACACACACACAGAACCAGAAACAGAGGACAAACGTGAGGCAGGAGAAGGCTGAGCAGTGACGCACCACTACAAACATCACCTCCAGCATTGCCTACTGTGGTCCAACTTGGCTCAGTACAAGGGAGGCACGTCTGATCGCCCCCAGACACCAAGAGACACATGCACTACTCAAAACTAAGGAGTGACAAAAATTCCCTTCAGTGCTTTAGTGAGAAGTCTGCTACATCTAACCCTTTCATTTCTGGTTAGTCAGTCTCTCCCTATCGTCATTTTTCACGAGAAGGGGAATACTTATTTAAGTGGCTCTTATTAGTTTATCAGTAGTGTAGGTTTCGTTTATTTTGTGTGATATTATCCAGATTATATGTTTAGTATTTGTCTGTAAAGTTTTTTTTATATATATTCATTGTAACTTGGA
>NC_087167.1:8227500-8235000 GCF_035594125.1 Scylla paramamosain | reverse complement strand
ATTGTGAAGGATGGAGTGGAAAGAAGAAAGAAATGATGCAAAAATTGAGAAAACCAAAAAAAAAAAAATAGATACATAGACGGATCGTTCAACAGACAGACAGACAGACAATCAGACAGACAGACAGACAGACAGACAGACAGACAGACAGACAGATAGACAGACAGACAGACAGGTAGGTAGGTAGGTAGACAGATGGGAGGGTAGACAGCCTGCCTAATATGTTCTGATACACCAATATTCAATTACAGATATAGACAGATACATTCACAACAACACATCAATACAGATAAATACGTAGACAAAGATAGATAGATAGATAGATAGATACATAGATAGATAGATAGACATACAGATAAATAGATAGATAAAATAAACAGATAGATAGAGAGAGAAATTTATGGACGTATTTATTTATCCACCAGACAAAGATACAAAGAAAATAACAAAGATACGAGAAGAAACAAGATCAAAATTGCAGATTAATACACTAAAAACAATAATATATAAAAAAAAAAAACAAGATAAAGAAATAACAAAACTCAGTAATGAAATAATTGATGAAGACACGATAAGAAATAAAAAAGAAATCAATAGAGAGAAATAAAATAAAACTGCAAAACACACACACACACACACACACACACACACACACACACACACACACACACGGTCCAGATGCGAATCGGTCAACTATTACAAGAAAGAGGATTCGGTCATGGATACGTGTGTGTGTGTGTGTGTGTGTGTGTGTGTGTGTGTGTGTGTGTGTGTGTGTGTGTGTGTGTGTGTGTGTGTGTGTGTTGACAAGGATGAGACTTGGTTGGTATATTCCTTTGTTATTGTTGAAGTTCTTGCAAGAATTGGAGGAAGTTTTGTGGGTGGGGAGGAGGAGGAGGAGGAGGAGGAGGAGGAGGAGGAGGAGGAGGAGGAGGAGGAGGAGGAAAGAAACAAAAACTTTAAGAAAATCAGAGTAACAATGTTTTCTTTTCCGTTTTCTTTTTTTTTTTTTTTTGACGAAGGTACTTGATTGAGCAGATCCTCCCTATTAGTGCGGAAACAGGAGAAGAAGTCAATAAGGCTTCTCCCCATCCACCCACGCAATCTCAGGCACATTACCGGAGAGAGAGAGAGAGAGAGAGAGAGAGAGAGAGAGAGAGAGAGATTCTAATCCTAGTACACTTGGCATAATCCTTCCAACACAACTAATTAAGGTAATAATAAGTAAGAAAATTTTTCATGAAGCGACAAGAGTGATGTGGGGAACTTTGTGTGTGTGTGTGTGTGTGTGTGTGTGTGTGTGTGTGTGTGTGTGTGTGTGTGTGGAGGGCAAGTCACGTCTCGCCAGTGGGAGGCCGTGAGCAACTTTAGGGATTGAGAAAACCAAGTGGAATAACAAACAATACTCGTAGCAACATAACGACAACACGCTGTGAAGGGAATCATAGTGACAGTCAGTGCTGGGACCAGTTATGATGGCAATGAGTGCTGATGATAGATATAGTGATACTGGAGATGACCATACGGAGGCTACGTAGTGAAGACAATAACAACGCCAATATTCAGAGCAATTATAATGACAGTTCAAAGTGAAGGTAATTATGATGACAGTCAATGTGAAGGCGGTCATCCTCACAATCCATAATGAAGATAATATGATCATGATTCAAGCTAATGGCAATGACAATGACAGTCAGTACTGAAGACAAAGAAAATGACAGCCAGTATGGAAGACAAGACAATGACACTTAATACTGAAGACAATAATAACGATAATCAACACTGCAGATTCAAACAACACATTAAACTGACCTGTCTTTGAATTCATTATAAACACTGGCAAGACTCTCTCTCTCTCTCTCTCTCTCTCTCTCTCTCTCTCTCTCTCTCTCTCTCTCTCTCTCTCTCTCTCTCTCTCTCTCTTCTTTAGTGGTTCGAGTGGCTAAGATCAATCACTCGTGTATTCACTGTGATAAAAAGATCTATTCCTGTCCCAATTGTGTCAAGGTGAACCATCCATGAATTTAGTGTGAGGAAAATTATAAAATCAACCATCCTCATATTTGGTCTGAGTCAAGATTATCCATCCGTGTATTTAGTGTGAGAAGACCAACTATCCATGTATTCAGTGTGAGGGAAGACCAACCATCCGTGTGTTCAGTGTGAGGGAAGACCAACCATCCGTGTATTCAGTGTGAGGGAAGACCAACCATCCGTGTGTTCAGTGTGAGGGAAGACCAACCATCTGTTCGACTCTTGACCAGCAGGGGCACAGGAAACGCAGGTAACAGTGCAGGTGTTTATTCACAGAAGGTGTGAACAGAAGGCTGGAGGTAGGTGATCTCTCGGCGCCAGGCCGCGCACTTCAACTTAACACTTATGACTGAAGCCTAGCTCGTTCACTCATACACGTATTCATGCCTCACACAAGTCTCGCTCATTCACTCGTTCACACAACTAGCTAACAACCACACACCTCCCCCGAGACATAAGGAAGATTCCTTATCTTTGTTATGGCTACCGTAACACATGAAACAAAGTTACAATGATTGAAGTACAGAAAACACGGTACATATACACAAAACAAACACAGCGTACAATGAACACGTACGACTAATCGTAGGTGCTACGGTGCCACCGCACCTGCAGTCGTCTCGGCTCCCTACGCTGTCGGCTGCTTCGACGCTCTGGTTGCTCTCGGCCACGGTGTACCCCGTTACCCTGATGCTCCGGGCTGCCGGGATGGTGGTGTTCCTCGTGACCCTGATGCTGAAGCGCTGCACCGCCATGAGCGGTGTGCTGCTCGACAGGAAGGGGAGCAAGAGGTCTGTGTGGGCGTAGGTGTCTTCTATTACGCCACATCACGCGACCGCTGCCCATCTTGATGAGGTAGTCTCTCCTTCGCCCAACAGCCACGATGACACCCAGGCGATCCCAGAGGCCTGTCGTGTGATCTTGAACGTCGACGTGGCCACCGAGGTGCAGGAGAGGAAGAGTACGGGCGGACGCGTCGTGGCGAAGTTTCGCTTTCTTCCTCAGTCGCTCTGCCTTGGCGTCGCACTCATCAGCAGCGCGCTGCCACTGCTGAGCGTATGAGCGATGATGAGCCGGGACACAGGACCTCATAGGATGACCGAAGAGGACTTGTGCTGGTGATCGCCCTTCCGCCCTCGGAGTGTTGCGCAGTTCCAGCAACCCGCGAGCGAACGCATCCTCGTCCAGGTGTCCCTGCTGTGTGGTCGTGAGGATCAGCTTCTTCACGGACTTGACCGCTGCCTCGGCGTGACCATTGGAGCGTGGATAATGAGGTGAAGATACACGATGCTCCACCCCCCATCGAGCCAGGAAGCGCCGTACCGATGAAGAAGTGAACTGCGGTCCACCGTCAGTCCTCAGGAGAACAGGCACGCCCGTGTCGGCGAACACACCCCGAAGGACACGAACGAGCTGATCAGCCGATGCTGGACGTGAGCATGCAGACACGTGAGGCCACCCAGACAAGCGATCTACATACACGAGGTATGTACGGCCTGCTGCGTGGAAGTAGTCTGCAGAAACTGACTCAAACACCCTGCTGGGTGTGTCCGTGTCCTGCCAGAGAGGTTCGTTGGCTTGGCTTGGTAGGAGTGGACGGCATAGTGAGCATCCAGAAACGACGTTCTCAACGTCTCTGTCCATACCAGGCCAGTACACCGTTTGTCGGGCCCGTCGCTTGGTGCGCTCCATCCCCTGATGACTGTCATGGAGTCGCTCTAGTGTGTCTCGGCGGAGGCTGTGAGGAATAAGAAGCCTCGGCCCGTAAACCACCAGGTCGTCGTCTACGGCCAGCAGACTGCGCACCGGCCAGTACGTACGCAAGCGGTGATCGAGGTCGTGGCAATGATCAGGGAAGCCCTCGATGATGACGTTCTTGAGCAAGCAGTACTCCCCGTCTCTTGCTGCTGCGGCACGTACCATTTCCACAGTCTGATCCTGGAGTGGTGCTAAGCGGACGCCGTCCTCATTGGTGGCAGATAACGCTGAGATGACCGCTGAGTGGAGAGGGTCGAGGTCACCAGAAGTAGCAGCATCCTCTTCCTCCACTGGGTCCTGTACTGGAGCACGTGAGAGGGCGTCGGGCACACAGTGTGTCGATCCCTTTTGCCAGCTTGCTGTGAAAGAATACTGAGCAAGCTTCTCCCTCATGCGCTGCAGCCGCAGGTTCTCTATTTCTCCCAACAACTTGCTATTGAGGAGAGGTATCAGCGGGCGGTGGTCGAGCACTAGATCGAAGTGAGGGAGTCCTTTCAGGTAGGTGCCACATTTCCTGACTGCCCAGACGATTGCAGCCATTTCCAACTCTATTACTGCATAGCGGCTCTCTGTGTCTGTAACAAATCTTGACCCGCATTGCACCATCTTCCACTGGTCACTGTGCTTCTGCAGGAGAACGAATCCAAATCCGTGCATCCTTGAGGCGTCAGTCTGTAGCATCGTTGGTAATGATGGGTCGAAGTATGCCAAGACAGGTGGGCTGACGAGACACTGTTTCACCTTCTCAAACGCCTCTTCATGGTTAGGAGACCAGCACCAACTGTTCTTCGGGCGTAAGAGATCTCTGAGGGGTTGTGCAGCTGCAGCCACAGCAGGAGAAAAGCTTCCAAGCTGGTTTGTAAGACCCATGAATGATCGTAAGTCGGTGATGTGCTGTGGTCGTGGGAAGTCAGAGATTGCCTTAACTTTCTTTGAGTCTGTCGTGTAGCCTTGTCCAGAAACAGAGTAACCACAGTAATCTACCACTCTTTCCGCGAATGTAAACTTCTGTGGGTTGAGAGTGATGCCGTGCTGGTCACACCGCCGCACAATCTGAATGACATGGGCTAAGTGCGCACTGTAGGTGGAGTCATAGGCCAGGATGTCGTCCACGATCTTGATGGTGTTAGGTATGTCGCCGAGAGCTTGGTCTCCTCGACGGTTATACTCGTCTCCAGACGAGACGAGACCCATAACCGCTCGCCGAAACTTGTACCGACCCCAAGGTGTTATGAAGCAGGTTAAATCCTGGTCTTCTTCTCTAATGGGGACTTGAAAATACCCCATCTTGGCATCAAGAGTGGTGAACCAAACTGCTCCGGTCCCGATCGAGGCGATGGCGTCATGAGGTGAGCGCACTGGATACGGGCCTCTTCACGTAACGGTTGAGTCGTGTCAGGTCAACACACAGCCTTACACCAGATGTCTTTTTTGGGACAGGCACGATGGGGTGGCACCATGCCGTAGGGTAGTCCACACTCTCGATGATTCCCTTGTTAAGCAGCTCTTCCAACTGGCTCTTAATTTCTTCACGCCAATTGTAAGGGATTGTACGAGATGCTGTTACTGCGAAGGGTCGAGCGTCGTCTGTCAACTCGATGGCCATGGATCCACCAGCCATTGCACGTAAACCTTCCTTTGCTTCGAAGACGCTGGGAAAGGCCTTGATCACAGCAGCAGCGTGCCCCGCACGCTGCTGTGGCGTTGGGTCGTAGGAATGAGGCCAGCTGATCACTTCTGTGGGCGTAGATAGAGGTGGCTGCGAGGCGGTCGGGTACTTGATGGAGCTGTTGCCGGTGTGCTGTTCTTCCCTGCGTAGCGGTCGGATTTGAGCCGGAAAATCTTCGGGGAGGATTCCGAGAGCGATGGAATCGTACCAGCTAAGCAGCGCCCCCTTCACCTCCTTCACCACGCTCACAACAGTCTCAGCTTCCCTGTCGCCCAGTTGCAAGTGCGACGAAAGTTCCTACACAGGTGAGGGGGTGATTACCGGCAGCATAAAGTCCATCACCATCAGCGGGCGCCAAGCTGGAGGGCGGGATTCCAAGGAGTGTTGCCGTGTCGAGGCCAATAACGGTCGTTTCGGCCCCAGAGTCAGGAGTCCACGTAATCTTGTCTCTTCCAGCGGGATGTGTGGCGGTAATGAGCACCTGGGGCGCAGGTCGTGCCGTCACCGTCTTTGTGTATACGCCTGATAAGAGCTGGTATACACTGGCACTGGCTCCCCGCCTCGGGCCTGCACCGCGATGAGGAGAGACAGTTGAGGAACTCCTCGAAGCTCCTCGTCGTTTCCTCACTGTCTGCTGACATACACTCGCAAAATGCCCTCTTTTCCCGCAGTTACGACACACTTTATCTATTGCCTGGCATCCCCTTTTGTCACTGCGACAATCTTTGCCACAACGATAACAGCCCGTGGGGCTTGAGCCCCCGAAACTGCCCTTCCTGTAGTTCGAGACAGCGTTCACACCATGGCTCGAAGAGTGAGAGCCGCCCCTTAGTACTGCACTACACTGGTTAGCGCTCTCTGATGCTCTGCAAATATCTATGGCGTTTTCAAGGGTGAGTTTCTTGTTTTCCAGCATGCGTTTCAGAGCCACTTCGTCTCGTGTCCCAACGACAATTCTGTCACGCAGCTGATGGTTTATGCACTGGTCGCAAAAGTCACAGAAATTGGCGATTTCCTTTACAGCACATAAAAAGTCGTCAAAACCTTCTTGCGTTTCTTGCACGCGGGAGTAGAAGTCTCTTCTATCCATGATGATGTTGCGCTGGCTTCGCAGGTACTCACACATTGCATCGAGGATGGTTCTTAACTCCGCGTCTCTCGGTAAGCTTATCCCGTAGCGAAGTGTACGGGTCCACTCGTCGTCTAGGACAGCAGCGAGTGCCGCCCTCTGCTCAGCCAGGGAGAGACAGTCTATCCTGGCGAGGGTTACGTATCCTTCAAACTTATGGCGCCACGTGTCGAACTCACGTAAAGATGCTGACGCCGTTAAGTGAGGAATGATGGTGGCGGACGTCGGGAACCTCGCGCCCTGGGTAGACGTGCTGCGGGCTGTGGTTTCGCCTTCATTGCTCGCCGTGGTGCGACTGGGAGCTTGTGTCCCCACTCTCTCCAGCAGCTGGGTTAAACGCTCCTCGCGAGCCTGACTCTGCTCCGACTGTCGCGCTAGCAGGGCAGCCAGCGCCTCCAACTGCTTCTCCATTCTGCGCCGTACCCACTGCAGCCTTGTCCTGATCCTACTCACTGCGCCATGTTCGACTCTTGACCAGCAGGGGCACAGGAAACGCAGGTAACAGTGCAGGTGTTTATTCACAGAAGGTGTGAACAGAAGGCTGGAGGTAGGTGATCTCTCGGCGCCAGGCCGCGCACTTCAACTTAACACTTATGACTGAAGCCTAGCTCGTTCACTCATACACGTATTCATGCCTCACACAAGTCTCGCTCATTCACTCGTTCACACAACTAGCTAACAACCACACACCATCCATGTATTCAATGTGAGGGAAGACCAACCATCCGTGTATTCAGTGTGAGTCAAGACCATGAGCCACCACACCCGTCACTTCACCCTTCAGTACTGCAGACCACTTCCACACTTAAGACCAGACACAAGAAGCAAATATAAACACAAATAGTGGATGCCTAACCAAACCAGCGTTCACTTATAACCAGTTGACAAATACCCATGCAAGATTACAACG
>NC_087167.1:8215000-8217500 GCF_035594125.1 Scylla paramamosain | reverse complement strand
CTCCTTAGCTTGGAAATCCTCTCTCTGGGACCTGTCTAGATGTCGCAGCGAGTTACTGTCAATTATTAATGAAGAATACATATGATGCACGGGGAGAATTTAGATTACTGAGGGTGATGGTTCTCTCTCTCTCTCTCTCTCTCTCTCTCTCTCTCTCTCTCTCTCTCTCTCTCTCTCTCTCTCTCTCTTCCCCTGCTCCCGATGTGCTTCAGGCAGTCAGCTCGGCAGGATCACGGTGTTTTATGAAGCTCCTCTGCTTTTATACTCCTGCAGGGACATACATACAGCGTCCCCTCTTTTTTCAGCGGTTATTTTACAGTCAAAGGCCATCCCGACTCGACCGCCCCCATTCCCATGAAAAATAGAGCAGCACAAGAGACACGCGGCTCATTACAGACCGCTTCGAAGCATCTGGGACTACGAAGCTCTACTGTGACCCTGCTTCTCTCCGCCGTTCCCGACTCTTTCCCCGCCTGCCTCTGACGTGTATTGCTTCATCTCCCCGACTGGCCTAGCTCTTCCTAAGGTTCATTATAGATAAACCGCTTCGAAACATCTGTGACTCTTCTGTGATTTCGATTCTCTCTCTCTCTCTCTCTCTCTCTCTCTCTCTCTCTCTCTCTCTCGACTCTTTTCAAGCCTTCGTCTGACATGTATTGCTTTATCTGCTTGACCTTGCTCCTTCTAATGTTTGATGAAGTGTTGTGGTGGTTGTTTAGCCCTTTAATTATTAGTGGGACGTGTAAGTTCATTTCTAGCAACCTTAGGTGATTTTAGTCGACAAAAATTACGGTTCAATTACTGAGAAATCTTTACTGTAAATTCGATGATACATTTTGCTGTGAGTGTATTAGTATTTGAAGGTTTGTTTATGCAAGGCTGTATAATACCAAGGTGAGAAGAGGTTGTGGTAAAATTTCACTCTTTCACGTCTCAGTATTCCAGACGAAAGTTTTTTTTCTGTTTTCGCTCTGCTTTTAATTAATTTGTTTGCTGTTTTCCAGCACCATTAGCAGTCAAAGGGTTAGATAATGATCATAAGACACCGGTGGATGCTCGAGTGGTTCACATCTTTTAACCCTTTGGCTACCACGTGGTACACCTTTCCCTAATCACCAATCACTCTGAAACATCTTTTACTTGTTTGTTCTGCAGCCACATCCAATCTTTGAACTGGGAAGAAATTGCGAAATATATTCTTTTTCATCGCTAACTTTCTTGTAGGTGCTTATAAAGACCACGCATTGCTTCTGGTGCTGCTAATTGTTTCATGCCGAAGTGAATGGGTTAAGAGCTCGTGGTTCGATACACATGTAAGGGTGCTCGTAAGGGTGCTCATAAGGGTGCTCGTAAGGGTGTTCTTAAGGGTGCTCATAAGGGTGTTCTTAAGGGTGTTCGTAAGGGTGTTCTTAAGGGTGCTCATAAGGGTGTTCGTAGGGGTGTTCTTCAGGGTGCGTCATTGCCATTATATATTCTGATTCCCAAGACACCTCAAGAATTATATTAGTTAGTCCCACTGGAGTCTATTCACTATTATTTATTTATCGAGTCACAAGCTTTGGAAATTTTTGTAGCCCTCAGTCATCCTCTTTAACCAGCCTTCTTTTACAAGTACAAAAAGAAAAATGTTCCTCCCACTACACGTCTTAATAGAACCCACCACTCTTCCCTATTCACTGTGAAGAAGCCACGACTTGAATCATATATAAAAAAAATTGCCTAAGTTCTTTTTTTATACGTTCAAGACTCGAGAGAAAAAAATAGTTCAGGGAAAGAAAAAGCTCAGTAGTTATCTCTCCCACAAAAGAAAACAAATAAAATAAATAATTATATATACTACACTGCACTCCGTCACTGTTTTCTCTCCGTCTCATCGCCTCAAGGTGCGTGACGCTTACCACACGGCGCGTCACCACTGCCTTCACCTCCGTCCCATCCACTCCTTAGAAAATCATCAAATTCTCTGGTGGATTAGTTTTAGGGCGTTTAGGGCTCCACAGTTTGCGTCCTCTCCTCCACAAGCAGCAGCGCCCTTCGTGGAGGCGTGGGCGTGTGTGGGCTGCTCAGTGTTCCGAGCTGGGATTCGAACCGAGACTCCTGTCCTGCAATTACACAAGCCACTGCCTTTAAGCCTCTTCTATTTCTTCTTCTTCTTCTTCTTCTTCTTCTTCTTATTATTATTATTATTATTCTTTTCTCTGGTTTATGGGGATTGCATTTATATATGTAAAGGATACACCGCTACACACACACACACACACACACACACACACACACACACACACACACACACACAGACACTTTCCTTTCCTGTTTCAATACTTTCATGCAAAAAGGAATGTTGAATATTAATTGTCGTTTGAAATTTTACTTAAATACTTTCAAACCCTAATAATTATCAGTATTATTATTACTTAGTAGTAGTAGTAGTACCTAGTAGTAGTAGTAGTAGTAGTAGTAGTAGTAGTAGTAGTAGTAGTAGTAGTAGTAGTAGTAGTAG
>NC_087167.1:8200000-8212500 GCF_035594125.1 Scylla paramamosain | reverse complement strand
TACCGTCATCAGCTGACGCCCGAACCAACGCTGGTGAAACGCCTGGACTTCGCTGCCTCCCTTCTGGTCGTTGTTAAGCAGCTCATACTTGTAGAATAACCACTGAGGCATTGAGGGCTACATCTTACAATATAATAATGGTTAATGATGCCTAAGTAAATTAGTATCATGCCTGTGGAGGTGTTTTCTATATCACCTTACGTTATTATTTCAATCACTGGCGGATTTTCCTTGTAAATAAGCAATAAAAACAGCTAAGTCATCACCGTACCCGTAGAAAATTTAAATTCAGACGTTATTCGGAATCCACAGCCCAAACTTCCTGTCAAGCATGCAGACATATTTGTTTTTGGGCGCCCCACCAAGTGATTCCACAGAAAGAGGCTAGGCAGCGCGTGGCCGTGCCTGCAGGACTGAACGAGGCGCAACGCACGAAAGTTGGCGAAGCGACAAAGTTTACGAGCTCAATTACCACACGCACAACGCCCTTGTCACGCTGCGGGCCCTTATTCTGTACATCTTTGAACTATCGTAAGAACCATATTTAGAAGACCACAGATATAATTAGTCAGGTTGTCAGTGAAGTTTTCCCACTGATGACGTAGAATCGTTGTTAAAACCATGAAAAGAATCATTAAAACATCTCCGAAACCCTAAGTTCACTAGTCGAAAATAGCTGAGATTGAATGGTGAAATGATGCAGAATGCCGCCCAAGGTGTGACGCTTTGAGGACACGCTAATACTGTAACAGAGGCATCGGGTATTACTCTCGCACGCTGAATGGCCCACGTCCGCCTGTCCTGTTTAAAAAAGTCCTGCAGTTGTAAGGCATCGAGTTACCTATACTGCGTGATCGTACGAATAAATACTAGTAGGAATATCAAGACAATATGCGTGAAGTATAAGAGCAAGACAAGAGAACACGTACATTGAGTATTGAGGGCTGGAAAGACATAACCTGATGACAATGTTGCCAGATCCGCGTGTCCTCAGCTGGCAAAATTCTCCCTGTGACATATTGTATACCCGCCACCACCATCACCATCACCACCACCACCGCTACTACTATTACTACCAACACGACCGCTGCCAGCCCTTTGCGACAAGGTACAGAGGAAATTACAGAGATGTTGATAATGGAGGTGGTGGTGACAGTGGTGGTGGTGGTATTTAATGCGGATATTATACGTGGTTCGTGGGCGTAATGGTGACGGAAGAGGAGGAGGAAGAAGAAGAGGAGGAGGAGGAGGAGGAGGAGGAGGAGGAGGAGGAGGAGGAGGAGGAGGAGGAGGAGGAGGAGGAGGAGGAGGAGGATACCAGCGTTCCATCAGGCCATACTTCGAACCTTCATCATCAATTTAGACTCCAAAATCTCTCTCTCTCTCTCTCTCTCTCTCTCTCTCTCTCTCTCTCTCTCTCTCTCTCTCTCTCTCTCTCTCTCTCTCTCTCTCTCTCTCTCTCTCTTATCCCCTTATTTTTACTTTGTCACTCAATATTCCTCTTTTTTTCCCTTCTTCTCTCCATCTTCCTCTTCTGTCTTCTCTCCCTCTCTGTCCCTCCATTTCCTCTCTATCACTCATTTCATTTCCTTCCCAAATTTATTCTAGGTGTCAACATCCATTCCTTCATTCAATAATTATTTCTCTCTCTCTCTCTCTCTCTCTCTCTCTCTCTCTCTCTCTCTCTCTCTCTCTCTCTCTCTCTCTCTCTCTCTCTCTCTCTCTCTCTCTCTTCCTTCCTCCCTTCCTTTCTTTTTCTTTTTCTTTTACGTCAACGCCTTAGTCAAAGTTTCCTCCGTCCCTCGCTCGCTCGCTCTTCTCTCCTCCTCTGACTCCTCTGACTCCTCCACACTCTCTCTCTCTCTCTCTCTCTCTCTCTCTCTCTCTCTCTCTCTCTCTCTCTCTCTCTCTCTCTCTCTCTCTCTCTCTCTCTCTCTTTCGGGTATAAAGAAATTTTCTGACAAAAGATTAAAAAATTTCTCCCTCCAACCTCCGTAAACCATTAAATTGAAGTGAGAAGTTTGCACTCTTTGGGGGATCGGGTTGTGGCTCTTCTTCTTCTTCTTCTTCTTCTTCTTCTTCTTCTTCTTCTTATTCTTATTCTTATTCTTTTTCTTCTTCTTCTTCTTCTTCTTCTTTGTCTTCTTCTTTTTCTTCTTCTTCTTCTTCTTCTATCGTTACTAGTAACATTATCATCCTCGTCGTGAACAGTCCGGTGTGATACAAGGGAGGAGGAGGAGGAGGAGGAGGAGGAGGAGGAGGAGGAGGAGGAGGAGGAGGAGGAGGAGGAGGAGGAGGAGGAGGAGGAGGAGGAGGAGGAGGAGGAACAACAACAATAACAGGAAAAGCAAGAAGAACAACAAAAATAAGAACAAGAACAAGAACAAGAATAGGAAGAAGAAGCAGAAACAGAAGCAGAAAAAGAAGAGGAGGAGGAAAAGAAAAGTGATGACAAAGAGAAAAACGAGGAGGTGGAGGAGGAAGAGGAGAAGGAAGAGGACGAGGAGGAGGAGGAGGAGGAGGGGGAGGAAGAGGAGACAGCCAGGTAACCTACATAATTGAAAGTCCTTTGTCTCCTTGTTTGCTCTTAATTCTCTTCCGTATCACCGCCCACCTTCCCACCTGCCGCCCCTCACCCACGCCCACCTCACCTCACCTCACCTCAATTCATCATTCATTTTTACCCATCACAGCACCTCACTTCACCTAGGCACACTCACCTCACCTCTACGCATCACAGCACCTCTCCACTTAATTAAACTTAACTTACTTTTCACTTCACTTCAATAAATCTTATCATATTTATCTCAAACTTTCGTCACGCCACCTTAATTCATCCCTTCACATCACCTTTACACATCACAGCATCTCACTTCACCTACACTCGACTTGCTTTTCATTTCACTTCATTTCATCATATCTTAATTACCTCAACCTTTCACCTTATCTTATCCACCTCAATCTTTCCTCACGTCACCTTAATTCATCCCTTCACTTCACCTTTACCCATCACTGTGCATCATTTCACATAGAGTTATCTTCACTCAATCTTTCCTCACCTCACCTGATCCATCCCAACCACCTCATTCAGCGTCACCACCCACCAACCTCACCTGGGCAAAACCACCAGCAATCCACAACTTTCTACCTACGTTCATTAACTTATCAAACATCTATGACTAGGATATAGTACGGGTACATTTATATATAGGTTTTGATTTATATTATCGTTAAATAGAACTGTAGCAATGCCTTCATCTTATGTTATGAGAGATTTATTTTTCTTTATTATGTTACTCACCTGTGTTCATCTCTTACCTCCAGCCAACACCACCACTACCACTAACTCAATAACACTCCTTTCACTCTACTACTACTACTACTACTACTACTACTACTACTACTACTACTATTCTCACCACCAACACCTCCCATTGCCACGTGTCTATAATAGTGGTCTTAGTTTTAGGGTCAAAAGGGACGAGATATTATTGTGTAATTATATAGTTGTTATTGTTACTGTTGTTGTTGTTGTTGTTGGTGGTGGTGGTGGTGGTGATAGTGGTATTGTTGTTATGATTACAGGATAATTATCTTTTTCTCCTTCCATTATATTCTCTCTCTCTCTCTCTCTTGATAAATCAGTACTTGATAAATCAGTCACAGCATGGCTTCACGAAGGGGAAGTCTTGCCTGACAAACTTGTTAAGTTTTTACAGTAAGGTGTACGAGGCAGTAGATAATGGTGATAGTTATGATATCTTATATCTGGACTTTAGTAAAGCATTCGACAAGGTGCCCCATCAAAGGCTCCTGAGAAAGGTTAGGGCGCACGGGATAGATGGGAAGGTGTTAGGTTGGATAGGGTCATGGCTTGGTAACAGGCGACAGAGAGTGCTAATAAACGGCTCGAAATCCGAGTGGGGTCATGTCATTAGTGGGGTGCCACAGGGATCAGTATTAGGGCCATTATTATTTCTAATATATATCAATGACTTGGATAGTGGAATTAGTAGCGATGTTAGTAAATTTGCGGATGACACAAAGATAGGTAGATTAATTAGGTCAGAAGCGGATGCCATCGCCTTGCAGACAGACTTAGATAGAATGAATGAATGGACGGATAGATGGCAAATGCAATTTAATATCAATAAATGCAAAGTGCTTAGCGTAGGTAGAGGAAACCCACACAATAGGTACACATTAAACACCCAAACTCTGGTAGGTACAGGGTACGAGAAAGATTTAGGAGTTATAGTTAGCTCTGAACTCCGTCTAGGGAAACAATGCATAGAAGCCAGAAACAAGGCAAATAGGGTACTAGGATTCATTTTTAGGAGTGTTAAAAGTAGAAGGCCGGAAATAATATTAAAGTTATACTTGGCGCTGGTCAGACCTCATCTAGACTACGCTGTGCAGTTCTGGTCCCCACATTACAGGAAAGATATAGGTCTATTAGAATCAGTACAGAGGAGAATGACTAAAAGGATCCAGGGGATGAGGAGTATTCCTTACGAAGCGAGGTTGAAGCGGTTAAATTTACATTCTCTAGAGAGACGTAGGTTAAGAGGGGACCTGATAGAAGTCTTTAAGTGGTATAGGGGTTATAACAAGGGAGATGTAAGCAAAATTCTTAGGATCAGCAACCAAGGTAGAACAAGAAATAACGGGTTCAAGCTTGAAAAATTTAGGTTTAGGAAGGAGATAGGAAAAAATTGGTTCTCAAATAGAGTGGTAGATGAGTGGAACGGACTCAGTAATCATGTAGTTAGTGCCAGGACACTAGAGAGCTTTAAGAGAAGATTAGACAAGTTTATGGATGGGGATAACAGATGGAAATAGGTAGGAGTGTTTCATACAGGGACTGCCACGTGTAAGCCTGGTCGCTTCTTGCAGCTTCCCTTATTTCTTATGTTCTTATGTTCTCTCTCTCTCTCTCTCTCTCTCTCTCTCTCTCTCTCTCTCTCTCTCTCTCTCTCTCTCTCTCTCTCTCTCTCTCTCTCTCTCTTCCTTATACATCCTTTTCTTTCTTTCTTCATTATCTTTTTGTACTTAATTTCACTCCCCCTCTCTCTCTCTCTCTCTCTCTCTCTCTCTCTCTCTCTCTCTCTCTCTCTCTCTCTCTCTCTCTCTCTCTCACACCTTTTTCTTTCTTCATTCTTTCCTCGTTATCCTTTTTTTCGTATTTAATTTAACTTCCTCTCTCTCTCTCTCTCTCTCTCTCTCTCTCTCTCTCTCTCTCTCTCTCTCTCTCTCTCTCTCTCTCTCTCTCTCTCTCTCTCTCATACACACAATTAAAGGCCACGGTAGCTTAGCGTCGCACCAGCCCCACACCAACACACAAACACAAACACATCAGGAGCAATGGCCTTGACAGAGTGACTGGTAGTGTTGCAATCAGTGTAATGATCCCCGCTGCCCTAATTACCTTTCATCACACCGCCTGTTTGCTGCCCGTCACTGCCTGCGAGTTAGGGATAATTACCCCCTCTCTAACTATGTACTGATCACCTAACGCCTCGCTCTGATGGTAGTAGTGGTGGTACTGGAAGTAGTATTCGTAGTAGTAATGATAGTGTAAGCAGTTGTATGAGGAGCAGCAGTAGTAGTGATAGTGGTGGTAGTGGTGGTTGTTGTGGTAGTAGTAGTAGTAGTAGTAGTAGTAGTAGTAGTAGTAGTAGTAGTAGTAGTAGTAGTAGTAGTAAGTTGACAGGTACGAGAGAAATTTCAGTCTTACTATGTGTATTACAATGGAACGTTGACTTTCTACTGGTGTGACATGTCTAACAGTGCCTATGTATCCCCATCCATCCATCCATTCAACCATCATTCTTCTCCTTATCATCAATGGTGCACACTATTTATCACCTGTCGTTATAATTTCAACAGTTCATAGTCTCAAAACCGTCTAATGCTACCATATTTTCGCCATAATTAAACACTATTTTCCCCAGTCTTTTTTCCTACACGAATGAAAATCTTCCTTCTTAAACCCGCGAATCAAAATCACATTACTTAAATGAATGAAGGTTTCTATATATGTACCAATGAAAATATCAACACCAGTTAAAGAAAAGAAGGAAAATACACGTATATATATTTTTCTTAACCAGGTACGTGACAAAAGACCACCACAGCTTTCAGAACAAACGGATCTCACGGCAGGGGTTCGAACACGGAACACTGGGATACATGACAAGTCTGTACCACTTTGCCATCACCAACCTTCAAACGAATACACATTTTTTTTTCTTTCCTTCTTAATCTCTTTCTTTCTTTCCTTATATATTTGCTTATTTATCTATTTGTTTAGCTTTTGTTGTAAGTGCATAGACCAAATTACGTATTTTGTTTATGATCAAATTGTGTCATTTTTTTCACACACACAAAAAAAAATAAATAAATCAATGAAAGTACAACACACACACACACACACACACACACACACACACACACACACAGGCAGTGACTCTTTATCCTAGAAGAAAAAATAATGAGAATGAAAAAAAAAATGAAATGTACACACAAACCTTTTATAACGACAAGTATTCTAAGCTGCTTCTTCTTCTTCTTCTTCTTCTTCTTCTTCTTCTTCTTCTTCTTCTTCTTCTTCTTCTTCTTCTTCTTCTTCTTCTTCTTCTTCTTCTTCCTATTCCTCCTCCTCCTCCTCCTCTAACTCTTCAACCTCCATCTTTTCTCTCCTCCTCCTCCTCCTCTTTCAATCACTCCCTCTTAAATGTGTAACTAAAATATTTTCTTCTTCCTGACACTCTCTCTCTCTCTCTCTCTCTCTCTCTCTCTCTCTCTCTCTCTCTCTCTCTCTCTCTCTCTCTCTCTCTCTCTCTCTCTCTCTCTCTCTCTCTCTCTCTTAAATAACTTGCCTATCCTTCCTTTTATTCAATTTTCTCACTTTTATTTCTTCAGTCTTTCCTTTCTCGCTTCCTTCCTTCCTTTCTTCATTTTTCCTTCCTTCCACCTCCTCTTCCTCTTTTCACGTCATGTAAATATTTTCTTTTGTCTTTTATTCCACTTTATTCGTTCTGTTATTCTTTTATGTTCTTTTTCATTTCTTTTATCCAACATTCTTTGTTGCCTTTTGCGTTTTTAAACTTTTTTTTTTGCTTCCTACTGTCATTTTTTTTTCGTTATACACAGAAGGATTTTTCCCTTTCTTTTGTTCATCACTCTCTCTCTCTCTCTCTCTCTCTCTCTCTCTCTCTCTCTCTCTCTCTCTCTCTCTCTCTCTCTCTCTCTCTCTCTCTCTCCATTTCACAACTAGTCTCAGTCTCCTCCTCCTCCTCCTCCTCCTCCTATTCTTATTTTTTTCCGTTTTCTTTCTTCTCCTTTTCGAGTTCACTTCAGTATCCTATCAAGTGTATTTTCTTTCCTCTGTTTATTCCTGTCTTTCATAATTAAGCTATTCTGAGTTTCTATAATACGAGTTATTTTCCTTGCTTTTCTTCCTCCTTTCATTCATTCTTCTGCTCCTCCTCTTCATTCTCCTTCATCTTCCTCCGCCATTTTGAAGTTTCTTTCTCTTACATTACATAGTCTCTTTCTCAATTACATTTTTATCTTCTTCTCATTCTCCTCCTCCTCCGCCTGCTCCTGCTACCCCTCCTTTCCTTCTCTTGTTCTCATCCCACCTTTCCTTTCTCCGTATTCCTTCCTCTTCCCTGCTTCTCTTCCTACCTTCCTTCTCATTCTCCCTTTTCCCCACTCTTCCTTTCCTTTAAATTTTCCTCCTTTCTTCCTTAGTTTTTCTCCCCACCTTCCTTCCTTCATATCTTTATCCATATTTCCTTCCTTGCTTCCTATTCTTCCTTTTTTATCGCTCTTCCTCCCTTCCCTCCCCATTTCCTATCCTGTGTTTCCTTTTTCTTGCCTCCCTTTCTTCACAACTGTCTTCCTTCCCTCCTTACTTCCTATTCTTTCTTCTCCCAAGTCTCCCCTTCCTATCCTCCTTTTTTTCATCCTTTCTTCCTTCTCTCCCCATTTCCTACCCTCCCTTCCTTCTCTCCTTACTTTCTATTCTTCCTCCTCCCCACCTCCCTTTTTTTTACATCTCCTTTCACCCTACTTTCCTTATTCCCTATTCTTCTTTTCCCTCACCCTTTCTCCCTTTCCTTCCTTGTTCTCTCCTACCTATTCTTCCTTCTCCTCACCTCCCTTTAGCCTGTCTTATTTCTCCTATCCTAACTTTTCCTTACTCTTTCGCCCTTCCTGCCTTCATAATAACTCTCCGAGGATAATATTACGGTCAGTCGTAAAGGCAAGCGTGGATGTGAAATAACAGGAGACGGGCACACCTGAAATTCCATTAGCATTAATTTGGCAAGACTTTAATAGCCCCAAAAATACTGCACGTTGAGTGTCGGACAGATGTAGTGGTGGTGGTGGTGGTGGTGGTGGTGGTGGTGGTGGTGGTGGTGGTGGTGGTGGTGGTGGTGTTCGTGTGTGTGTGTGTGTGTGTGTGTGTGTGTGTGTGTGTGTGTGTGTGTGTGTGTGTGTGTGTGTGTGTGTGTGTGTGTGTGTGTGTGTGTGTGTGTGTGTGTGTGTGTGTGTGTGTGTGTGTGTGTTAGATTTGCTTTTGGTTATGTTTTAAGTTAGATTAGGTTAGGCCAGGTTAGGTTAAGATGTTAGGTTAGATTAGGTTAGGTTACGTTAGGTTAGATTAGATAAGTAAGATTGGGTGAGACTAAGTTTGATTAAAAGTTTGGTTAGGTTAGTTTAGGTTTACTTAAGCCAGGTTAGGTAAGGTTTAGATCAAGTTAGGTTAGGCCGGGTTAAGTTACGAAAGGTGAAGTTACATTAGGTTAGCTGAGGTTAGGTTGGGTTAGTTAGGACAGGTAAGGTTACGGTTAGTCAAGTTACGATAGATATGCAATGTTTCGTAGATAGAACAGCGTTATGCACGTATGTATATATAAGCACGTGTGTTCCTGTATACATATCTTCCAGAGTGTATACATTTTTTTTTTTCATTTACTAAGAACTCAATACCAAACCGAGTGCAAAGTATGTATGCATATATGTACAACTTGCACTCGGATGATGGACTTTTATATATATATTTTCTCCGTGTTTTACTAATATTTTATGCAATTTGCCAGCGAGGACGAAAATATTTTAAATTTTTCGTATATGACTGTGTGTTGAATGTTATGTTATGTGATGCAGTGCCTGGAGAATGACGTGCTAAAGAGAGAGAGAGAGAGAGAGAGAGAGAGAGAGAGAGAGAGAGAGAGAGAGAGAGAGAGAGAGAGAGAGAGAGAGAGAGAGAGAGAGAGAGAGAGAGAGAGAGAGAGAGAGAGAGTAGTTTATAGCGTTTTTTACAATACCCTCTTTCTCGCGTCTAGTGTCCAGGAAAGAAGGGAAGAAAGAAAACATGGAAGAAGGAAAAGAAAAGCAAGGTAAAAAAAAACAAAGAAGAGAAAGGAACTAGAAAGAAAATAAAGAAAATAGGAGAGGAAATAAAAAAAGACAAAGAAAAGCAAAAAAGGAAAGAAAACGGAATGGAAAGCATCAGGGAAGAAAGGAAGAACAGAAAGACGGAAAAGGGAATATATAAGGAAAACAAAGCTGGAATAAACGAAACAAGGAAGTAATTAAATAATGCACGTAAAAACTAACAGAAAATGAAGAGAGACAATTAAGAAAGACGACGAAGGCAAGGAAAGGCAGAGGAAATGAACTGAGGGAAGGGAAAAGGACGAAAGGAAATAATATACCGAAAATGGAAATTATTAAAGATGAAAGGAGATAGAACGAAGAAGAGGAAATGGGGAAAAGGAAGGCACTGGATGGAAGGAAGTAATATAATAAGAAAACGAGGAATAGTGAAGATATATAATTAGAAAAAAAAAGATGGAAAACCAAAAAGTAATAGATAAAGGGAGACAGAACAAGGCAGGAAGGAAATAAAGATACGCACGAGAGGAAGAAAACGAGGCGAAGATAAAAGAGAAGAAAGGAAAAAAGGCAAAAAAAAAAAAGAAGTAAAAAGAAACAGTAAATGCAAGGAATAAAAGGAGGAAGAATTGAAGGTTAATAATTACGAAAGAGAATAAATGTTGCATAAGGAAAATAGGAAGGAAGAGAAGAATTAACATAGGCAGAGTAGAAAAAAAAAAAGATAATTTGAAAAGAATAAAATGAAGTGCTTGAAACTGGAAATTAATTAAAGGAAAGGGAAGAAAAGGGAAGAAAAGATAAGAATGACGTCATAAAGAAGCTACAGACAGTACTAAAACAAGATAAACAAACAAACAAAACAACTTAAACAACTTTCCCTCGCCCCTTTAAATGTTTTAGTCTCTCTCTCTCTCTCTCTCTCTCTCTCTCTCTCTCTCTCTCTCTCTCTCTCTCTCTCTCTCTCTCTCTCTCTCTCTCTCTCTCTCTATCCAATTTCACTCTAACTTTATATCTTTTAATTATCAGTAGTAGTAGTAGTAGTAGTAGTAGTAATTGTTGTTGCTGTTGTTGTTGTTGTTGTTGTTATAGCAATAATAGTAGACAGAAATAGAAGTGAAAGCAGGAACAGCAGCGGTAGTAGTGGTAGTGGTAATGGTGGTGGTGGTGGTGGTGGTGTAAATGGAAGTGGTGGTGGTGGTGTAAATGGAAGTGGTGGCGGCAGAACGTAATTTTTTGCTTTTTACGAATTTAATCTAGTTTCTTTTTCGGCAGCGATATTTAGAGAGCTTTTATTCTCTGTCCATTAAGTCTGTGTGAAAAGAGTGCCTACATCTACATAGCGTTAAAAGCAACAGCTAGTAGTAGTAGTAGTAGTAGTAGTAGTAGTAGTAGTAGTAGTAGTAGTAGTAACAGAAGCCATTATAATAAACCACACAGGCACAAAGTCACGCATGTACATAATCAAGAAAACGATTAAATATTCACAGTTATGAAAGTGATTTGCTGTACACACTAATTTCCATTCACTGCGTGTGTGTGTGTGTGTGTGTGTGTGTGTGTGTGTGTGTGTGTGTGTGTGTGTGTGTGTGTGTGTGTGTGTGTGTGTGTGTGTGTGTGTGTGTGTGTGTGTGTGTCCATGTTATCATTCATAAGACTCACATTATTTTTTTCTTCCTTTCACATTCGTTCTTAGACAGAGACCCATTTCCTAGTCCCCTCCTCCCTCCCTCTCTCTCTCTCTCTCTCTCTCTCTCTCTCTCTCTCTCTCTCTCTCTCTCTCTCTCTCTCCATTACAGCAGATGTATCCTTAACCTCAAAACTTAGCTCTCGTCCACCACGAGTTTAAGGGCGTAACTAGTTGATGAGGCGAGGGGAAGGCACGGAAGAGGAAGGGAGACAGTATGGATGGGAGGGGAGAGGAAGGGAAGGGATGGGGAGGGATGGGGGGAGGAAGGGAAGGGCTAGAGAGGGATGGGGAGAGGAAGGGAAGGTAGGGAGGGATGAGTAGAGGAAGGGAAAGGCTAGGGAGGGATGGGGAGAGGAAGGGAGGGTTTGGGGAGGGGAGTAGAGGAACAGATGGATGGGAGAGTAGATAGGCTGTACGTAAAAGGCTGGAGGGAGAACTGGAAACAAATTACCCTCTTCCTTTACTACTTTGTACAGCTGTGGATCCTGACGCTTTTATTTTATTGCTGCTGCTGCTGCTGCTGCTCCTACTACTGCTGCTAGTGCTGGTCTTGGCATTTGTATTGTTCGTTCTTGCTGTTATTACTACTACTACAGGAATTCTCACTACACCAGTATATTTCTTTACTAAGCAAGGGATCGCTTTCTCAAAATTTTGCGGGTCTTATCTTTGACTGCGATACGAGACAATTAACAACACCAGAAATAATGAGTGAAATCGTTATAATTATTTACAAGGAAGAAGGGGACGAAAAAGAATTGATTTTGCAATTTCTACCCAGTTTAAAGATTTGAGTTGGCTATAAAACAGGTAAAGATGACTCAAAATTATTAATAATGAAGGAAAGACGTGCTAAATAGTAGTCAAACGGTTAACTATCTTGGGAACCTTCAGTGGAGTTTTTTCAAGGATGTCCACATGATTCTGACAACAGTTTAACAACGGTCATGCATCACCAATGATAAAAACTAATAATTCCTGTGGCTTTTCAAAACAGTCCCTGTAAAAAATGCAACCAAAATACAAACACGTCTCCTGGAGTTTTTAAGGATGTTCACATGACTGGCAATAGTCAAGCAGCGGCCTACCAATGAGAAAAAGCAATAATTTATGTGGGTTTTCAAAATAGTCCTTATGAAATTCAGTGTTTCAAAATACAAGCCCATGTCTATTTAACTGGCCAATTGTGTCCCAAGCGGAAGTATTTGTGGGATTATCAAGGAATCTTTGTGAACCGTTCTTCATACCAAGTGGGAACAGAATTATTGTAAGCTAAAAACAAATTCGTGCGTCAGTTATACGTACGTATGAGACAAAGTTAACATTAGAAAACGATTTTTTTTCCTTTGTGCAAGAGTTCATCGGTCTGAAATCTCTCTCTCTCTCTCTCTCTCTCTCT
>NC_087167.1:8195000-8197500 GCF_035594125.1 Scylla paramamosain | reverse complement strand
TTCATCCAGCCAACAAAACCACTCAGCTAGTTAACCAAGAGTACGAAAGGCAGCCAGCTCGTCAGCAAACTAGCCAACCACCCACCCAGCCGGCCAACTAGCCAGCCAGCCATTCAGCCAGTCAGTCAGTCAACCGGTCTCGCATCAAAGGCATCCCTTCATACACCGGGTCACTAAAAGGCAGAGCTGCATCCACTTTCTCACGCCACTCTTCGAAGGCGACGCAGCAGGGACGGGAAGGCCTGCAACACCAAAGAAAGCTGAGGACACGATTTCCTTCCAGCTTGTAGTAAGAAAATATATATGTAAAAAAGTTTCAAATACCGTAATGAAGAAGTTGACATTTTTACTTTTCTGACATCAAGGTCTCCATAATATTACCGTACCGGGGAGTTTCAACGGTATGTATATTTCTTTCAAGGAAACTTTTTTTTTCTTTCTATCTTGTCTCAACTTTCATCAAATACCTCTTTACTTTACTGATTAAGACTTGTCTCTCTCTCTCTCTCTCTCTCTCTCTCTCTCTCTCTCTCTCTCTCTCTCTCTCTCTCTCTCTCTCTCTCTCTCTCTCTCTCTCTCTCTCTCAATGAAAGGCACAGTAATCGCACCTTCCGCTTCACGTCCCTACACATCTCTCCCTCCAGTCCAAGGTTAAGCCCCTTCCACTCTCTCACTCTCCCTTTCCCCGTCTTCCCCTCTCCATCGTCCCTCCCCAAAAGGATCTCTATGTTCCCTAATTCCCTCCACCCCATCTCTCTCTCCTCCCATCCCTCCCGTCCCATCCCTCACTGCCGCTCAATCCAGTCCCCCATCTCGTGTCCCCAAACCCTTTTGACGAGATTAAATAAATATATCACCGAATTACAGGGAAGGAGAACATTAGTGGAAAATATATAACATTATAAAACTTATCCATTCACTAACTTGTGCGTAAGTCATAATGATCACATGACGAGATATGGGAGTGCACGCAACTACACAATTATACACACACACACACACACACACACACACACACACACACACACACACACACACACACACACACACACACACAAAGTGAACTTAAATTTTTACTAACTTTGGTGTAGATCTCTCTCTCTCTCTCTCTCTCTCTCTCTCTCTCTCTCTCTCTCTCTCTCTCTCTCTCTCTCTCTCTCTCTCTCTCTCTCTCTCTCTCTCTCATTAAAGCAAAACCTAATTAGTCATCGATATTTGGACGCTCAAAGAAAGCCGTCCATAAGAAGATAAGATTGATAGAAGACAAAAATGGAAACTTTCTCAGCAAACTTTTAATATCCCTCAACACACACACACACACACACACACACACACACACACACACACAGTAGGAAAGAAATATACATAATAGAAATACGGGATGGGTGGGAGGAGAAAGAGGGAGAACGAGGAAAAGGAAAGGAAGAGAAAGATAGTGAGGATTTGAAGAAAGGATGGAATGATTAAGGGGAGGGAAGAAGGAGGGAAGGAAGGAAGGAAGGAAGGAAGGAAGGAAGGAAGGAAGGAAGGAAGGAAGGAAGGAAGGAAGGAAGGAAGGAAGGAAGGAATAAATCAAACACGAAGAGGGAACTAAATTACAATAATTGAAGAAATGATTGAGATAGTGTATAAAGCAAAAGAGAGAGAGAGAGAGAGAGAGAGAGAGAGAGAGAGAGAGAGAGAGAGAGAGAGAGAGAGAGAGAGAGAGAGAGAGAGAGAGTCATAAAGGCAATAAATCTCTCTCTCTCTCTCTCTCTCTCTCTCTCTCTCTCTCTCTCTCTCTCTCTCTCTCTCTCTCTCTCTCTCTCTCTCTCTCTCTCTCTCTCTCTCTCTCTCTCTCTCACACACACACACACACACACACACACACACACACACACACACACACACACACACACACACACACACACACACACACACACACACACACACGCTAACAAGACAAATTACATTGATTAATGAGTCCATTCAGCTCCCACTTACACAATCCATGTCACCGGCCTAGCTGACAAACAAGCGCCGCCCCTCCCCGTGGCCGAGCCCTGGGATTGGCTATCGGTTTGAGGAGAACAGATCTGATTGGTGGCGGCTCAGTGAAAGAAGGTCGGGCTTACTCGCCAAGTTAATCTGAAAGGACTATGTATTGTGTTTACTCTTCGAAAGCATCAAGTGAAGGAAGAGGAGAAAATAAGGGAGAGAAAAGTGAAATGAGGGAGAAAGAGAGACGGTTAAGACTGAATATTTCTCTCTCTCTCTCTCTCTCTCTCTCTCTCTCTCTCTCTCTCTCTCTCTCTCTCTCTCTCTCTCTCTCTCTCTCTCTCTCTCTCTCTCTCTCTCTCTCTCTCTTCTCTTCTCTTCCCTGTCATATTTAGCCAAGTTTAACCCTAACACGGCAAATGAAGATGGAAGATAAAAAGAGGAGGGAAGAGAGAAGTTTCCAAGCAAACTCACGAAAAAAAAAAAAAATAATAATAAAAAGATAAAAAATACGAAAAAAGAT
>NC_087167.1:8177500-8190000 GCF_035594125.1 Scylla paramamosain | reverse complement strand
AGAGAGAGAGAGAGAGAGTTAAAATACTGAAATAACCTTTAAAGGGAAAAATGATAACTTCTAAACAAATAACTTAATAAATAGATAAATGAGTGAAGTAAATAAAACAGCCATAAAGAAAAAGGAACATAATTATGAAATAGAAAGACAACATTTTCCTCTCAATAAACAAACACTGAGGAAATAAATATACAAACAGAAATAGAACAATAAACTGAGAAGGGGAAATAAAAATATATAACTGAGTAAATAAAGAAAAAGAAAAAGAGATAAAAAAAATAAGAACTAGATAAGAAAAACAAATTAAAACAAACACTCATTTCTAACAAATAAATTCATACACAGAAATTATAATTAATGTACACAAGCAAGAACAGTGGAAGGAAAAAAATAAATAAAAAATAAAACAAAACAAATGAACACAAAAAAAACAAAAGAAAAAAGAAAACGAACGCAAACCATGAATTTCTACGGAAGACACAAAGCTTGGCCATTTATTGGAGGGGAGACTCGTGCAGAAAAAAAGTAAAAGAAAAAATAGAAAACGGAATACCAACTAGTGCCTTAAGCCTTCTTGTCACGCCGATTTATTCTGAAACCCCCGACCAAAGCCGCAGCCCAGCCATGTGACAGCTGACGGCAGGGGGAGGGAGGGGGGACAGGCTTAAACACTCGAATGACGGACAGACGGCTAGACGCACAGAGGGAGGGAGAAGCGAAAGGATGAATAGACAGAAAGGAGGGACAGAGAAGGGAGAAACGAAGGGACTAATAACAAACAGACAGGACGGAAGGATTGAAGGAAAAGGACAAATTACTTACAGACGGAGGAAAAATTACGTAAAAATAAATAGATAGATAAATAAGATGGATGGATGATTAGACATATAGATAGATAGATAGATGAATGCAGATAAATAGCTAGATAAATAGATATTTCATTGACCACAAATCATACAGGAAGAACATAGCAATACAATTAAAAAGCATAGAATAAAGAAAACAAGAGACGAAAGACAAGATGAAAGAACAAAACGGAGAAAAATACACACGAGCAACAGAGAGAGGAGAAAAGATAAACGTAAAAATAACAGACAAGGATGAGAAAAAATAGTAAATAAATAAAAGAAAAGACAGACCACTGATAAATAAATACAGAGGAACGAAAAAGGAGGAAAAAAGAAGGAAAACACATGCATAAAGGAATAGACAAGCTAGTGTTATGTACAGACAGGAAGAGACTGACGAGGAAACAGACGGACGAAGAAGTGGAGACGATGATAGACAGATAAAGACAGATGAGGAAAGCAGTGAAGTCGATAATGATGGATGGATAAAAAAAAGAGGAGAAAAGAGAAGAATAAGAAGGACAAACACAAATAAGGCGAAAAACATGAATACAGGAGAATAGAAAGATATAAGATGCAAATATACAAAAAGAGAAAACAGGTAGAAAGAAATACATACGTGTTACAACAGACAGGCAAACAGACAGACAGACAGAGAGAGAGACAACCTGAACACACACACACAAAAAAAAATAAATAATAAAGTAAAAAAGAAGCAAGGAAAAAAAACAAGACAAGAATAAAATAAAAAAAAATCAGAAAAATAAAAAGAGGAGAGAAACAGACTTGCTGAAAATAAGTAATGAAAATATACATAAAAGGAGTTTGATACAAAGACACACTGAGATACGGAGAGACAGGCACACACACACACACACACACACACACACACACACACACACACACACACACACACACACACACACACACTTCAGGGTTAGTAGGAGGGAGGCCAGTGGTTTGCATAAATAATAAGCGAGTCAGTAAATCCTTGAGTTGAGTTGGACATCTTTTGCTCTCTTAGAAACAGACGGCGGTGGAGGCTTAGTAGTAGTAGTAGTAGTAGTAGTAGTAGTAGTAGTAGTAGTAGTAGTAGTAGTAGTAGTAGTAGTAGTAGTAGTAGTAGTAATAGTAGTAGTAGTAGTAGCAGTAGAGGTAACAAAAATAACGAGTAGTAGTAATAGTAGTAGTAGTAGTAGTAGTAATAACAATAAGAATAACAACAACAACAGTAAGAAGAAGAAGAAGAAGAAGAAGAAGAAGAAGAAGAAGAAGAAGAAGAAGAAGAAGAAGAAGAAGAAGAAGAAGAAGAAGAAGAAGAAGAAGAAGAAGAAGAAGAAGAAGAAGAAGAAGAAGAAGAAGAAGAAGAAGAAGAAGAAGAAGAAGAAGAAGAAGAAGAAGAAGAAGAAGAAGAAGAAGAAGAAGAAGAAGAAGAAGAAGAAGAAGAAGAAGAAGAAGAAGAAGAAGAAGAAGAAGAAGAAGAAGAAGAAGAAGAAGAAGAAGAAGAAGAAGAAGACAATAACAACAACAACAACAACCTTCACTAGCATTACCATAATCATCATCACTTCCTATTTCATCCTCCCTCACTTCACCTCCCTTCACTCCTCCTCCTCCTTTTCCTCCACCTCCTCTTCCTCCACCTCCTCTTCTTACTGACCCACTTTTTCACTGACCTTCATTCTCTTTTCCTTTCTCCTCCTCCTCCTCCTTCCTCCATGTTTTTGCCTCCCTACACTATGCCTCTTTCATCTTTCCTCCCTCTCATTCCTTTTATTTCATACGTTGCAACCTCTCTCTCTCTCTCTCTCTCTCTCTCTCTCTCTCTCTCTCTCTCTCTCTCTCTCTCTCTCTCTCTCTCTCTCTCTCTAGGTTTCAATTGTTTCTTCCTTTCTTTTTTTCTCCTTTTCATTTTATTTCTCACGTTTTATCATCTCTTTCTTCCCTTCCCTTTTCTTTTCCTTCCTTTCTTCCCTTCCTCTGTTAGCAACACACCACGGACACCCATTCCTCCTATTTCTTCTTCTTCTTCCGTCTAGTCGCGTCCCTCTTTCTTCTCTTCCACCTCCTCCTCCTCCTCCTCCTCCTATGGCGGAGCTCAAGTTGCCAAGAGCAGGACTCCTCTCGACACCGTGGGATTAAAGTGTAGTGGAGTGTGAGTTCAGAGCCTCCTCCTCCTCCTCCTCCTCCTCCTCCTCCTCCTCCTCCTCCTCCTCCTCCTTTCCCTCTCTCACCTCCTCCTCTTCCTCCTCCCATCCCGTCTTACCCTCCCTGATGACGAAAAATCTCTCTCTCTCTCTCTCTCTCTCTCTCTCTCTCTCTCTCTCTCTCTCTCTCTCTCTCTCTCTCTCTCTCTCTCTCTGTTAGAATATTAGAAGCCTCATAACTCAGAGAGATTCACCTGATCCCTTCCTGCGCAACAAACTGCGAGAGAGAGAGAGAGAGAGAGAGAGAGAGAGAGAGAGAGAGAGAGAGAGAGAGAGAGAGAGAGAGAGAGAGAGAGAGAGAGAGAGGTTGCAAGAATGACTCAATGGAAAAGCGCTACCGTCTCCATGGAAAAGCTAATCTAATGCTCCTGAAAATCTGCGCGGATTTACGAGACTTGAAGCGCCTAAGTTATTTCTCATTTTATTCCCGGCTGCCGGAGTGAAGAGATAGCACTTTATGTGTGTATATATATATATTCGAAACTCTCACTCACTCGCACATGTATAAGTGGAAAATTGTATTAACTTGAGTATATACGCTTAACTAGAATAAAGTTTTGCGTTGAAAGAGCTTAAGAATATACTCAGCTGTTGTACACGTGGCAGTCCCTGTGTAAAATATATCTAGGTATGTCACGTGTGCTCCTTATTAAGTTATTTGATCTTCCTTTACAGCTCCCTATTCAACCAGCACTAACAATGTGGTTACTGAGTCTATCCCATTCACTTGCCACTAATTGTAAGCAAACTTCTCCCTATCTCATTTGATTTAACTTTATCAAACTTGAACCTTTTATTCCTTTAGTTATACTTCTAAGCGTTTCGGCGTCTTATCTCGCTAGCTTCTAACACGCTATACAATAAATAACCGTGCTTTTATAACTCTAGTGATACGTAATTCAACAAGCATTTTGTACCTGTAAGAATCTGAGAAATCATGTGACCTTGAAAAAAAAAAGAAAAGGAAAGAAAAAGAAATAAGAAAACATTGTCATGTCTTCTCCTGACTACAAACACTAAGAATATTACCTACAACACCCTCGTTACGTCCCTTACGCTACTTGAAACCCTTCCATTATAACCCCATCGCACTCATTAGCCGCGTGTTGCCTTAGCAGTGTGGTGAAGTGGCTCGCAAATTCATTAAGTGCTGTTGGTCTGTCACCTCCTTGAAGCGCCGAGTCAATAAGTCCGTCGCGGTGCACAAGATAGAGTGTTCTGGAAGTCTTATTTCATTTGGCAACCCAAGGCCTTCTGTCACACGCACGTTAAATTGAGCTGGAGAAGATAGTGTGTGTGTGTGTGTGTGTGTGTGTGTGTGTGTGTGTGTGTGTGTGTGTGTGTGTGTGTGTGTGTGTGTGTGTGTGTGTGTGTGTGTGTGTGTGTTGAGACAGACAGACAGAGACACAGAGAGAGAGAGAGAGAGAGAGAGAGAGAGAGAGAGAGAGAGAGAGAGAGAGAGAGAGAGAGAGAGAGAGAGAGAGAGAGAGAGAGAGAGAGAGAGAGAGAGAGAGAGAGAGAGAGAGAGAGAGAGAGAAATTATTGCAGCCATAATGTTCACTCACTCACCCACACAACAACACATATCTCCCACACTACACCCGCAGAGAGAGAGAGAGAGAGAGAGAGAGAGAGAGAGAGAGAGAGAGAGAGAGAGAGAGAGAGAGAGAGAGAGAGAGAGAGAGAGAGAGAGAGAGATTAAAGACACCATTACAACAATGACCACCACCATCACTGACTGCATAAAACGTCATGATTTTTTGTGCCTGTTCCTTCACCAGAGAGAGAGAGAGAGAGAGAGAGAGAGAGAGAGAGAGAGAGAGAGAGAGAGAGAGAGAGAGAGAGAGAGAGAGAGAGAGAGAGAGAAAAATTAAAAGGAGAAACAGCAACACAAGTCCTTCACTCTCACTACTTCTACCTCCAACCTTTCCTCCTCTCCTCTCCTCCCATTTCATCCCTCCCTCCCTTCCTCCCTTCCTCTCCCTTCCCTCCCCAATATGGCAAATCTTCCTAATGGATTCTTCCCCCCACTTCCCCCAAAACCTCTTCCCTCCACACCATCCCACACACACTCACTGGAGGAGGAGGAGGAGGAGGAGGAGGAGGAGGAGGAGGGAGGCCACTTTATCATCTTTTCATCAAATATGCTATCATGCTATGTATGTTTAATGATGGTGGTGGTGGTGGTGGTGGTGGTGTCGGTGATGGTGGTAAAGGTCGTATACTGATAATGATAATGATAATGGTGATGATGATGGTGATAGTGGTGGTGATGATAATGATGTGTAAGAAGGCCTCCACAAATGTAATTATTGAATGTTAACATGACGAGAGAGAGAGAGAGAGAGAGAGAGAGAGAGAGAGAGAGAGAGAGAGAGAGAGAGAGAGAGAGAGAGAGAGAGAGAGAGATGCTAGACTCGATAACAACACCTGGAAAAAACCTACAAAATATCGTTAAAAAATCGTTTCCCTCAATAATTCTATACCTCAGGACATTTCTACCACCCAAACTCACTCGTCAGAATGTACCAGCATGCACTACGTCACCCACCCCACGTCGTCTATATGAAGCCAATTAATTAGACACCAGCCGCCACTGAAATAATTATAACCTAGCACTCACAACAGCAAAGAGAAACACGATAGATCATAACTGTTCGGATATTCGTAAAAAAATATAAATAAATGAATAAATAAATAAATGTTTCCACACCTGCTTCACTACACACACACACACACACACACACACACACACACACACACACACACCATGAAAGCACAGAAATTTGTAATAACAGAGCCGTAGTAGCAGTAGTAGTAGTAGTAGTAGTAGTAGTAGTAGTAGTAGTAGTAGTAGTAGTAGTAGTAGTAGTAGTAGTAGTAGTAGTCCTTAGTTTCTTGTTATTTTTCCTCTTTACTCTTCCTCTTTCAAGGTCGACATATTTCCATACATACCCTTGCTGAAAAGATTAATTAAACACACACACACACACACACACACACACACACACACACACACACACACACACACACACACACACACACACACACACACACACACACACACACACACACACACACACACCATGAGGCAGCAGAGCGTACCAAATTAACAAGGACAGGAGATAAAAGCGAGCAAAAACACAAAAGCATCATTATAATCATTAGCGGAGGAGGGAAGAAAGGCTGCAAGACGCGATTACCATTAAAGGCAGATAAAAGGATAGAGAATCAGAAGGAGAGAGGAAAAAAATATATATACGAAAGGAGGAGGGAGAGAAAAACATATCAGTAGATGGATGTGTTATTGTTGGTAGTGGTAGTGGTAGTGGTAGTAGTAATGGTGGTGGTGGTGGTGGTAGTTGTATCATTATCTATAAAAAAAATTACAATAAGACCAAATAATTCAATGAAACGAAACAATGAGGAGGAATATAAGATGATCATTATCACTTCATGAAGGATGGATGGCACGATAAATACCACTTTAATACTATTATTATTATTATTATTACTATTATCATTATCATCATCATCATCATTTCACTGCTTCTACTCTTCATATTGATTAGTATTACTATTACAGAGAGAGAGAGAGAGAGAGAGAGAGAGAGAGAGAGAGAGAGAGAGAGAGAGAGAGAGAGAGAGAGAGAGAGAGAGAGAGAGAGAGAGAGAGAGAGAAAACAGCAGACACTCTCTCTTCTTAGTGTTTTAAATCAGATAAGGAGGAATGGGGTCATGTCGTCTGGTCTGCTACAAAGCATTCAAGGATGTGATATTATTATCTATTTATTTATTTGCTGACAGGACACAGGTACAAAAAAATGGAGAGATAAAGTCCACTTACATCGCCGTCCTCCTGAAAAAAAAAATAATAATAAATAAATAAATAAATAAATAAATAAAAACGGAGAACTGAGACAACCAATCATTTTTTTTTCTTTTTTTTAATCGTTTCGATACTTCCCAACCGTTCAGGTTTTGGGCAGGAGGTGGTACATAAACAGAAAAAAAGAGTTCCAGAATTTACCAGTAATAGGAAGGAAAGGGTAAAGAAAGACACTGGTTATCTCTTGCATTAATAGGATAGAAAATAGGAATGAATAAGTAGAACGTGTTGTGCAGCAAGGCCACGGGAGGGCGGGAGATATGCAATTAGCAAGTTCGGGAAGCATGGAAATAATGGCAGAAGATCCTAAAAAATCAACAACAACACACACACACACACACACACACACACACACACACACACACACACACACACACACACACACACACACACACACACACACACACACACACACACTCCCCTCCTGCTCTCCCCCTCCCGTGACTGGCAGGCAGGAAAGCAGCGGAAGCAAGAGGAAGGATGGCCGAGTATATAACATCATAAAATGCTGCTCCAGATTCTTATTGCGAGAAATTAATGTTCCCACGAGAGGTCGTCCCAACCCCTTCCCTTCCTCCTCCCTGCTGCCTCTGAGTCAAGGTTAATGATAGAGTGGGGAAGGAAGAGACGACGACAACAACGGCAAAGAACAAGAAGAAGACGAACAAGAACAAGAGGAACAAGTACAAGGAAAAAAGAATAAGAAGAACATGATGATGATGATGATGATGATGATGATGATGATGATGATGATGATGACGATGATGACTGACAATCAGCACTGACAGTGACATGGCATATAAATGTTATACATATAAATCATAATTAAATACACGCATAAATTATATACACTAGCGGGAGCCGTGAAACTTTTACGGCAACTTTCACCGTTTTGGCGACCCTGCCTTGAGTCCTTCCCACATACATACGTACAAAGGATGCCGAAGGAGGAAGCGCAAGACCAAAAGAGAGAGAGAGAGAGAGAGAGAGAGAGAGAGAGAGAGAGAGAGAGAGAGAGAGAGAGAGAGAGAGAGAGAGAGAGAGAGAGAACCAAACTCAAGGAACCCACAGGTTAACATTGTATCCTGATCCCATGGACCAACACGCATAAGTTATCATTTGAGGAAACGTCACGTCGTACTAACGGTAGAAGACGAATTATCATTAGTGGTGATGACAGTGGAGGTGACAGTGGTGATAGTGGTGGTGATAGTGGTGATGACAGTGGTGATAGTGGTGATAACAACAGTGGTGATAGTGGTGGTGATAGTGGTGATGACGGTGGTGGTGATAGTGGTGACGGCAGTGGTGGTGACAGTTGTGATGACTGTGATGGTGAAAGTGGTTGTGACAGTAGTGATGAATATGGTGGTGATAGAGGTGGTGACATTGGTGGTGATACTGGTGGTGACAGCGGTGGTAATAGAGGTAGTGACAATAGTAGTGAAAATGTTAGTGATAGTGGTTGTAACAGTGGTGGTGATAGTGGTGATGACAGTGGTGGTGACAATGGTGATGACAGTGCAGGCGACAATGGTAATGATAGTGGTGATGACATTGATGACAGTGGTGATGAAAGTGGTTATGGTAGTGATGACAGTAGTGGTGATAGTGGTGATGACAGTGGTGGTGATAGTGGTCGTGACAATGGTAGTGATAGTGGTGATGATAGTGGTGATGACGGTGGTGGTGATAGTGGTGGTGATAGTGGTGGTGACAGCGGTGGTGACAGTGGCGGTGACACCTCAAGGAACCAACAGGTTAACACTGTATCCTGACCCTATGGACTAACAACCCATAGATTACCATTTATGAAAGCGTCACCTTGTACTGACGGTGGGACAAGACGAATCATAACATAATAGTAATACAGTATCTATCTTTTTGGTATGGTACTTGTGGTGCAGCGGGGAGATTCTATGAACTCTCCCACAATTTGAACACAAACCACAGAGGCGACCGATACAACAAACACCCTCCACACACAGGCAGTATCCAGCACCACCAGCACCACCACAGTAATAAACCTCCACTAAGTGACATGAAATCTTTCAGCAACACCTTTACCAAGGCCGTGCACTCTCAGAACAGATTCCCTCTCCCGAATCAGCTGACCAACAACAATTTTCCAACATCACCTTCCTCCACTTTTACGGTGACAGTAAACAACCCACGAGCACTAATTTAACTGAACATTAACCTAATCTAGCCTAACCTGGGAGACTTCGCCCCCACTGGACCCCTCCTTAAAGATACTATCCTAAGGTAATCTTCCCTAAGTGTATACCCTAATAGGAAGTGGAAGGTCCAGGGTGTGGTTGGTCGACCTCCTCTTCCTCATCCTCAAAGGGTGCTGGCGCCACCAATTGTTCAGCACTTGATTTATTTAAGCAAAATACCATGCGATCTTAAGAAATGTACACCCAAGTCGTCTTGCTTATAGAACTGCACGATAATATTCCGGTACTTAAGTTTGCGTTGACTGCTCTCGCCTACCATTTTGAAACTGCGGGTAGCCGGCTGATTGGCTGCCGCGGCCGCCACGGGGCTGAGTGGATTAATACACTCGTAACGTTCTTTATATCTCGCATATAAAATGTGCCTCACAATAAAATGCTTATCATTCAATACTTTCGATACAATAAACAAGCTGAGGTTACGTACGGATAAAAAAATAAATAAAATAAAAACGAATTTCTTATTATATTTTACCTAACTATGAACTACTTACTGAGGCGCATTAGAAGTGTTCCAGGGCTCAAGTGTGTGACAGGAGTCGTACTGTACACACGATCTGTAGACTTCAGCTCTGGGAGGCACCTCTGGTTTCAACGCTGTCTAAAAGTTTCACAGACGTACGCTACAGTAAGTACACCACCATGTAAGTATCCAACGGGAAAGTAAAAAGGAATTATCGTAAATATTAACCCTTTCATTCGCTTGCACAATTTATGTACAGAACTGCTTAATACTCCATATGCAATAAATTTCATTATGTACCCAAACACTACACCAGTCCATTAATGAGGAGGACGAAAAGGAGGGGGAAAACAACAACAGTAGCAACGAACACCGAAATTATCAACACCATTTTAATCTTATCCCGTATATTATTAAAAAACAAAATAAACGAGAGAGAGAGAGAGAGAGAGAGAGAGAGAGAGAGAGAGAGAGAGAGAGAGAGAGACTACAAAGGTGAGCTGTGTAGGACTACAGTACATGTTGGCATTCACAAAGACCCACACACAGACCGACTCAATAAGGCGATCATTACCGTGTGTGTGTGTGTGTGTGTGTGTGTGTGTGTGTGTGTGTGTGTGTGTGTGTGTGTGTGTGTGTGTGTGTGTGTGTGTGTTGATATATTAATGGCGCGTGTTGGGAGCAGTGCGCAGTAAGAAAGAAAGGAAAGGAGGAAGAGGAGGAGGAGAGCAGTCTTTACTTATGAGTTGCTTACTATATTTTGTGTTCGTAAGAAAGACATTTGTCACGAAAACACAGTAGGTTTTCTGCTCTCTCTCTCTCTCTCTCTCTCTCTCTCTCTCTCTCTCTCTCTCTCTCTCTCTCTCTCTCTCTCTCTCTCTCTCTCTCTCTCTCTCTCTCTCTCTCTCTCTCTCTCTCTCTCTCTCTCTCTCTCTCTGTGTGTGTGTGTGTGTGTGTGTGTGTGTGTGTGTGTGTGTGTGTGTATTCATTAACATCTCTGAATATTCCAAAGAGCAAAAGTTACCTGCCCGGGGTGAGAGAAGCAGCAGCACCAGGTCGGCTCTCACTCCCTGTCTTGGGCACACGACAGGTAAGGAACAATATCGTGAAAACAGAAGAGGAAGGTGAGGACAAACATACACACACCTGTCATCTGCCTGATAGGAGTCATTAAATATATAGCCAGGTAGAGATGTAGTGGTGGTGATGATGGTGGTGGTGGTGGCAGTGGTGATGGTGGTGATGAAATATGTAGCTGTGCGTGCCTACTTCCTAGACTACTACTGCTGTTACTGCTGCTACTGCTACTTTGTACTATACTCGTATACTGTGTTGGTGCTACTACTTCTCTTGCTATTTCTTGGTATACTACTACCACCACCACTACCACCTCTACTACTATTACTACTACTACTACTATTAATAATTTCCTCGTAGCACCACCTCACATTTTTTTTATTTCAAGGATGACTGTGAGATGTCCTTAATGCTACTCGTACATATATACCGTGTCTTCCCTTACCGTACCAAGAACGTATTGTATAATAGCTAATTAGCGTGTAATGAAAAGACGGAAACAGGCTAACTGATTACTGTCATGGAGAGGCATTTTAGCTTAGTTTACAAAATGCCTTAATCATCCACATTTAGCACGAAAGCATAATTTTGCCCATTAACTCGGGGTCTCAAACATCCACTGCCAAAGTTACATCCTTGCCTGACGCTACGCTGACATTAATAAAAAGAAAAAAAAAACAGCTGGACACTGCCTCTGAATTCTTTAGTAGAGTCTTTGTGTGAGTGAAGAAGAGGCAGAGACGAAAGGAAGACAGAGTAGAGGAGGCTGTGGGTTTTGTCGAGATAGGTTCAGGGAGCTGGCATTGTTTCAGTGATTTAAAGTGAAGGTTTGTGTGGAGTTGAAGGTAAGAACTGGTGAGTATTGTGATGTAATACGCTTGGGAGGTGAGGTAAAGGGATGTAACGTGTATCTTTGTGAGAGAAAGATTCCATTGTGTAAGAACATCCATCGTGTGAAGTGTGGTAGTGTGTTGTTACGAAATTGCAAGTGTGGTGAGAGTTTGTGCATTAAAAGTGGAATCCTAAGTATTTACCATTAGAATATTTGAGCTTTTGTGATAAGCTAATAGGATTCTTGTTCTTGTATATCTATTTCTTGCTGAATAATGTAAGATAAGTGATATTTACTACGATTGTTGCATGGCAGACTAAGGGTTTACGGTACTGAGGTGTGGTAAGGTAATTAATTCTTCATTCCAGGTTTTGGCGGGAGTAGTGGAAATGTGCATCATCTTGTGTCAGTGTCATATTAGATTAAAATCGTTGTTTACAGGAGTGTTTATCTTAAGGGGGTTGATTTGGGTAGTAATATGCGACTACTACTGCTACTACGACTGCTGCTGCTGTTACTACTACTACTACTACTACTACTACTACTACTACTACTACTGCTTCTTACCATCATTCACCATTTGTCACCACCAGTACGACCAATGACCGAACTGCATCACCACCACCAACAGTACCACCACCACTACCCCCCACACCACCACAACAACCACCACTTCTCCTCCACTCACCACCACAATAATCATCATAACAACGCCCTCCACCCACCACCACCACCACCACCACCACCACGTGCGCACCTCATCGATGGAGGCGCTGAAAGAGAAAAGAAAGAGCTTAAAAAAGAAAAAAAAAATGGGGGGACAGCGGAAAGACAGGTGAACTGACAACGTAAATCCGATAAAATAGAAATCAATACCGAAAGAAAATGGAGAAAAACAACAACCACTGATGGAAAAAAAAAATAAAGGAAAAGCATCAGAATAAAAA
>NC_087167.1:8117500-8167500 GCF_035594125.1 Scylla paramamosain | reverse complement strand
CTGTGTGTGTGTGTGTGTGTGTGTTGCGTGTGTGCAGATCCCGAGCCAGATGTAAGCAGGACTAACGAACCAAGCACCCACTCTGCCAAGGGACGCCACCAGGCAGGACTGAACTCAGCACAACACTCCCTCAAGGTGTGCCGCACTGTGTATCATGCACGCGTATCCTCACTACAATGTTACCATCGCAGCCCGCCACCGGAGACTGTTATGTTCACTTGGGTTTCACAGCTCCGTGTTTACAAACGTCTCTATGTCTTGTCTTAACATTAAATAGGTTCTCGTGGAATCACTTAGGATGTTCAAGATTTTTTTTTTTTTTCAGGATTATAGTGATAGTTTAACGGGTATTCTGTGTTAATGGGAAAAATATTCACGAGAACCACACTGATCATATCTGTGGCATTTAAAATAGTCGTGATGAAAAAACAAATCGCTTCATAAAATAGCACCACATTACTCGTACAAAATTCAGCTCTATCTTACCAAACAGCCTTGTCTTGTAAGAAAATTAAAGCGCTTATTCAAGAACTGGAAGGCTCAGTTACTCCTTACAGACCATGGGAGAAGGGAAAAGAGCTTACTTGATAACTTGACACAGTACGACACGATAACCATAAACAGGCGTAGTCACCAATCGACTACTCACTCCGCTAGGGCCCCCCCCCACCCTCTCTCTCTCCCTCTCTCTTGGAAATACTGAAAATCTAGTAACAAAACGTGACATTTGACAGTTCTTCCCATATTAAAGGACTGAGGAATAAGAGAAAACGGTAAACACAGTGCAAGACAAGTGTGGTTAGACAAGTTTATGGATGGGGATAGCAGATGGAAATAGGTAGGTGTGTTTCATACAGGGACTGCCACGTGTAAGCCTGGTCGCTTCTTGCAGCTTCCCTTATTTCTTATGTTCTTATGATACTCGACCAACAGACCACGAGTGCGCCAAATAGTAAGTAACCCCGTTGTTGAGGCTCCACCAGAACGTGCGTGACTCCCATCTCTTAATACCCCGCCACTTTTCATTAAAACGAGGGTGACTTACAACGCCTCCTTCTCCCCTCTCTCTCTCTCTCTCTCTCTCTCTCTCTCTCGCGCGCGCGCGCCCTTTTTGTAATACCTCGGCGGTTCTTTGCGGAAACACGAAGGACAGACATGAGTTCAAACTTGGATTTTCACGGACGTCACGCAGCTTTCCTCCTTCTCTTCCTCTTCCTTCTCTTCCTCTTCCTACTACTATTCTTCCTTCTCATCTTTCTCTTCCTTCTCCTGCTAATTTTCTTCTTCCTTCCTTCCTTCTTCATCCTCATCCTCCTCCTCCATTTCTTCCAAATTTTTTGTCATTTTCTCTTCCTCCTGCTTCTCTTTCTCATCTTTTCTTTCTCCCCTTTCTCCTCGTCTTCATCTTCCTTCTCCTCGTCCTCTTCCTCTTCATTCTCATCTCCGTTTTAGTGTTGGTGTTGTTTTTATTATTATTATTATTATCATTATTATCATTATTACTATTATTATTATTACTTCTCTTGTTCCTCTTTTTATTACTACTGTTATTCCTCCTTCTCTTCTTACTATCATTATTCCTCTTCCTCTTACTAATATTCTTCCTCCTCTTTTTTGCAACTGTTTTATGTCCTCCACCTCCCCCTCTTCCTCCTCCTCTTCCTCCTCTTCCTTTCATCCTTTCATGCAAGAATTCAACGTTTTTTTTTTTCTTTAATATTGTAAGCTAATTTCACCAAAATATTTTCATACGCAAGCCAAACAGAGGTTGGGTGGGGAGGAGCCTTCTGCTGTACTGTCCTTTCCCTGAACCTTCCTGAACAACCTGACAGAGAGGACCAGATAATTCCATGCGGTTTTTTTTAATGTTTGTAATTTAATGTAATTTTTCCTGCCCACTAGTGATGTTATTAATGTTTTTATTATTACCACTATTTATACAATGTTGGTGTTCCTTATGTTGCTATTATTATTATTATTATTATTATTATTATTATTATTATTATTATTATTATTATTATTACTACTACTACTATTATCATTATTATTATCATCATCATCATTATTATCACTATCTGTATAATGCTCATTTTCCTTATGTTGTGTTTAGTAATCCCACGTAATCTTTCTCTCACTCACTCACACACACACACACACACACACACACACACAACGACCATTACCACCATCACTTCCACCTCCCTCATGTTTGCTGTAATACAAGTAATCTTCCTTCCATCAATACTAATAATACCATTACCACCACCTTTCCTATGAATGCTGTTATTTCTAAATCCATGTAATTTTCCACCCACTCATACCAACATTATCCTCAGCCAGCTTGTGCATGTCCTTCGTAGTACAGTCATGACTTCTGCCTTTCACATAGTCCTGAATACCGAGCCTTCCTTCATTATACACTACAAATACCACCACTCGCATTATTTCCATCTCACAGTTTGTGTTCGTTGACTTTTCCACACGCATTCTTACTCGTATTCAGGACCTCAGAGCTTCTTACTTACATGATTGACATTACAAGGCTTGCTGTCATGCAGTCTCTCTCTCTCTCTCTCTCTCTCTCTCTCTCTCTCTCTCTCTCTCTCTCTCTCTCTCGTGCATGCTGCTGCCAGACTAAAGTTACATCTTCTCTCCTATCACACTCGCCAAAAATATTAAGTGTGTTGCGTCCTCCTCCTTCTCGTGTTACCCCAGCACCCAGCCAGCCACCCAGCCAACCAGCCACTCAGCCAGCCACCAAGCCAACCAGCCAGACAAACAGGGAAATGCAAAGAAAATATATCTCTTGTTCCTCCCTCCCCGCACACACACACACACACAATCACACAATCACACACACACTTTGCCTTTAACTGTATCACATTACGAAGATAGAATAATAAGAAATGTCCAGTGTGTGTGTGTGTGTGTGTGTGTGTGTGATGACGATGATGATGATAATAATAATAATAATAATAATAATAATAATAATAATAATAATAATAATAATAATAATAATAATAATAATAATGAGAGATAGACAGGCAAACAATCTAAAGAAAACACACACACACACACACACACACACACACACACACACACACACACACACACACCACAAACTATCAAATCCAACTAAGCAACTAAGTAAGCAAGCGCTGGTGGTGATGGTGGTGATAGGAGTGGAGACAGCAGTAGGTAGCGGTGTTAACGCGGTGTAGAGTGACGTCGCTCAAACCTCTCTCTTTACGTGGCGGGGCATGGATCGATGCTTTTCAGGAGGCACAAAGCGACTCCATCAGGCGCGGCGTGGCAAGCGTCTCCAAGAGTTACCAAGAGATGAGCAGCGGCTAAGTTTTGCAAAGACTGAGTGTGTGGCAGCGGAAAAGGATGAGGCGAAGAGACGAGGGGAAGGTACAGTGTCTTGATAGGGTTTGAGGGGAGGAAGTGTAAGGTTAAGGGAGAAATTACTCTATTTTCCGATCGTTTGAGGAAAGGAGGGGAGTCCTGGGTTAGCCTGGGAGAAATAATGCAAGGGGGAAGAGAGAGAGACGAGAAATCATAGTCTTGGTAGGGTCTGAGGGATGTTACTATCTCGTGGTTACTTTACGGAAGGTATTGAGAGGATAAAATACACTTACTCTACCTTGGAGCGGTTGGGGAAGGTTATGTGAGGAGAGACGGGGAGGTAGTATGCGGAAATGGGGATGATAATGTCTTGGAATAGCTTGGGATAGGTAATGCGAGGGTAGGAGGTGGTAATAATGCCTTGGGGTAGCTTGGGAAAGGTAGCGTGAGGATAGGAGAGGATGTTACAGCCTTGGATTAATTTTAGAAAAGTAGCGTGAGGATAAAGGAATAATTACTCTGTTTTTCTCTTAAGTTAGTTGTGATGTTTTACGAAGGGAGGAGGACGAGTCACTACGCATGTACTGGAAGAGTTAAGGAACGTTGCGTGAAGGCAGGAGGGAAGTCACTGTCTTGGATTAGTTTGGGAAGGCAGGGTGAAGGTATTGAAGAGTTAATCTATCTTGAAGAGGCTTGGGAACACAGTGTAAGGAAGGAAGGGACACAAACATTCAATTTCGGAAGAGTTTTAGGAGAGGTCTTGTGAGGGACTGGGGGGAGATGACGTCTTTGGTTAGTTAAGAAAGCTAATGCGACAACAGGGGGAAGATTTGAAGTAAGGATGCGTGAGAGACTACGAAGTTTAGGTCTTAGATTAGCTGCAGAAGGTAAGTAGTGTTAGGATGGAAGGGAAGTTACACCGTCTTGGTTAATTCGGGGAGGCAGTGTGATGGGGAGGGAAACCAGTGTTTTGGGTAAGGATTTCAGGGTTGGGCAAGGCTGGCTATTGCTTGTACAAGGCTTCTAAGGGATTCTGGGAAGGAGGGACAAGGGAGCAGTAGATCATCTTTGAGAAAATATTACTTCTCTGCTCCTCGATTACTGGTCACGTAATTGGAATTGAAGCTACATTGCGTTTTTCTTATTCTGGTTGTTGTTGTTGTTATTAGCTGTTGTTGTTAGTAGTAGTAGTAGTAGTAGTAGTAGTAGTAGTAATAGTAGTAGTAGTAGTAGTAGTAGTAGTAGTAATAGTAGCATTATCAATATCGCTATTGTTTACTTGATCTATTTTAATCTCGATTTTATCTACTTGTCTTCTAGAGAGAGAGAGAGAGAGAGAGAGAGAGAGAGAGAGAGAGAGAGAGAGAGAGAGAAAGTGTACATCAGTTTCTGTACTCTTCTTTTTCTTTTCGTTTCCCTTACCCTTTCTCTCTCTCCCCCTCTCTCTCTCTCTCTCTCTCTCTCTCTCTCTCTCTCTCAACTAACCAGTCTCTTCTTCCTATAAAAAAAATAAAAAGACAGTAAAAAATTATTCATCGTAAAATTGTCCAAGAAATGCGCCAAATACTTCACACAGTCTTTCATTCGCTGCGTCAAATTCCACGGCACAATTTAGCAAAGACTTCACTTTATTACCTTCCGTTTCTTTCTCTTTTCTTCTTTTTTTTTTCCTTCTCCTTTCATTACTAGGATATCTGCGGCTCACTTCCTCGAAAACTCGTTACAATGAGTACAATGCGGCGCTGTGTATTTCTCCTCTGGAATCACGAATCGATGGCCATTCATCTTACCACAATTTACTACTTCTCATCATACACACACACATACACACATACAGGAGAAAGAGGGAAAGAGAGAAAAAAAAAAAGGCACAGCAGTTTTTATTCTTTCTCAGTCTTACCCAAAACTCCAGGAAGATTAGATTGAAGTTACGTTATGCTACCTTGCCTCGGTCTTACTTTCTCATTTCATACACAGACAAAAATAATTACGATTTTCCTCATCCTCTCTCTCTCTCTCTCTCTCTCTCTCTCTCTCTCTCTCTCTCTCTCTCTCTCTCTCTCTCTCTCTCTCTCTCTCTCTCTCTCTCTCAGTTCATATTCAAATTCCTTCTCGTTCTTCCCAGAATATCAGGAAGACGAGATTGAGGTTAGGTTACGCTACCCTGCTTTTATTTTTTTTTTCCTCATTTAATTCCACACACACACACACACACACACACACACAGACACACACACACACACAGATAAACACAATAGCACATCAATTTTTATTCCTCGTCATTCTTCCTCAAACTCTAAGACAACGAGAATGAGGTTACAATAAGCCACCCCCTCTGATTCTACTTCCTCATTTCAGACACACACACACACACACACACACACACACACACACACACACACACACACACATTCATATTCCTTCTCATTCATCCCCACAATATCAAGAAGACGAAAATGAGGTTAGGTAACTCTTGCCTGTCTTGATTTTTTACTTCATCTAATTTCACACAAACGCAGAAACACAAAAGCATATTAATTCTTATTCCGCACAGCCATTTATGTTCCTCCTCATTTTTCTCGAAACACCAGCAACACAGGAATGAGGTTAGGTTATGCTAGGCTGCCTTCATTTTCACTTCCTCGTCTCACACGTGCATGACTCGGCTTCCTCCAGGCTGGCGGACCAGTGGCTTGACCTCTCATGACCCTTCATAACCTAAGTAATGTATGTAACGAAACTAAGTAAAGTCTAACTTAAACTAATCGAATAAATCAATCTGAACCTAATTTACTAGACTAACTTAAACTAAACCATCTTAATATCATAATTTAATCTAGCCAATTTAACTTCACCTAAACAGCCTATGTAACGGAACCAAGGAAAACCTAACCTAACCTAACAAATCAGTGAGCCTAACTTAACTAAAACAGCATAATAGTTTGATTTAATCTAGCCAATCTAACCTAACCTAACCTAATCCAGCCAGTCTAACCTAACCTCACTTAACGCAACATGTAACATTACTTAACCTGACAATCTAAAATACTTAATGTAACCTAACTAACAAACTTAACCCAGCCTAACAAAATCTAACATAATCTAACATAATCTAACATTACAATCAACTTATTTCACCTTAACTCACCTAAGCTCAATTCAACTCAACTTCACTCGACTCATCCTAACTTCGCCTATTCAAAGCAGAGCCAACCTGACAGTGGAATCATGCAGGCAAACAAGAAAATAAATAAACAAGGAGAAAAGAAGAAAAAACGTTAGTGAAAAAGATGACAAACAGGAAGAACGAGGCAGTGGAATCAAACAGCTCATAAAAACGATAATAATGCAAAAAGACGTGAAAAAAAAGGGAGAACAAAGCAGCGGAATCATAAACAGACTAAAAAACGAAGACAAACGCAGTGGATGAAAAAAGGAAACAGGAAAAAAGCGGAAAAGAAAAGAAAACCAGGAAATTTAAGAGCGGTGACATTAGAGACTAATGATATGAGTAATAACGATTAAAAAAGAAAAAAAAAACATAATAAATCAAGGATAAAAAATATATATACTAAAAAAAAAATAAACAGTACAGTAAATACAAGACATGAATACTTAAGAATTAAAAGAAAAAAGGAAAAATCTTACGTCGAGTGAAACTAATGCCAAAAGATGCTTATTATAGTTCAAATTTACACACGCAGGAAAATTATTATTATTATACGTTGCCTGGACTAATACATGCCTGCCTCAATACTTGCTGATAAGAAGAAAATAAAGAAAAGAAAGAATGATATGAAGTTATATATACACTAGTCTTAATATTCCCCGTGCTTAATTAAGAATACTGAACTTATTAAAAGAAAATCTATAAAAATGGGGAATTTCCTGAATATTTGAGATAAAGCGAGTCAGCAGTAGTAGTAGTAGTAGTAGTAGTAGTAGTAGTAGTAGTAGTAGTAGTAGTAGTAGTAGTAGTAGTAGTAGTAGTAGTAGTAGTAGTAGTAGTAGTAGTAGTTGTTGTAGTAGTGGTAAGAAGAAGAAGAAGAAGAAGAAGAAGAAGAAGAAGAAGAAGAAGAAGAAGAAGAAGAAGAAGAAGAAGAAGAAGAAGAAGAAGAAGAAGAAGAAGAAGAAGAAGAAGAAGAAGAAGAAGAAGAAGAAGAAGAAGAAGAAGAAGAAGAAGAAGAAGAAGAAGAAGAAGAAGAAGAAGAAGAAGAAGAAGAAGAAGAAGAAGAAGAAGAAGAAGAAGAAGAAGAAGAAGAAGAAGAAGAAGAAGAAAGAAAGAAATGAATGAATAAACGAATGAATGAATGAAAGAAAAACAAAACAAAGAAATAAAAGAAAACAAAACGAGAGAGAGAGAGAGAGAGAGAGAGAGAGAGAGAGAGAGAGAGAGAGAGAGAGAGAGAACGTTTTCTTTACACTTTAAATCTTGCAAGGCTAAATAAACCATTAAGGGATATGGGTCTGTAGTATTATGAATTACACACAACAATATCCTGACCCCCCCCCCCACTAAGCTGCTTCTCCCAACGCTGCCTAATAATAGAATGTAAACGATCGCCAACACATCCAACCTCAGCCAGCGTAATGCAAAAGAATCATTCCTCATTATAACAGGGATAATGTGACAATGAGACCAAGAGAGGGAAAAAAAAGATTATACGCTTTCACATCTGCGAATTTGGCGATGAAGGAAGACAAAAGGGAAAGAGAAAAAATCTGCCTCATTTCCGCTACGAGCTTACCCAAAGAGAGAGAGAGAGAGAGAGAGAGAGAGAGAGAGAGAGAGAGAGAGAGAGAGAGAGAGAGAGAGAGAGAGAGAGAGAGAGAGAGAGAGAGAGAGAGAGAGAGAGCATACAGAAAGTTACAAATAGCCAGACGGACAGACAGAAACACAGAGAGACTGACAGAAGGAAACAAACTGAAACAAACAAGCATACACGGGAAAAATAAATAAATAAATAAAAATAAAAACATGAGACAAAGGGTTGAGTGAGTAAGTTAATGTACTAAACAACAACAATGTTTCCCTGCCAGCTATTGACACCCACAAAGCATTCTGGGCATAAGTGTCGAGACAAAAGAACACCCCCCCCTCCCACACACACACACACACACACACACACACACACACAGCCGCAGGAGAACGCCAGCTCCCGCCACCAATCCACGCCCTCGCCACTTTGACAAGGGACGGCTGCCTGCTGGTGCTGCTGGAGGGGTGGGGAGAAGGAGGCAAGACAATGCGATTTTAGACTTTTCCCCCTCTTTCTCCTTTCTTCTTCTTCGTGAATACTTAAGCTGCGGACGAATGAAACGCACTCACGTCATAAGAAGAGAGAGAGAGAGAGAGAGAGAGACGGCAGTAAAGAATAAATGCTAAAAAGAGAACCAGAATGAGGAATACCCGGCACCACCACAAACTTTCGCCTTTACTACCCAACATTTCCTCCTCTGATTGGATTACACAGTGTAGCTTTCCACAAACAGCCTCGCGAGGGCCGGGAGGTTGTCTGCTGCTTGTTCCTCCCCAGAGAGAGTGAAAGGAGAGGTTCAGGAAGTGGCCTTTAGTACCTTCATAATTCTCAAGGGTAATGATAATGTGATGCGTGTTTTTTTTTTTTTTTTTTTATCTGACTCACTGGTAATGGCGACATGGCAAGTGTTACTGTGTTTTGCTATCTATGAATTATTCCATTAGTTTATTCACTACTATTTGGCATATTTTTCCTTAATTATCAACCACTATGAAGCGTCTGTTATTGATCCACAGCCACTGCCAAACGTTATACCAGCTAGAAATTGCAAAATCAAGTCGTTTTCATCCCTTCATTTCTTGCTAGTGCTTATAAAGACTTCGTACATTACTTGTAGTGTTGTTAATTCTTGCATATCGTAGTGAAAGGGTTAAGCAAAGATACAACTATAAGCACTGAAATGTTTAAACCACTCGGCCATTTATTCATTTGTGTATTCCTAAATTATTTTAATGAATACTACTAAACCACTTCCTCGTTTGTGTGTGTCTAAGTTATTCTTCTGAGCTTCATTTGTGTCTCGATAAATTATTCTTGTGACTATCTATGTATCGCTAGACTTTTCCGCTGAGCCTCAATTGTGTATTGCTAAACTATTCTACTAGGCAAAGACACAACAGCAAGGAATGGTGCGAATTACGTATATCCTTAAACTATGAGTAAAAACAGATCAATAAGCGATAGAAGATCTCAACTGGTCGACACGTTTTCTCTCCAGTGATGTCTTTCGCACTTATACTCTAAATTTGCAGGGACAACAGCAGGCAACGATCTGAAATGTGTACCAATAAATTATTAGTAAAGACAGATTAAGAAGCGATAGATTTCACATGGTCAATTTCTTTCCCCAGTTTTTTTTTTTTTTTGCAATTATACTCTAAAATTGCAACAGACTCCCATTATTTTAACTTCAGGAGCTGCCATGGTAGTTAAAAGGTTACCATGCACTCAGAAGGTGAAGGTGGCTGCCCTCAGGAACCGCGGGACATATTCACTTCATCAGGCGGTTACTCCTTAAAACTTTGAAATCACCTCATTTTTTTCAGTGTTCTTCAGTTATATACACGATAGAAAAAAAATATATCCTTTAAAACTACAAACTCATGAAAAAAAAAAAATTATCGTACTTATGAAAGCTAAGTATTGTATTTGCATTACTGTATTTTGTGAGTTACTTATAAGCTTTATGCTTGAATCAGAGAGAGAGAGAGAGAGAGAGAGAGAGAGAGAGAGAGAGAGAGAGAGAGAGAGAGGCGGGGTGGTGTGGCGCAGTACAAAAGACGGTGCGAGGCCTGAAGCAGGTTAGCGAGACGAGGACGGAGAAAAAGAAAACCAGGGGCGATGCAAGGCGAGAAAGGAGGAGGAGGAGGAGGAGGAGGAAAAGAAAGAGAATGAGGAGGCGGGGAAGGAGAATAATAGTAATATGAACAACAAAAAAAATGGTGATGACGATGACGACGATGAACAACAACAGCAACAAGAGGAGGAGGAGGAGGAGGGGGAGAAGGAGGAATGGGAGAAGTGAAGCCCTATGCACACACACACACACACACACACACACACACACACACACACATTAGGTAATATAATCTAACTTCACGTGTGTGTGTGTGTGTGTGTGTGTGTGTGTGTGTGTGTGGGTTTGTTGGAACACGCTGTGAGGCAGTACCCGAATCGCCTCAACAAGTCGTACACACTACATTGAATAACAAAATAATAACAATAATAATGCAATAAAACAAAATAAAAAATGAGGAGAAGAACGACAAAAACTGTAGAGAAAAGACAACAACAGCAACAACAATAACAACAGCAACAACAGAACTGACGAGCTACACACACACACACACACACACACACACACACACTAATAAAATATCAGAGAAGTGTGAGAAAGAGATGAAAGGAACGTAATAATTAATGATGCCAACACTACATTAAACATTCTATTTAAATTATTATCACAACGAAACAAAAAAAAAAAATTATGAAGAGGATCAACACTCACACACACACACACACAAACACAGACGTACAAAGCGCCTCACCTACATAAACCACGTATGTATACTCGTATATCTATTTTCCGCAAGATGAGCAGCGCCAAAGGAGAATCCCAAATTATCTCCGCCTGACAGGATTCGAACCCTGAACTTCGAAATTACGAGACCAGCAACATTAACCATTATGCCGTACCATCATGAGGTTTGGTGTCATTATTGTTGGTGTTGTTGTTGCTAGTGCTCTCTCTCTCTCTCTCTCTCTCTCTCTCTCTCTCTCTCTCTCTCTCTCTCTCTCTCTCTCTCTCTCTCTCTCTCTTCATTGTTATTTAATTATCCGAATTATTTTCTTACAATATTACCTATTTTTTTTATACCGTAACCTCAGTATCTCACTAATTCAACAACAACAACATTCCAGTCGAGGACGAGCCTTGAGTCAACTAAATGAGACGCGGCGCTCCGAACGTTTAGAGCGAGGAGTCGAGATCTGGCAAGGCGTGTATCTTGCGCCTTTTGTTCTCTCGTGACAACTAGACAACAGAGATTACATTAGTTACGTTCTCATTGATCTTTTTTTTTTCAGTGATGATACAAAATTATTATTAAAATGTACTTAGAATTCCCGATGACCTCCACTCAAGCCTGTTCGAAGTAGTGAGATAAGACGCCAAAACATTTCAGACGTGCTCACGAGACACGAACTCGAAGCACACTCAATGGGATCAAGAGAACGATTTTACAGTTCTACTCTCATACAACACAATGCTGCCACCTCTCAGATCACTAATGCTTCCTCATGTAGCCTGCAGTATATTGCTTAACCTGAGCAAAGTACATTATCGTTTTAAAAGGTTCGAGAGAGAGAGAGAGATTCGCGTGTACTAATGTGAGCGCGTCAAAGGAAATACCCAAATTCTTATCTAAATATTTACATTATAAGCAAGAATAGCGTTACTGTTGTGGCTGGCCCAGAAGACAGCAGATCTAATAAGAACATACATGCATTTTTAACACAATAAGAACCTATCAATGAAGAGTGAGCTACGGGATGGGGGAGGAGGGGGTCACCAATGAGTGGAGATGAGGGAATGAAATGGTAGGGATACCACAAGGGGGGACCATCTAGGAGCGTAAGAGGGAAGGGGGAAGATGGAGGGGGTAGTCAGTTGTTGGTAGGGAATAGGAAAGAGATGGGGAGGGGTAGACGGAGTTAGGAAGCCGGCAGGTTTTGTTCGAAAGAATGAATCAAAGTGTTCAGAACGTATTCATTTCTTCTACTCCTTCTCACTCATCTAATTCTTTCAACACATACATGCATACAATATCACAAAAACTTTACTTCGCGTTATGTAGTGTTAAAGAAAACGGGGGGGATAAATCACAGGTGAGTTTGTGGAAAAGTATCGGCAATACATTCGGAGACAGCCGGAGCCCACGAAGTTGAGCGCGCAGGGTAGGTGACGCAGATCCTTGCGGGCGGCGGGCAGAGTAGAACGTGTGTCATTGCGAGTGTTTGCGTGCGTTCCAGTAATCAAGTCTTCGCTGTCTCCCTCATCGTGGTCTGCGCATCAATTTGGTAAGTTGCTTTTGCGGATTTGCATTTTGTGTTCATTATTATACGTCCTAATGATAGTCCGGTAGTTAACGAGAACACGAAGATAAAAGCAACCACATTCATTTCTCTCACCTCCGTGGTCTTTGAAAACTTTTCTAACAAGAGGATAATGCGTTCAAGAATGGTGTTACAGAAATGGCAAAGTATATTGAGCTTAAACGTATGGCCGTAATTCAATAAACTACAAAATATACACGTAACGATTAAACGGCAAAACACTCCTAATAATCAGTATCTTTGTCCTCAGGTAAGTACCATGCACAGCTCATCGCGGGACAGCGTGGGACAGCGCTGGAGCACCTCGTCGAACCAGGTAAGGAGAGTTGTGTTCCTAGGGCGTTAGGGCGATAGGCTGTTAGGCTGCTAACTCTTTGCCTTTCAGGTACCTCACACTCATGGTTTCTGTAGATTATTCCACAGCATTACCGTTAGTAGCAGACCACAGCGGCGGTGGAATGAAGAAACAAGGGCAGTGAAGAGGCGTGATGGAGTGGAGAGACCGCTAAGGAGGGCAGCTTGTATTTGAGTAAGTATACAGTGACGATAAGCAGTATGGAAAATCTTTTGCTTTTGTATTTACGCTCTAATATGCATGGCTACTGGAGATTTTCTTTTGCAGCGCTGTGAAGGAGTTGTACTGAAGGTGACAAGATTGCGAGGAAGAACTGATGCTCTGTACACAAGTAATGATGGCCTAAGCAGCTACTTCTGACTACGAGGAAAAATCAAGATGCCGATGTTCAGATGAAAGCTGCCACACGAGGAAGGAAGCCACGGATAAAGGTGAGACAAGAACCTTACAGGTGCCAAAATCGTATACCTTCCCCTGCAGGTGCTAACTAACCAACCTTTTCTTGCAGGTACTAACCAACCAACCTTCCCTTACGGGTGCTAACCAACCAACCTTCCCCTACAGGTGCTAACCAACCAACCTTCCCCTACAGGTGCTAACCCACCAACCTTCCCCTACAGGTGCTAACCAACCAACCTTCCCCTACAGGTGCTAACCAACCAACCTTCCTTTACAGGTGGTAACCCACCAACCTTCCTTTACAGGTGCTAACCCACCAACCTTCCCCTACAGGTGCTAACCCACCAACCTTCCCCTACAGGTGCTAACCCACCAACCTTCCCCTACAGGTGCTAACCCACCAACCTTCCCCTACAGGTGCTAACCAACCAACCTTCCCCTACAGGTGCTAACCCACCAACCTTCCCCTACAGGTGCTAACCCACCAACCTTCCCCTACAGGTGCTAACCCACCAACCTTCCCCTACAGGTGCTAACCCACAAACCTTCCTTTACAGGTGCTAACCCACCAACCTTCCCCTACAGGTGCTAACCAACCAACCTTCCTTTACAGATGCTAACCCACCAACCTTCCCCTACAGGTGCTAACCCACCAACCTTCCCCTACAGGTGCTAACCCACCAACCTTCCCCTACAGGTGCTAACCAACAAACCTTCCTTTACAGGTGCTAACCCACCAACCTTCCCCTACAGGTGCTAACCAACCAACCTTTTCTTGCAGGTACTAACCAACCTTCCCCATCAGGTGCTAACCAACCCACCTTCCCCTACAGGTGCTAACCAACCAATCTTCCCTTACAGGTGCTAACCAACGGACCTTCCCCTACAGGTGCTAACCAACGGACCTTCCCCTACAGGTGCTAACCAACGGACCTTCCCCTACAGGTGCTAACCAACGGACCTTCCCTTACAGGTGCTAACCAACCAACCTTCCCTTACAGGTGCTAACCAACCAACCTTCCCCTACAGGTGCTAACCAACCAACCTTCCCCTACAGGTGCTAACCAACCAACCTTCCCCTACAGGTGCTAACCAACCGACCTTCCCCTACAGGTGCTAACCCACCTTCCCTTGCAGGTGCTAACCCACCTTCCCTTGCAGGTGCTAACCCACCTTCCCTTACAGGTGCTAACCAACCTGCCTTCCTTGCAGGTGCTAACCTAACCTAACCTCCCTTACAGGTGCTAACTTCCCTTGCAGGCGTTATCTATACTTTCTTGCCTTTCAGAGACATTATAGTGTTGTCCTGTAGCTGTACATATTAACCGGCCTTGCATTAACCCATTCAGTACTACAGGCAATTACCAAGCTCTATGAATTCCCCAAGTGTTAATCAGAATAGAGCAAATAAGTAATGTCGAGGCGGATGGGCAGTTTTGATTTTTCACACCTTATGAAAAATAATCGTCCTAAATAAAATCCTGCTATTCATAATTCTAATTACACTGACGCAGTGGCACTGAATGGGTTAATCAAAACCAGGCGACAATGAGCAGCCGGCCACTGTGACACCCCCCCCTCGAGGGGCTAGTACTCGCTTCGGCGAGGGGGACCTGGCTCTTGTTTACTGAATAGATATTTTTTTCCATCCTTGATAACAACAGACGCTTATATTTTTTTTTTTTTTATCACAACAGGAAGCGTGACGCTGTGTGGTGAAGGCGCCGCAGCGAGCGAGAACATGAGACGGTGATTCGTCCTCTTTGCAACTTTCCACCTGTAACAGTGAGCGCCAGGGTGTTAAGTAACAGTGAAGGTCAGGAGTTGTAATAGTGATTGCCAGGGGGGCTGTGTAACAGTGACTACTAGGGGTTGCAACACTAACCGCCAGGATAATAGTGATCGTCAGGATGTTAGGCAATAGTGATCACCATTGGTTGTAATACTGATAGGCTGTTAAAGGGAATTTTACACGAACGTCTAATGTAATCTATCATGGTGCTAGGAAGGTTTTTTTCGCCTTTATGTAAAATAGATTTTGATGAAATTTAAACGTTGTCAGCACGAATAAAGTTTGGAGAAATTCGTAAACTTTCGTATCCGTTACTTGTGTGTGTGTGTGTTTTACTTTTTTCAGTCCATAATCGTTGTCTCAAGAAATAAATGAAGAAATATGAGAAAAACGAAAAAAGAACTTAATTCCTTACCGTCCTTCCTTCTTTCCTTCTTATCCATTCTACTTCATTTCTTTTTCCCTTATCTTTTCGTTCATTCCTTCCTTCCATCGTTCCCTTAATGATCTTCCTCTCAATGATCATTATGTCCCTTCCCTTCTTCCCTTAATTTCACCCTTTCAGTATCCGTTCGTTCCTTCTCTTCATCAGTGTAGTATTATAAACCCTTCCTTCCTTCCGTTATGCCTTTCCTTCTTTCAATTTCGTTCCTCTTCCTTTCTTCACTTATCGTTCAACCATTTCCATCCTCCCTACTTCTTTCCTTCCTTCTTTCCTTCCCTTCATCTGTCTACTACTACCTCCTCCTTTCTTCCATTATCTCTCCTTCTTTCAGTCTCGTTCCTTCCTTACTTCTCATAATTACTATTTCCTCCTTTCTTACTTTATCCTTCTTCCATTTCCTTCCTCCTTTTTTTTCTCCTTCCTTCTCTTCACCCACACCCAGCTTGCTTCACAACCGTTCGCAGTTCAAGCAGTGATGAAAGATTTCAAGTTTTGCTGTGTTGTGATGTAGATGCAGATAATCCGAGTGTGTGATCCTACTATGTGTAAATCTTAGAAATTCTTTGTGTGGCATTATTTTATATATAGCATCACTGTTTCACAAACGCTTCGGATTTGGCATCAAGACAGTTTTCATAGGTTAGAGAGAGGATCGGTCGGGCTCCAAATGAGTGGTTTTTATTTATTTATATTGGTGATGCAGAATCTTTGATAAACTATCGCTAGAATCAACAAAACAACCTTGAAAGCCCTTACACTTCCCACAGAAGTCTGTCAAAATTGTCGAGAGATAAGACGCGAACCATGTGAGCAACTAACTGGTTCGAGCACTGTATAATCACTGGTTACAATCAGCAGCTTTCAGACGACATCAAGTGAACTACCACATTTCTAGAACCTAACCAGTCCTTAATTTTTGCCTAACCACCACAACCACCACCACCACCAACAACAACAACAACAAAGCACCATCCCTCCCAGCGCAAAAGGTAACCAAGGCAAGACAACAGACGGATTGAGGAAGACTCTCCACGACCTGCCTTTGCTTCACGTCCTCTCCTGCGCACCTTGCCGCCCCCCTCCTTACTCCACCTGCCAGCAGCCTCTCCTCAGCCCAGCAGGTGACCTTGGCACGTCACTCGACCATAACATGGAAGAACAAAACAGGCATGAAGGAGTGCAGTAAGTGTGGCGCAGTGGAGAGAGAGAGAGAGAGAGAGAGAGAGAGAGAGAGAGAGAGAGAGAGAGAGAGAGAGAGAGAGAGAGAGAGATATTAATAGGTTATGCAGCTGTCCTAATTTTAGTAAACCATGAAATTCACACAAATGTCACTGAGGCGAAGGAAAGAGGAGGAGGAGGAGGAAAGGAAAGAAAGGAAAGTGCTGGAGGAAAAGGTGGAGAGGAAAAGGGGAGGAAAGGTTATAAAAGAGGGGCAGGACGGAGAGGGAGAAAGAGGGAGAGAAAGTGGTTTACATGAGACTGGAGAGAGAGGAGGAGGAGGAAGAGGAGGAGGAGGGATGGGCAAGGATGTAGAGAGGAAACGAGGGGCGGGATAAAGGACTTAAGGGAGGAAGAGAAGGGTAAAAGAGACGGAGATGGAGAGCCTGTGCAGACAGAGAGAGAGAAAGGGAGAGAGAGAGAGAGAGAGAGTACGCACTGCAGAGGAAGATAATATCGCTTATGTATGTAATGTTATCCTGTTTTCCTCGGTGCACACACACACACACAGAACACACACACGCACGCACGCAGGTGGCCGGGTCGGTGATGACGAGAGTTAACAAGCCAAGCACCGCCCCCCCCGCCGCCCCTCCAGCAGCACCTCACGCATCACTCGGTCCCTTTAAACGCCAAACGAGTAAACCAACGGACAGAATAACAAACGCCTCCCCTACACCCTGCCTCGCCTACACCCTGCCTCGCTTACACCCCTGCCGTCACGTCCCTACTTCCTATACACCTATCTCTTCCATCCCTGCTGTCACCTCCCTGTCTCCCCTCCATCCCTGCCTCCACTCCCTGCCTTCCCTGCATATGCTTCTCTCCTCCCCCCTGCCTCCATCTCCCTGCCTCTTCTTCAGCCATTTCCCTCCACCTCCCTGCCAGAAGGATGAGTAAGTGAAACGAGTCTAACCTTCATCAACAAACTATTTCGTAAACAATCGTTCTCACTCTCACAAGACTAAATCATTATGCCATATTCGTGTTAATTTTCCCTGCCTGTCATTTCCCAACTCCCAGCCAGAAAAATAAATGAATAAATAAAACGAGTCTAACCTTTTACCAACACACTATTTTGTAACCATAATCTCTCTCTTTCACGAGATTAACCTTTAATGTCATATTCTTGTGTTATTTTTTCTCTTTAATTATCATTCCCTTGTTCTTATCACACGACAGTTAAATATTTAAGACCAATTGCTCTTACGGTCATATTCCGAAACACTTACGCTTCGCTCCCTGACCACTTTCATAAAGCTTTAGTTGAAGTTACACAAGTTTTTAAAAGTGTCTTGATGGTTCTACTGATATATTAACAAGATTTATACACTATTAACATGAGAAACAGTCTTGAGAACCAGGTCAATCATCTCTGTGGCCTTTAAAAACAGTGGTGATGAGAAACCAGTGTTTGAGAATGTGGGCCTTTCTATTCTCACACAGTAAACTCTCTTAGATCATATTCCTACCTTCGTTGTCCCTTCCTTTGTGTTCCCCTTAAGTCATCACCTCTATACACCGACTCAATAATCCTGTAAGAAGAGTCTATAACTGCCTTTGCACCACTTAGTATACCCTTTTAAATCATATTACTTTCATTGTCTCTTTTTTCCTTAGTTTCCCTCGTGAGGTCATTAACTCTTCTCTATTCACCGTCAATATTGGTAGAAGAGTCTGCACTTGCCTTATTTGTCCTCCACTGAACTCCGTGTTTCGTGTCGTGCTGCACTACACCCACACTCCTGAATAACTATTAGCCACATGACCTGCTTTCCTCCCTCCTCCTGCTCCCTCATTCTGTCTTCCCTTGCTACCTCCTTGGCAATTTCTCTCTCTCTCTCTCTCTCTCTCTCTCTCTCTCTCTCTCTCTCTCTCTCTCTCTCTCTCTCTCTCTCTCGCTGGCAACACCTCCCTTCGTACGTAAACTTTCACTATAGACTATGAACAAGGGCTTCCTTCTTTTTACATCGTGTCTCCACCTACACCGCAGTAGTAGTAGTAGTAGTAGTAGTAGTAGTAGTAGTAGTAGTAGTAGTAGTAGTAGTAGTAGTAGTAGTAGTAGTAGCAGTAGTAGTAGTAGTATGATGGTAAAATCTACAACTTTTATATCTGACAAAAAAAAATATATATAAATCAGAACGAAAGAACATTTTGCCAAATCGAACAACAAATCCTAAAGGTGAGGAGGTTTGCAAATACGACAAATATTCACGCAACACATCACCATTTATACCCTCCTCCACACTCACTAGTAAACTTAGACCTCACCTGCTCTCTTCTTTAATACAGTAGGTAGCTTTATTTAATACTTTAGTTCATGTAGTAATAGTAGTAGTAGTAGTAAAATGAAACAGCCCAGAAGGGTCTGAAGGTCTGTTGCTGTTTAGAATCCCTTGTAATCCCCTTGCCCTCTACTCCGTCCAATCTCTCTCTCTCTCTCTCTCTCTCTCTCTCTGTCTCTGTCTCTCTCTCGAAGCTCCGAACACCACAAAGCAAGATTAGTTATACAGCATGAGGTTCCACTACGTTCTTTAACCTCAATCTCGCTGTCTCATGTCCATTTCCATGTCGCAAATAACTTCATCACGCAAGCAGGAAGCCAAGCTCCTTCCCTGCCTCGCTCCACTTCGCCACCCCGCCCACGCTGATGTCGCTATATTACTCTGCGACACACACACACACACACACACACACACACACACACACACACACATTCTCCACCAAAATACGCATAATATCTGTTTCTTTCCTTTTCTCTTCTCCCAAAAATAGAACACCTGCTTCTCCAAAAAAATACAGTCTACTTTTCTTTCCCTCAAAATACACATAACACCCGCTCGTTTCTTCCAAAATATACATACACCTGTTTTTCTCTCCACCAGAAGTCTTCTATATACTGCTTGTGTTTCCCTAAAATAACACGTACACATGCTCCTGTTTCCCTTAAAATACGTATACACCAATCCACTTGTTTCCTTTAAAAATACACTTACATAAACATACGCATTTGCTGTTTCCCAAAAAAGTAATCGTACATTATTACAGCTTTAGTTTTCTCTATCACACACACACACACACACACACACACACACACACACACACACACACCTCATTTTCCTCCTCCACCACTTCCAGGTACTCTGAAAACCATTCTGATCTCGGCCAAGTCTCTCAGTGGCTTCCCTCTCTCCCTCTCTCCCTCTCTCCCACCTCCCTCCCACCTGCATTCCATTTTTTCACCAAACGATCACTTATTTTCCTCCTCTCCTGAATTTCCCTTGAGTTTTCCCCTCTTTTCTCCCTAGCCTACTACATCCTTTCTGTGCATTTACCGTCACCTCTTGTGGGTTACAATACAACAAAGGACGGACAAGTAATACCGATATAACGGCCCTCTCGATCCTGTTTGTGGCGAGTTGTACTGTGATCCGAATAAACCAAATCAAACTTAGCCTGTCATAAGGGGGATTCATTTTTATGGCTTAATTTTGCAAGGTGGAATATTCGCTGGGGGAAAATTTCTTGCCCGGGACTTATGTATGGGTTTGAAATTACTGTGTTCAGGTGAGAAAATGCAGATATACAGTAAATTCAGAAATCTGCAGAGAGAGAGAGAGAGAGAGAGAGAGAGAGAGAGAGAGAGAGAGAGAGAGAGAGAGAGAGAGAGAGAGAGAGAGAGAGTCCATAGTGCAACAAAAACTGCGACAATAAGGTTTCACATGATCGATACTGAAGGCGTAGCTTTCCCTCTCTCTCTCTCTCTCTCTCTCTCTCTCTCTCTCTCTCTCTCTCTCTCTCTCTCTCTCTCTCTCTCTGCAAAAAAATAATAAAAAACAAGACAGGCAGACAGATGAAGCAAGATTGATTGATTCCTTTTACATAAATACATCACATTTTACAAAGTGTCAAAAGCAGAGAGAGAGAGAGAGAGAGAGAGAGAGAGAGAGAGAGAGAGAGAGAGAGAGAGAGAGAGAGAGAGAGAGAGAGAGAGAGAGAGAGAGAGAGAGAGAGAGATAATGATAAGCAACAGACGATCGATTTGATTATATGCCCATCTAATGAATCTCCTTCCGTACCTTTCCTCCTCCTCCTCCTCCTCCTCCTCCTCCTCCTCCTCCTCCTCCTCCTCCTCCTCCTCCTTTGTCTCCACTTACACAATGAATACACACCCTCCCAAAAAAAGGCGCCATCCCACGCATGCTCCGTCATCCTTCCCTGTCACTTTTCTCTAGTAGTAGTAGTAGTAGTAGTAGTAGTAGTAGTAGTAGTAGTAGTAGTAGTAGTAGTAGTAGTAGTAGTAGTATTCTGGCCACGATGCTTCTAAGGCCATTAACTTTGCTGGCATGACAACAACTGCTGCTGCTACTACTACTACTACTACTACTACTACTACTACTACTACTACTACGAAAGCAAGAAGGAAAGGAAAAATAAGGAGGAACAGGACAAGAACAATAACAACCGAAACAAGACCACGAAAAACTACTGACGGAAAAAGACAAACTCCAACCCTCATTGCAATTACGTGGTAGTTTGCAGCCAATTATTACGGATAGCGCCTCTCCCCAACTCTCTCTCTCTCTCTCTCTCTCTCTCTCTCTCTCTCTCTCTCTCTCTCTCTCTCTCTCTCTCTCTCTCTCTCTCTCTCATTTGGCATGATGACGTCACTTTCGAATTAAGCATTTTTTTTATTGTTCCTGCATAATTGTTTTGTTTTTTTTTTTTTGTTTTTTTTTATCTCTGTTGCGGTTGATGGTGGTGGCGGTGGTTGGTAGGTAAGTAGTAGTAGTAGTAGTAGTAGTAGTAGTAGTAGTAGTAGTAGTAGTAGTAGTAGTAGTTGTTGTTGTTGTTGTTGTTGTTGTTGTTGTTGTTGTTGTTGTTGTTGTTGTTGTTGTTGTTGTTGTTGTTGTTGTTGTTGTTGTTGTTGTTGTTGTTGTGGATCCGCACACACTAATATAATGTTCAATAACGCATCCACTCACCCACTCAACCATATCCACCCACTGACATCCACCCATCCACCCAGAGCCAGATCCCCATCCTTCTATTCACCGACTCACACTCACCCACCCACGAGATACTTATTGATACAGTTGGATTTGTGGATGAGTGAATTATTGTGTGGATGGATAGGTGGATGGGTGAGTGGATGCGTGGATGGGTGGGTGGGTGAGTTGGTGTGTGGGTGGATATTTGGCTGGGTGGATACATGAGTGAGTAAATGGGTGTGTGGATGAGTAGATGCACTGATGTGTGGATAAATGAATGGGTGGATGGACTGATATGTGGATGGGAGGGTGAGTAGCTGGGGTGACTGATAGATGGAAGGATGGATGAATGTGCTGTAGGTAGGCGTGTGGGTAGATGTGTGGATGGGTGTGTCAGTGGGTCAGTAGGTGGATGAGAGGCTGAATGGTTGTGTGGATAGGTGGCTGGATGGATGAGTGGATGTGTTGGTGGGTGGGTAGACGAATGGATGGATCGATGGGAGTCAGTGGGAGGCATATATGACCTGGGTACCATCCGCCCCAGTACCAAGTGACTAGCTCCCAAAAATGGTTGTGCGATAATGCTGGCAGACTAAACTGTTATGATTACCTCCAGTACGATAAGTGTTGTCTGTGAAGCTAAGCAAGGCACCGTGAGAACAAGATGTCATGTGTCTATAAATACTTAACAGAAAATATTTATCAATGGAAGTAAACAACAGGGGTGACGGAAGCAAAATTCTCAGTATCAGTAATTAGGATAGGACAAGGAATAATGGGTTCAAGCTTGAAAAAAGTTACATTTAAAAAGATAAGGAAAAGAACTGGTTCTCGAGTACAGTGGAAGATGAACAGAATAGACTCAGTAATCATTTTGTTAGTGCTGAGTCATTAGTAAGCTTTAGAAGAAGAGTAGATATATTTAGGGATAAGGATAATAAGAAGAAATAGGTAGACATGTTTCATACTGGGACTGCCACGTGTATGCCTGATGGCTTCTAGCAGCTTCCTTTATTTTCTTTTATGTTCTTAAATTTGAGTAATTTATTAGCTTTTAATACAATGCTTGTAGAATCATACACTTCTTATAATGTTATTTTGTACCACAGTTTGTTTAAGAAAGACGACACGTACAGCCACAGACAGACACAACACGTGAGGTGGGGATCACACACAGCATAATGTGTGGTCATTAAAGCTTCAATAGAAAGCTGGTGACGAATGCTGCACAACACACCACACACTCTGGGCAAACCTCACCTCTCTCTTTCTGTATGGTAACCAGAATTTAAGTTTTCGTCTTTGTGAATGCCTATGAATTAATAATAATAATAATATTATTATTATTATTATTATTATTATTATTATTGTTGTTGTTGTTGTTGTTGTTGTTGTTGTTGTTGTTGTTGTTGTTGTTGTTGTTGTTGTTGTTGTTGTTGTTGTTGTTGTTGTTATTATTAATAGTAGTAGTAGTAGTAGTAGTAGTAGTAGTAGTAGTAGTAGTAGTAGTAATAATAATAATAATAATAATAATAATAATAATAATAATAATAATAATAATAATAATAATAACCATAATAAACATAATAAATTGTTGTGATTGGCTAACACAATGGCGCGCAAGTTTCTTATTGGTCGTAGCCGGTCACTGAGTTGCCAGCGAGGGATTACCTCCTGCGCCCTAAGACACTGATTGCATTGCACGTGGTTCCCTGCCTGTGAACCGTGAAGCCGGTGCTCTGTAAGGAGGCAACACTGCCGAGAGCCGTCACAGCTTGGAGTTGGTGAAAAGCACTTCAGGCAAACTGCCACCTCAGGCCAAGTACTGCCTGGGGGGTACCTTCAGCCAAAACATTAGACTACAGGATTATAGCTGGCTGCATAGCAAGGCACAGTGTGAGTAGAAGCGTGTGTGTTCCTGCACCATAGACACTGAGGATCACTCAGGCAAAGCAAGTGAGCAAAGAGTGTGGTGAGTCCCAGGCGGACATGAACGGTCAACGGAACTTCGAGAAATACATCCGTGGCGTGTGTGTCGTGGAGAATGGCGACATTCTCCGCGGCCCCCCACGCAAGGTGAAGGTGTCCCTGCATCACCTCGACGCCCCAGCGCCTCGCTGGTGCTGCTGCTGCTGGCCACGCACACCGAGCTGCGACAAGGTGGCCAAGTTTAAGTTCAACAAGCAGAAGAGCGAGGCCAGTCTCCAGAAGTACACGTCGCTGGAGACGGCCATGTACATGAACGGCATGGTGTTCCAGGAGTACTGGAAGCCAGGCAAAGCGGCGGTGAAGGTGTCAGTCACGCAGCGGCGAGGAAAGAAGCTAGTCCTCTTCGCCCGCCTGACAACCTTCCTGGACGAGATGCGGGACAGAGAAGCGGAGCAATTCGTCCTCTTTGTCACAGAATCAGGATTTAAGATAATTACGAAGGAGAAGACAGCTTCAGGAGGCGAGGAGAAGCGCGCTCCTCAGAAAAAGACCAAACACGCGTCACGACAGAAAGGAGAGTGCGATAAACGCGAACATTACGAAAAGAAGGAAAAGATCGACTACATGACCTCTTTGTTAACCAGCTTTAAGGAGAAAAAAGAAGAGCCCGCCCAAATCTTAACACGTCCAGAGGTCGTGAAGTTGCCGCCAGTAATCCCGATGCTTGCAGTCCAAACCAACAACTTGACGGCAAGTCGCTGCTCTCCATTCCACAAAGAGGCTCCTGCTGCACGGGAACAGCACGCCACCGCATCTCGTCCCGCCCTTCACGAATTGCAGCCGTCAATGAATCGTAACGAACAGCAAAGCACCGCATTTTGTTCCGTCCCTCGCGAAGCTCAGCCGTCCAAGAACCGTAAAGAATTAGACAAGAAAGTACAGATGGTTCAGGTTCAGGCAAAAGACAAGCGAGCCGTTGAGAGCGAGAAGAAAAATCCTGTCGAAGGAAAGGAGACTGCGGCTTGGGAGGGAAAAGATGAAAAGGAGGAGACGAACACTGTCGATGTGGAAAACGCCGCTTCTGAAACAGGGGACAGAGATAAGGAGGAGAAAGGCGATAATGAGAAGCAAGATGGGAAGAAGGAAGACGACCAAGGAATAATGAGCGAAGTACAGTTAGTTCAGGAAGGAGAGGATGAAGACTCTAAAAGTCATGAAAAGAATACAGGTGAAGAAGAGGAAGCCCCAGCTTGGGAAGACTATGGTGAAGATGAGACAGAAAAACTGGAGACGGTCACTGGTGATGTGGAAGGCATCCCTGCAGAGAAGAACACAGACGAAGAAGAGAAAGACGCTGATAGAGGAGATATTACAAAGAAGGAAAAGGAACCAGGAACAATGAGTGACATGCAGCTGGTTCAGGAAGGAGACGATGAAGATCCTAAAGGAGAGGAAGAGAGTCCACGTGAAGGAGAGGAGACTGAAGCTTGGGAAGACTATAATGAGCAGGAGACTGGAAAGAAGGAGATGGACGCTGAAGAATTGAGCAGCGTCCCTCCAGAGAAAGAGTGTACTGAAGACTGGGAAGACTATGATGAGCATGACACTGGAAAGCAGGAGACGGACACTGAAGAGGTGAACAGTGTCCCTCCAGAGAAAGAGAACACTGAAGACTGGGAAGACTGTGATGAGCATGACATTGGAAAGGAGGAGACGGACGCTGACGAGTTGAACAGCGTCCCTCCAGAGAAAGAAGCATGGGAAGACTATGATGAGCATGACATTGGAAAGGAGGAGACAGACACTGACGAGTTGAACAGCGTCCCTCCAGAGGAAGAAGCATGGGAAGACTTTGATGTGCATGACACTGGAAAGGAGGAGACGGACGCTGACGAGGTGAACAGCGTCCCTCCAGAGAAAGAAGCATGGGAAGACTATGATGAGCATGACATTGGAAAGGAGGAGACAGACACTGACGAGTTGAACAGCGTCCCTCCAGAGAAAGAGTGTACTGATGATTGGGAAGAATGTGATGAGCATGACACTGGAAAGCAGGAGACGGACGCTGACGAGTTGAACAGCGTCCCTCCAGAGGAAGAAGCATGGGAAGACTTTGATGTGCATGACACTGGAAAGGAGGAGACGGACGCTGACGAGGTGAACAGCGTCCCTCCAGAGAAAGAGAATACAGAAGAGAAAGAGACACGAAATATTGAGAAAGACGTTGAGAAAGAAGACCTTACAGAGAAAGTTAACTTTCCCTCTTTAGCCAAACTGAAGTGCTCAACCAAAGTCACCGTGAAGAACAAGCCAAGGAGAGACAAGATAAGGAAAGCCATGCACCTGAGAAAGAAGAAAGGTTTGCCTGACTACAAGAAGAGCGTGAGCAGCAGGTGGAGGTGGTGGGGGACTTCCACAACAACACCGGTGGAGAAAATGACGCCTGCAAAGAATATAGGGAAGAGCCACAATTTGAAAAAGAAGGTGTTGACATGTCGCCACAAAAAGACAGTGATGGGTAATGCACCGCCAGCACCGGTGAGGAAGATGACGCCGAGAGTGACGGCAAAGAAGGAACTGGATTTGAGAAAGAAAACATTGCCGTGTAGCCACAAACGTAATGTGCTCTCGCTGAAAAGAAACAGAAAAGCGTCAGGAGAGAAGAAAAAGCGCTACAAGAGGATAATTGTGAAATCAGTCCGCAGTAAGATTGACTCTCACCGCAGCGTCCCTGCTGATTACAAACCCGAGCTGGATTTGAGTGTACTGGAATCGCAGCCGCCACCCCCAGGCCCCGCGCGAGTGAGGTGGGCCCGAGAGGTGGCGGCCCTCAGAACGCGGCTGCGTACCCGGAAACAGACTAGTGCGCGGAGCCTCGTTCACGGCTTGCGCGCCGCTCACCGCTGAGTCATTCCTACTGAGGACCAACTTCGTGAATGCGACAAAGATAATAACGAAAACAAAATCTTCTATCGATTAACTAAGACGCCTAAACATTAAGTGACTCTCTGCTGAGGATCAAGACTGAGCGATTCTTTCTTTTTTTGGAATTATTTTCTCGATGAAAATAATTCCAAAAAAAGAGAGACAAAGAAAAAGATCCATCTATTAACATTGATTAACTAAGACGCCTAAACATTAAGTGACTCTTCACTGAGGATCAAGATTGAGCGATTTTTTTCTTTTTTGGGAATTATTTTATCGATGAAAATAATTCCAAAAAAGAAAAAGACAAAGAAAAAGGTCCATCTATTAACATCGATTAACTAAGACGCCTAAAACATTAAGTGACTCTTCACTGAGGATCAACATTGAGCGATTTTTTTCTTTTTCTGGAATTATTTTATCGATGAAAATAATTCCAAAAAAAGAAAAAAAGAAAAAGAAAAGATCCATCTATTAACGAAGAAGCAAGTGAGTGATGCACCACTGAGGAACAAGGTTGTGGGAGAGGAAGCCAGAAAATAATGGTAAAAAGATCTGTCTGTTAACGAGGAAACTAACAAGTGAGTGACTCTCCACTAACAAGACTGAGAGGCAACCAGAAAATAATGATAAAAAAAATTAATAAAAGACAAAAACCCACAAAAAATCAGTGTCCTTGTATCCTAAGACCATAAATTAAGTGTCAATCCACTGAGGAACAACACTGAATGAAATACAGAAAACAATGACAAAGTAAAAACTAAAAAATGCGGAAAAAAAAAGATCTGTCAATGAAGAAACAATTCACAAATACTCCAGTGAGGAACAACATTGTCAATGCAAACCAGAAAATAATAACAAGAAAAGGAAATTTAAAAGAAAATATTTTAATGATGAAACGAATGACTGCTGAAACCATAAAATAGTGAAAAAGAAAAGTTAGAAACAAAAAGATCCATCAATCTATCTATCCATCAATTAAGAAGCCTAAACAAAACTAATGACAAAAAAAAAAAAAAAAATCTCCCCTAATGGTGAAGCCTAACCACTGGCTCTCCACCGAGGAACAAGATTGTGGATGAAATACAGAAAGCAACGACAACAAACAAAAGTTCAAAGTTAAAATTGCATACAAAAGATCTATAAGTCAAAGAAGAAACAATGATGTGACGCTCCAATGAGGAACAAGATTGTCTGTGAGAGGAAATAATAAAAAATAAATCAATAAAAGAAGATAAAAACCCTTAAAAAAAACATGAATGTACTTGTGACCACGAAACCTGTACACTGAGTGCTGATTCACTGAGGACCAAACATCGTAAATGTAACCAAGAAAATTGTGAAAAAAAAAATTAGAAAAGTTGAAAAAAAAGGACAAGATTTTGAATGGAAACCAGGAAATAAGGACAAAAAAGAAGAGAAAAATAAAAGTGAAGAAATTGTATCCATTCATTAATGAGGAATTCTAACCGTCAAGTAACTCGCCACTGAGAAACAAAATTGTGACTGACATCCAGAGAATAATGCCATAAAAAGTAAAAATAAAATAAATAAATAAATAAATAAATAAATAAATAAATAAAAGATTTTGTTAACGAGAAAACTATCAATAACGTGACTTTCCACTGAGGAACAAGACTGAAAGAGGAAATAAAGAATAATGACGAAAACGATAAAAACTTAGGAGAAAATAAACTCTGTACCGGCAACCTGAGAAGCCTGTGAATTATGTGTTGATTCACTGACGAGCAAGTCTGCGAGTGTATCCTTGAAAATAATGATCACAGGAAAAGTGGAAAATTGAGAAAAGAAAAAAATCTGTAGTCGATAATGAAGAAGTTGGCTCGTATAATTATATTGAGGCGTAAGTCAAACATGCTACAAATCCTTCTTATCAATAAAAGGAATCAATTAAATGTTATTATTTTCAATATCCTTTTCTTCTGAATGGAGTGAACTGACTGTGTAATGAGCTTGAATAGACTCAGTAGTAGTAGTAGTAGTAGTAGTAGTAGTAGTAGTAGTAGTAGTAGTAGTAGTAGTAGTAGTACTAGTAGTAGTAGTAGTAGTAGTAGTAGTAGTAGTAGTAACAACCGAAGACTTAGTATTAGTATTAGTAATTCAAATTGACACACAAACAAACAGTACAAAAGTAACAAACACACGTGAAAGGGGAAAGGCCGTGATCTGTCGAGGTGAGACTCCATCACAGACACAATAACCGAATACTCTCTCTCTCTCTCTCTCTCTCTCTCTCTCTCTCTCTCTCTCTCTCTCTCTCTAAGGCTAACGCGACTACCCTCAGTTTTGAAATTGAGATGGAAAAAAGGCATCACTTTCCATTTCATTGGTCTTCAATTCACACCATGAAAGGTTCTGCATAAACTCTTCACAAACACCCACAAGAGAAGGAAACGCATTATAAAGATTAGATTTTCCAATGTACAGCCAGTAGACTCTCTAGCGGCGGCTGTAGAAGAAATTAAATGCCCCAGTGTTGTTTGGCATTGAGGAACGGTGTGGCAGATGGCAGTGAAGGGTTTAAGGAGCTCTATCGGATGTTCGTGTGAAAGGATTATGTAATTATGTTTTTAATGTATTGTAGTAGTAGTAGTAGTAGTAGTAGTAGTAGTAGTAGTAGTAGTAGTAGTAGTAGTAGTAGTAGTAGTAGTAGTAGTAGCGGTACCAGCAACAGTCGTAGAGGCAGCACCACGACCACCACGACCACCACCACCACCACCACCGCCAGCATTAGCCTCAGTACAAGTATTCCAGCAAACACACCCCTCCCGGACACGCACAGCAGCAAACACGACGCGGGCCACAAATCTTGACTAGTGTCGCGATTTCCAAACTTGTTCATCCCCTCCATTCCCTTCCCCTCTTCTCCTCCCCATCCCCATCTCCCTCCTCCTCTCCCTTCGCCCTTTTTACTTCTTTTTTTCTTCTCTCCCTTCATTCATCTCCATTTGTCCTTCCTCCCTTCCCTCTTCCCTTCCCTTTTTCTTTCTGTTTCTCTTCCTTTCCTCTTTACCTATCTTCATTTGTTATTCTTCCCTCTTTCTACCTTCCATCTCTTCCCTCGTTCTCCTTTTCCCTTGTTCTTCTTCCTTCTTCTATTTTTCCTTGTCTTTTTTCATCTCTTTCTTCTATTTTCTTTCCTCGTTTTTCCCCTTCTCCTATTTTTGCATACTCCGTCTTTCTCCCTCTTTTTTCCTCCCTTCCCCCTTTCGTACATCTACTCACATCTCTTCCCCTCCATTTCTCTTCTTTTTCCGTCTCTTCCCTCCTTGCCTCTTCTTCCTTTCCCTCACGTTATCATCTTCTTCCTCCATTCATCCCTTTCTATATCGCACACACCCCTCCTCTCCCCTCCTCTCCCTTCCTGTGCAGAAAATAAAAAACATAAAAACAAAAAAAAAGGTTCCAGTTATATTGGCAATAAATTTTTTAACGTTTTTATTTCACGCCACAGCAGCATGACGAAGAGGAGAGGGAGAGGAGAGAGAGAGAGAGAGGGAGGGGAGAGAGAGGTGGAGGAGGAAAATGAAGGGCAAAGAGAGAGGAGGGAGAGGACAAGGAGGACGGCATTAGTATGGCTGCTAAGAATATAATATTGATAATGAGATTGGCTAAAACTTTCCAAAATTTCTCTCTTTAAAAAAATTTCACTTCGGTAGAATACATGGGATGGTTTGTGGTACATTGCCCTTGTTTGTTTTAATTATTCTCTCTCTCTCTCTCTCTCTCTCTCTCTCTCTCTCTCTCTCTCTCTCTCTCTCTCTCTCTCTCTCTCTCTCTCTCTCTCTCTCTAACAAACACGTCTTGAGAAAAAAGTTGTAGAAGTGAATTAAAAGTGAATAGAATTATTGGCAAAGGAGAGATTCGTGGATTGACTGCATAAATCATTAACTCCTCCTCCTCCTCCCCCTCCTCCTCCTCCTCCTCCTCCTCCTTACTGCGTCTCTATCTCCCAGACCACCAGACATTCATATCCTCCCCAGTATTCACTATTAGCAGCAGATCACTCCTCTCCCTCATATTGCAGCTACACCTCTCTCTAATGCAATAGGTGAGTTTAATGGGGCAAATAGGACGTTAAATAATGTTGCTGTTTGATATCATTCGCACTCATCCTATTTCTACTTATCCCTCGTTTTCTTTCTTCTTTTTTTTCTTTCTTTTCTTCTTTGTCTTCTTCCTCCGTCTCTGTTTCCTCTCCTTCTTCTTCTTCTTCTTCTTTCTCCTCTTCTCTTCTTCTCCTATGTTCCTCCTCTTCCTCCCCCTTTCTTCGTTTTCCTGTGCTATCCTGCCTCTCCCACTAATAGCTAAAATAGAGTAGTTACCCAAACAGCCTAGTAAGGACCTCAGGGCAGATTGCTATTTGTACTTCTTTTGTATTCCTTCGTATACTGTTCTTCCTCCTCATCTACCTCGTCTTTTTTTTCCTTCTTCTTCCTCCTTTTCTTCCTCTTCCTCCTTCTCTTCCTCCTCCCCCTCCACCTCCTCCCTCTCCTATGATGTCACGGTCACTGCTCAAGGTCACAAAATCAGGCGACTGCAGAAGGAGAGCTGACCAACACAGGGACACAGGGCAGCTCCCGTTAAGGTTGTGATTTGAGGCTTCACTCCAAGAACTAGACTTTTTGAGACGAATATTCTCTCTCTCTCTCTCTCTCTCTCTCTCTCTCTCTCTCTCTCTCTCTCTCTCTCTCTCTCTCTCTCTCTCTCTCTCTCTCTCTCTCTCTCAATATCTCCATCCATGTGTGTGTGTGTGTGTGTGTGTGTGTGTGTGTGTGTGTGTGTGTGTGTGTGTGTGTGTGTGTGTGTGTGTGTGTGTGTGTGTGTGTGTGTGTGTGTGTGTGTGTGTGTGTGTGTGTGTGTGTGTGTGTTTGCAAGGTTTCAAGTCCTCCAATCCGGGGTAAAAGTGCAAACAGATAGAACGAAATATTAAGAGAAAAAAGAATAAGTTTTTTTTTCCTTTTTTCTTTTATTTTTTTATTTTTTTTATTTTTTTTTTTTTCTCTCTCTCCGATAGAGGCGCGTCCATTAAGTGCCTGTGGGGGAGGCGACGCTCAGACAATACCTTGGCTCCTCTTCCACCACTTCCACTACCTCCTCCTCCTCCTCCTCCTCCTCCTCCTCCTCCTCCTCCTCCTCCTCCTCCTCCTCCACCACTTCCACCACCACCACCACCTCCTCTTCCTAATCCACCACTACCACTGCCTCCTCCTCCTCTTCCTCCTCCTCCTCCCCCACCACCTCCTCTTCTTCCTCCAATACTTACATTACCAACACCTCCTCCTCCTCCTCATCCTCCTCCTCCTCCAGGAATGCATATGTAAAATGGAAGGCATTATCGTTATTGTAATACTGAAGTTAACTTGTACTGTTCTTATCAACTGACATTTTCCGCCCAAGAGAGAGAGAGAGAGAGAGAGAGAGAGAGAGAGAGAGAGAGAGAGAGAGAGAGAGAGAGAGAGAGAGAGAGAGAGAGATTAAGTACACACACGGGAGAAAAATTTTAAAAGCCTAACTAACACCAACACTACTACCACAAAGGCGACATCACATCGGGCCAAAGAAAACGGGAAGAGGCAAGAGAAGAGTGTGATAGAAAATGGAGTGCTGGACGCTGATCCCCGCTGTGTAATAAACTTTTTGGGGGGTGTTCACTTTGTTCGTCCTTCCTGCTAATAGGCTTACGTGCTTTTGTCATTCTTCCATCTACGTTACGCGAGGAGGAGAGTGAAGTGAAGTGAAGATGGACTATGAAAATGTGTCAAATATGTACAGACTTCGTGTAATACAACCACATCAAGTAGATGAAGATGGTAATGATAATACTAACAACAACAAGATCAAGAGGAACAAGAAGAACAAAAAAAATAAGAACAAGAAGAACAAAAACAAGAACAAGAAGAAAAAGAAGATGAATATGATGGTGTTGATGATGATGATGATGAAGACGATGAAAACTGAGTAAGGAGGAGGAAGAGGAGGAGGAGAGGAAAAAAGAGAAGAAATAATCACATAAAAAAACCAAGGGAGGGAGAGAGAGAGAGAGAGAGAGAGAGAGAGAGAGAGAGAGAGAGAGAGAGAGAGAGAGAGAGAGAGAGAGAGAGAGAGAGAGAGAGAGAGAGAGAGAGAGAGAGAGGATTTTATAACGCATGTAGGTTTCGTTCTGGGAAGAGTACAGTATTTGCTTCATACAAGGGAGAAGAGGAAGTGGTGGTGGTGGTGGTGGTGGTGTGAAGGGTGCAGGGAAGGGAGGGCAAGGCAGTGTAAGCTCTCTGAACCCTGAGTAATACAGTACAGTTTAGCAAACCTCGGTCTTGCTTCATGTCTTATTAATTCACAACAAACACGAGGAGATTATTCCGAGGCATATTACTAACTTTACTCAAATAACTCCTCTCTCTCTCTCTCTCTCTCTCTCTCTCTCTCTCTCTCTCTCTCTCTCTCTCTCTCTCTCTCTCTCTCTCTCTCTCTCTCTCTCTCTCTCTCTGGGTGAGTCCGTCTATGCACGGACCACCTAATGCAGACTTGCTTCTGCAGAGAGTAATGAGCTGTCTTAAAGTGTACGGACGGTTATAAGGTGTCCGTGGAGAATTAGTGTGTGCGTGTGTGTGTTTATGTAGGAGGGACACTGGCCAAGGACAACAAAAACTGTGTGTGTGTGTGTGTGTGTGTGTGTGTGTGTGTGTGTGTGTGTGTGTGTGTGTGTGTGTGTGTGTGTGTGTGTGTGTGTGTAATCCACGACTGCAGTAAGAGCTTTTGAAAATAGTTCCAGGGATGCATTGTGTGGAGCTTAATATGAATAACTTACTCCCCTATTCGCCTAACCAATATCCGTGCATAATACAGTTCACTGCAAGAGGGCAGAGCTATTAAGCGTCCCCCTCTGCCTCCTCCCATGAGGTATTACCTTTTCATAAATTTAATCAATTGATGTTGAAAAAAATACCTGCACTTTGGCAAGAGAGAGCATTCTATGAAAAAAAAAAATACGTTTGTCATTCCCCCTTCGCCATCGGCCGCAGGAGTCAACAGTCATTAATCATTGAGTAACAACGAAAACAAGAGACTTAAACTTACCTTTATATGGAAGCGTCGGCACCAGCGGGCCCTGCACGGGGGATCCGTCCATGTGCTGCACCAGTAGCTGAGCAGGTGGGGAGGAGCCGCGGAGGGTGGCGGCGCTCCTTGAAGTCTTGTTGGGTTTCTGCCTGATCTTTACCGAAAAACTTTGCAAAAGTTGTCCCGGAGCGGTTTGCAAGTTTTCGTGTGGTCGCGTTGAGTTGGCAGAGCCGCCACGAGTGAGCGAGAGCAAGAGGTCTTCAACTTGCTGGCAAAATTTGGTGTGTTTGTCCAGTGGTAGTAAGTCCTTTCCCTCACCCTCCTCCTCTCCACGGACCTCCACTGTGTTCGATCCCGATGACAGTTCCTCTGCGGCCTCTGGGACAGGAAGAGAGGTGGAGGAAGTTTGCTGCTGCAGCAGGAGCCTTAGGGAGGGTGTCAAAATCAGATCAGCAGGAGCCACTACCTGCCTCCTCGGTCCACCCACATGAGCCTGAGTACTGCTTGTGCTGTCATCAGCTTGGCAAGGCGACGGCGGCGTGGCACTGCTGCTACTCACAGGCTTCACGCTGCTGCCAGGTGTGCGGATGGGCCTCGCGCTGGGACCCAGTGTGTTTGACGTTGTATCTGAGGATTTTACGTATTTTTCTATGTAGTTGTCCATGCTATTAGCGTGCGAGGGGCGAGGAGCAGAGGTGTGTAGGTGGCCTGGAGGCGTGTGACTGATGCTAAATTTATTCAGAAAGACGCCATGGCCATTCTCCTCGCCCCTTATCCGCTGTCCACCTCCGCCTTCAGCACTGTGATTCTTCGTTGCCGTCGTGTTGTGGATTCGTGGCGGCATTCCAGCTTCCCTCACCGCCATGGCCACGGCTGCCAGAGTCCACGACACAGCGAGAACGACGAGAAGAGACGCAAGAGGCCCGTTCGAGATGAGTCTGCACGCCATCTCTCAAGTCTTAGCAATGTGTACGGTGCGCGGGTGAGGTGTCTGCCGCCTCAACATCGCGGGCGCGTACCTTATCTTACTGTGTTTAGGTCCTTGCATATGAAGTTGCTGCTTTGCTTATAGGTTAAATACACATGTGCTATTCTTAACTTCTTCTTAGGAACCAAATAACGTGCGTCACCACAACATCAAGACGAGAAATCAACAAACTTAAAGTAACCAACGTTGTGTGCGTCTACCCTCTACCTACCAGAAGACACGTAAAAGTGAAGTCAACAGTCTGCAGGTGGGAAAGATTGACTATTTACAGTGATATGTAAGATTCTTAGGCCACCGGAGAAGGAACAAAATGGCGATATGTCAAGATACACTACTATTATCACAACACCAAACTTGTAAGTCAATGATGTGCCACGGAGCGTTTAGTCAGCCGCTCGAAAAACTTAAAAGTCTGATGCTACACGTCTACTAATTATACACCAACACACTTAAGAAATAATGTTGTTTTTCCTCTCAGTCTGACAAAACTTTTCACGTCCACACTTCATGGAGCACTGGTGAACACGCCATTCACTGTTTTTCCAAGTTCATCTTTTTTCCACACGTTCTTTCGCGGCAGCTTTCGGTATTCCTTTCAACTCTTTCACTCTAATGTCAACTGTGCACCTGTTGCTCGTATCATTCTGTGTCTCGAATGTAAGCAGTGTAAGAGTGACGCGGAGATCTGGTTTGCAGAACGGACAGTAGGAAGAGAGAGGCAAATATAGATGTAGAAGGCCACTTTTTTAGTTCACAACGCTGCTCTCACCATCGCAGGCAAAGTCAAAAGCCAACGGACACAACGCACACAAACACTAAACACACATCAAAAAATTGCATATGATCGTAGTTTATATTCCTGTCTTGTTTGCTCGGCGTGCGACACTGCAGTCAAATAAAAAGAAACGGAGAGAGAGAAAAAAAAATCTAGTAAGCATTCAGCGGGCGGCGGTCCTCGCAACACCAACGGTCCTCTTCCTCCCTCGCGCTTGCTGCCACACTTTCTCCCTGTATTGCCAACCTCTTTCCCCGTGTTTCCATAGTGTTTCTCAGCTGATGAAGAGCGGACTAGTGTTGTCTGACCACGCTCCGGGCCTCGCTGTCTCGTTTGAACTGAAGCAGCAGTGGAGAGCGCCCGTCAGATGTGAGTTATGTAAGAACGTGTGTGTGTGGGAGTGTGGGAGTGTGTGTGGTTTTTGCAGTCCGTCCGTCAGCCATGATCTTCAATGTCCATCCTCGTGTGAAACTTTTCCTCTCCGTCCCACTCTGCTAGACGCGCCTGCAAACAAACACAAGTTGCTGTTAATATTATTTTGGTTTAATAATAATAATAATAATAATAATAGTAGTAGTAGTAGTAGTAGTAGTAGTAGTAGTAGTAGTAGTAGTAGTAGTAGTAGTAGTAGTAGTAGTAACGGCATCCCTATTCTACTACTACTTTACTACTACATAATCACGAAGACATCAAGAACGACTGAAAATTATCATGACATTTTTATTCCCCCTATCCACACATCCACACACACACACACACACGCACACACACACATACATACACATAGACGCACGCCAGTCACCCTTCAGTCTCTTCCTTCCCTTCCCTTCACACTCTCTCGCAGACACACACTCAGCACACGTGGGGGACGAATGAGAGAGAATCGCCTGCCATTATCCAAACACTCCCTCACTCAGGTCACAATCGCCTGTAGTGCAGCTCAATGTAGCGGAAGTTAAGAGTTTTGTTAGTCGAAAATGTAAGTAGAAAATATTATACACTCACTATCGTCCTGTGCTTTCTCTATGGCTGGGATACTCTCTCTCTCTCTCTCTCTCTCTCTCTCTCTCTCTCTCTCTCTCTCTCTCTCTCTCTCTCTCTCTCTCTCTCTCTCTGGTGATTTTGACTTATTTTAAAAAGTTCGCTTCATGTTTGACTCTCTTATGGTGAGTTGTGTCTATCAGTTACCCCAGCACTCTCTCTCTCTCTCTCTCTCTCTCTCTCTCTCTCTCTCTCTCTCTCTCTCTCTCTCTCTCTCTCGCTCGCTCTTACCTGACAATCAATTTCCCCTGCAATGGATTTAAGCCTCCTCGTGCTGTCCATCCTTTATATGTCTGGTATTATGCTCCCCCTATTCCAAACGCATGACTATACTCTCTCTCTCTCTCTCTCTCTCTCTCTCTCTCTCTCTCTCTCTCTCTCTCTCTCTCTCTCTCTCTCTCTCTCTCTCTCTCTCTCTCTAATGGTAATCGTAGTAGTAGTAGTAGTAGTAGTAGTAGTAGTAGTAGTAGTAGTAGTAGTAGTAGTAGTAGTAGTAGTAGTAGTAGTAGTAGTAATAATCGCAGTGGTAAAGGAAGAGATGAGCAAAGAGTGAACGCATTCAGCCTCTGCATCTTTCCCTCTCTCCCAAATAAATACCAGCATTGCGTTGCGTCAAGGGAATCACCGTGCACTCGCTATTACGAATGACTGGCATCAAGGGAATACTTCGCATCAGGAACCATCAGGAACCAATTTATCGCTCACGGATGGATTAAAGGAATTACCCAAATGAAACGCCATATATAGGGAAACAGCTGCTGCAGGTACCTAGGACAGAAAAAAGTGCTGTGCAGTGAAGTTTCTCTTTGTGTGTGTGTGTGTGTGTGTGTGTGTGTGTGTGTGTGTGTGTGTGTGTGTGTGTGTGTGTGTGTGTGTGTGTGTGTGTGTGTGTGTGTATATATTTTCAATTTGAGGTATATTTTTTCTTTCAATAAACTACTACTACTACTACTACTACTACTACTACTACTACTACTACTACTACTACTACTACTGCTGCTGCTGCTGCTGCTGCTACTACGACTACTACTACTACATCTTGTATTACTACTACTACTACTACAACTACTACTATTATGTGTGTATGTGTGTGTGTAATTAAGCAACTCATCAAATATTCCTCAGAAATTATCGATCATTGGTAAAAGTAAGGACGATGGCAGTGGAAAACGGGCGTGCTTCTAAAAAAAAAAAAAAAGAAAGAGAAAAAAGAAAAAAAACACAAGAATTACAGTAGACACTAGTAACAGGCACGTACATACGCAAATATGAATCACATCTTGAGTACTTTTCCTATTTTGACGTATACTACTGTGTCGGATATATCTTTTATTTCTCCTTCTTTCAGTTCGGACATTCACGTGTTATGAAAAAAAAAATGCAGGTGCTTGGGTTTGACATAGCTCATGTTTGGCTGTCAGTTTTACATGATGTCTGCGATATTGATACTGCGTGGACCACTGGGGCAGGAGGAGGAGGAGGAGCAGGAGGAGGAAGAGGAGAGGAAGCGGAAGGAGAGGGAGGGAGGAGGAAGAGAAAAAGAGGGAATGTAAATTTTTTCTGGTCGAGAGTATAGATATAGAAATAAAAAAAAAAAATACATATGGAGTTTACTCGGTGTGGCTGGCAGGTAGAGGTGTGGATTCCCAACGCGAGGCACTACAGAGCATACGATACAAGAGAGAGGCGCAGCAGTGGTGCCCTTAACTTTGACTGTGACGATGTGATGATACGAGCACATGATCGTACTTAGCAAAAATTAAAAATTAAAATACAGACATGAAGTTCTCTTACCGTTTAGTTGTGTCAGAAGTGTCTTTCAAAATTCAAACTCGTCACCACGCCCCTTTCATTAAACTTAGAGAGAACCTGTCGCGAAAAAGATAAATAAATAAATAAATAAATAAAAATCGCCTACGAAATTATGGCTGAATAACACTTTCTTCACTTATCCTACACGTGTGTGATGAGGGAATACATATCACCACAGGAAGAACCAGCAGCAGCAGACTTGTAACCTTACCTAACCTGATGTAGAGTGAGAGATGTAAGTAGAGGCGAGGACTTCTTACGTAAAACTGTAACAAATAAATTACATGTCACTAATGAGGCTTTTGTGATAAGCTGGTCTATCTAATCTACGGAAAGAGATGTACGATAGTAAAGGCGAAAGGTCCTTAAATAAGAATGTGACACGTGAATTCACATCGAATAATGAAACGCGTGCCAAATGTGTTATGTTTGTGGACGAGAGACAAGCATTCTAACCTCGAGGCATTCCAGGCCCTCACTGCGACTGTTTTTAAAGGCCATAGAGGTAATGAACCTATTCTAACGGATGCCTTTTTCCTACTGACAGCGTGTGCCTAAACCATCACTGGAATCATGAACGCAGCTTTGATAATCGTGGTAACTTTCTTTAAAGCCTATTACCCCTCAGGACGCGGTAACCTTTTTTTTTTTCTTTTTTCTTTTTTTCTTTTTTTTTTTTGGCTAAGAGTTGATCATTTGAACTTTTATGGCAGCTATCTTTAAAATCAGTGGAATTGTGTTCTGCATTCAATGAAATCCTCTAAAAATCTCTAGTTTCATGCAATTTTTAGAAACACTTTATTATTTTTGTTAACTGAAAGAGCCAATCCGGTGTTTAAAAGAGTTAAGAGTAGCTGAGATCAGACCCACGGGTGTTTGGGGTTTTACATCCGAATATCACAGAAGGCATGGGGGAAATAGTCAGCATATCTCCACTTGAAACCGGATGGGGGGAACACTGGACTTATTCAACGTAACCTTTTGGAAATGTCCTGTCCCCTTTTCTCTTTTTTTTTTTTTGGTCTCTTTTTATAATGTCATTTACTGATCTTCCTATACATTCCCCTAGATTGTATTTCCTACCCCTCGGCCACTCGTATCATGCAAAAACAAAACAAAAATAAAATAAAATAAAAAAAGATAGCACACCGTACCAGCCGACACGTGTATGATTTATTATTTTTCCTCTTTTAATCTGACCTATTTTTTTCATATATATCTTTTCTTTTTTTTTTCTCCTTTTTTTTAAGCCGTGATGATCCGTCGCCCGGTGTCTTCTCTTAGCGTTCACTCACACCCGGTATTCTTTTCCCGTTTATATTTTTGTGTTCATTTTTTTAGCAGCGCACACGTGACCGGGGCCGCGTGACCCTCGATTTTGCTGCTGCGCCACGTCCTCCCCAATACACCCCACCCGCGATGTGTCCTCTTTAAGTATAACAAGAGCAAGTAACACAACAACGCTCCGCACTCTTATCCACGCAATGCCCAGATGATAATGTTTTCTATCCTCGGTCAACATGCAGCTTACATTACTAACGGTCCGGGGAGCTGATGTGAAAATGAATGTTACGGGTAATTGAAGTGAGATGTTACAGAATTATACAAGTCTCATTCTTACAGACGAAACTATTCGTATATATATTTTTTAGGGGGGTAAGTAAATACTGCATACGTCATAGATATAATGCGTTATTATGTATTTACTTATTTGCCTTTCTATCTATTTGCTTACTTGTTTAACCCTTTCACTGCTGTTTGCCTCGTCTTTCTTTAATCACTAACCACTCTGAAACATCTTTTCTTGTTTCGCCGCCGCCTGCAAACACTGTACTGACTAAAAATCGCAAAACGTATTCTTTTTTATGCCTTATCTTTGTTGTAGATGCTTATAAAGACCGCATCCATCGTTTTTTAATGCTGTGAATCAATGCATACCGCAGTGAAAGGGTTAAAAAAATCACTGGGAGGTTATACGTGGCAGATACGTTAAGTTAGATTCGATCAAGTAAAACAAAACTGTAACAGTAATGGCGTACATAATGAACTATGCAATGTTAATTATAAATATACCATACGAGTGAGTGAGACGGGTGATCGCAAGTTGGTATCACTGGTGTAAACATCTCATCTCTGAAGCCGCACCTCAAACACCACTGGATGACGAGCCCACTTTGAACCTTGTGATTGGTGTCTACTCCCCGAGGTGCGTCTGCCTCCTGGGACGCAACCGACCTAAACCATATTCGGGTACTGATATTAACACCATATATAAACTTGCCACTAGAATATCATTAGGTTTATTATATATCAGGTTTATTGTACATACTGGAATATGCCTTTTATTGTTCCTTCCGAGATCTGCTTAAGGGAAACTGCATATCGACATTTTCATTCTTTCTTTTCCTCCTCTCACTTCACCTGCCTCGCTCCCTCGCTCCCTCCCTTCCTCCTCCTGCTCCTCCTCTCCGGCACATCGCAGCGCTCTCCAGTAACAGCAAGCAGCAGGAACCTCGGCTCATTTTCTATATTAACTCACATCACACTTCCCACACCCTCCTGCCTGCCTGCCGCGGTCCCTGCAATCCCCCTCGCCCACTTAGAGAATTATCATCAGTACGGAAAACATTTAATAGTTCATTCCAGCAACCTGCCAACCTTGATATATTTTTCACTCAATATATGCTTCCTCCCCTCCATCCTCTCACTTCCTCGCTGGAAAAAATAGATTTAATAAACTGTACAAGGAAGAAATATTATCTCTCAGAAATACTTGTTAGTCACCCCTCCAAAACGTAGGAGAAAAATATATTCATGTATCTGTGATGAAAAGAAAACGAGGAATTTGTACCCATATATCTAGAAATTCCTATTTAAAAAAAATCTATCAAAATAAAGCTCAACCCTTTAAAAAAATGAATAAATAAACACTCCATCCTCTCCTCCAGAAATGCTACCATGCCTTAAAATGGAAAACTAAAAGAAATGAACAAAAAGCCTCACGTAAATGCTTGTCACACTCATGCAACTCTCCCTTCAGCCCTCCTCCCTCCTCCCCGTTCACTTCACACCCTGCACAACACGACCCTTCCCTCTTACTTTACAGCCACGCATTCCGCTTCAGCTATGCGTTCCATTCTGCTGATTAATTTTATTCTGACCCACTTACGATTACATAATGGTCTTTTTTTTTACACCTCTTTCTTATACGATAATCTTATTAAATGATCTCTCTCTCTCTCTCTCTCTCTCTCTCTCTCTCTCTCTCTCTCTCTCTCTCTCTCTCTCTCTCTCTCTCTCTGTTAATTAAGCCATTACAATAACTTATACCACCAAAGTATCGATTTAAGTAAGTGTTTCCCTGGTATTCATTCAGAGTTTGCGAAATGCCTCCCTCTCATCAATTCCTCAGTGTTTTTACAGCAGTATTAGTCTATCAGTGGCACACGGAAGTGATTTCAAGACGGGGGAATGAAGAGAGATGCTTTTAATGAATCTCAATACGCAAGAGAATGATGATATAAAAACTCAGACAGTAGTAGATCGGAGGTGCTTCATCTGGACCATAAATCTTCCGAGGATCAAGACCAGAGGGGATAGGAAACATCATTAAGAAGAATTCCAATAACAGGCACAATATAGTCAGAAGAAGGAGGGTAAAGAAAGAGCAAGCCCTGAACCATCCACTGTGAAGTTGTCAGCAACGATCCGAGAGAAGAATTCAGATTTAGAAATAGAAGAAATGGCATCTGGGTGAAATAGATGAGGGAAAGATGGAGAAGAAGAAAAACTATCTGAAATATTTTTGGAGAAATGCCAAACATCACGAAAAGATGAACTGGCTTTTGAAATTTCTTACTGATGAGAGACTTTTGGCAAGCTGGATTTACCTTTCATTCGGACAAAAATGTAAAGGGTGTAAGTTTCGTGGGATGCAAAGCTTATGTACTCCACCGTTTGTGTGCGAGTTGCCTCTGTATCCTGGACTGCACGAGGGAAAGCTGAACTGAAACAATGCTTGCCAACTTGTGGGGTTAAAGAATGTCTACGAGTATACATCCGTGCCTCTATGACGGGTCCTAAAACGCAGCCAACAGGAAAGCTTCAGTTAGTCTAGTGGATTATGGAGGGAATTTTGACTTATGATTGAAATTTGTTACTACCTTTACAATATAACAGAATTTTGTTGTTGTTGTTGTTGTTTGTTTGTTTATCAAGCACCCATATGGTCATTTTCATAGTAATGTCATAAAAAAAACGTCATTTCACATTAACTCTTTAAAAATCATAATGGCAAGGCTCGTGATTTGCTTGATCTAAATGTGTGTGTGTGTGTGTGTGTGTGTGTGTGTGTGTGTGTGTGTGTGTGTGTGTGTGTGTGTGTGTGTGTGTGTGTGTGTGTGTGTTATCTATTTCCCTTTAAATATCTATGCACCAAGCAGGTTATCACGTTCCTACAGCAAATGCTTTCACTCTGATCCGGCACATGTAATGCCTGGATGAAAGCAAAGAAGAACAAGGTCAACACGAATGGCTGGCGAGTGTTGGTACTCTGGACGCACGCAGCAGAGAAGGATTACAGCCTGATCACTGCCACTTGCTTTACTAATCTTGCGAGTACCACTTTTCAAAATGTGTAAATGGATTAGTACTCTCAAATTGAATAAGTAAATAGATAAATAAATACATAGGCAGTTCTGACGGCAGCATCGTCTTTATTACTGCTTTAATAATACCTCCTCTTTACCTCTTTTATTCACTTTGTTTACGCAGACAGGAAAAAAAATAGCTGAAGAATGTAACAATACCAGCTACAGTAACTCAATGTCACTATAATCCAGAAACGCGAATATGGGAAAAGTTAAGTCATAGCAAAAATCACACATTAATTTATTCAAATGTGCACCGCGATGTAATGATACCTTTCTTAGCGGCGATCATTTTGCAAGTGTTGGGATAATTTTTGAAACACCGACAATTCTCTCTCTCTCTCTCTCTCTCTCTCTCTCTCTCTCTCTCTCTCTCTCTCTCTCTCTCTCTCTCTCTTGGCAAACAACTGATATATTTTCTTTTTTTCGCATTTTTTTTTTCTTTGCATCATTAAATTATAACGTCTAGAAGGAAAATTATAACTTATGTTTCTGGAGACGAACGTACAAGTATGGAATGGAGTGGGAGCATACATATATGGAATGGTGTGTGTGGAACGTACTGGAATGGTGTGAAACGTACTGGAATGCTGTGAAACGTACTGGAATCGTGTGGAACGTACTGGAATGCTGTGAAACGTACTGGAATGCTGTGAAACGTACTGGAACGCTGTGAAACGTACTGGAATGGTGTGGAAATCAGCTTACAGTTTCCATAAATGATCCTCTCTGTACCGCCCCGCCCCGCCCCGCATCGCACCGGAGCGCCTTTAAAGATACGATGATCAATTACGTAATCCAACCAAACCTAAATCTATTTCTCTAAAAAAGTGACTTCGTTCCTTCGCCCTCCCGCTATGGTTATTGATCTAACTTAAACTCTTAGCCTTTATGTCATCCTTTCTTTGTTGTCTTCTCAATCATTCTCCTGCCATTGTCGTCCAGCTGATATACAAGGAAGCACCATGATTGCCAGGAGTTCCCGCGGCTCACCCTGGCTCACTAGCGCAGTACAGGGACAGGGGAGAGGATGCAGGTATGCGCTCCAAGTCACCTATGCAGCTTCTCAATATGCCTTACATGTTTTCCTAAAGTAAATTCGTCCTGTTCAACTTACTAGGCAAAAAAAAATCACTGCTGCGGGAAACCCAGTAAAATCACCAGCGACCGCGAACAGCTGCAGAATAACAGCCCAGAAATTACGTCGCAAATTATCCGCGTGGTTTTTAACTCATAAGATACAGTATTCCAGCATTAAGGATAATAATGAACACAAGCACCAGTAATGAGATCTGTTGCCGGCACCTCTGAAAATGTCCCCTGATTATCGGAACACATAGATCTGCAAATTACGCCGGTAGATACAGACCCGCAGCTCAGTACTTAGAGCAACTCGCGCGTGAATGCCGAGCCATCACGCTGATATACGCACCATCAAAGTGACGCAATGTCCTGGCTTCCCATTTCCTTCAGGTCTGCATTTGTTTACGTGGCATATCGTTAGTAAATCATTTTTCCCAGATAGCCGCCAAGAGCAGGTGTGTCTGTGTGTGTGTGTGTGTTTGTGTTCGGTATTCAGAAAGAAACGCTTTGCTCTCTCACAACGACTACTTTCAAAAGCCACGAGATGATTAGCCGGGTTTTCAAGAGTGTTTCTCCGTTTAATAATGTAGAAAGCTTGTTAATCTGTCACTAGAATCATGAAAACCACCTGTGTCACTTTAACTAGGAGAGCCTTTTGAATGTAGCGGAGGAGCGGCGAAGTAGTATTTCACAATATGGCCGTGTGTGTGTGTGTGTGTGTGTGTGTGTGTGTGTGTGTGTGTGTGTGTGTGACGCTGAGTCGGCGGGCAACGCGGGGCCTGTCACAAGTAAGCCTCTGGGCCACACCTTGACAGCGCGGCGTGAAGGGTTGAGAACAGTGAGCCCTTAATATGGCCCGCCGCCGCTGCCACCACCATCACCACCACCACCACCACCACCACCATCTCCATCATGACCTGCCTCACCACCACCACCACCACCACCATGACCTGCCTCACCACCACCACCACTACCACCACCACCACCTGAATCGAATACATTGCACAGACACCATTCCCACCAGTACTGCTTGCATCATCACCACTACTACTACTACCACTACTATCTGCAATACGAACATTACCACCACCACAGGCCGGACCATGCACCACCACCACCACCACGACCTGCACCACCACCACCACCACCACCACCAGTTTTCAGTGCGTGTGAGAAGAAAGGAGAATGACGTTTTCTTTCTGTGTGACATAGTTACCCGCATTTCGTGATGTTAACGCAGCGAAAATATTTCCCAGGAGAGAAACTTTTAAAGCCACACCTGTTTGGCCTTAGTGTCTCTCCTCAAGGGAGTGTGTGTGAATTTCTTTGTAGTGTGGAAAGCCTAGTTGTTGTTTTCTCAAGAGAACATGTAAATCTCTCTCTCTCTCTCTCTCTCTCTCTCTCTCTCTCTCTCTCTCTCTCTCTCTCTCTCTCTCTCTCTCTCTCTCTCTCTTTCTTCTTCTTCTTCTTCTTTTTTAATATTTTTAAAAGAGTAGTTAATTTTTCTAATGGAGCATTAATTAATTTCTTTGTGGTGAGAAAGGAACAGTTATTGCTTTTTCAAGAGAGTTTGCATGAGTTTCTCGTTTTTTTTTTTTTTCTTGTACTGTGAAAACATGTCACTCGTGTTGCTTTGTCAAGGAAGTTTCTCTCTCTCTCTCTCTCTCTCTCTCTCTCTCTCTCTCTCTCTCTCTCTCTCTCTCTCTCTCTCTTGTAGTGATGAAAGAGTTGTAGTAACTGCGGACACGGGCTTGCTTCCCAGTGCCCGCATCGACACCACACTGACGCGTTTAGTTAAATATAATGTATGCTATTTGTTTCCACAGTTTTTGTGTAGGGTTAACGTTATCATTGGTTCCGAAAATCGTCTTAGGGCTAGGGCAACTCAAACTGTGACTAAAGATATCTTAAACATACAGAAAAAGTGTCGAAGTGGCAACAATGCACCAATCAGTTGTCACGGCGAAGGGGGAGGAGGCGGGGGTGGGTGGACGAGGCTTCTACGTACAAAAAAATAAATAAATAAATAAATAAAAATATCAGGTGAACGCATAACGACAGTAGTTATAGTGTTCTCAGGGAAGGTTATACTATTCCTTACAAGAGACGAAGATTTGCTGTAATGTGAGAAGGACAGACTATTTTGTAGCAGCAGAGCATGACGCGCCAAGGTGGTGGCGGCAGTGTGTGTGTGTGTGTGTGTGTGTGTGTGTGTGTGTGTGTGTGTGTGTGTGTGTGTGTGTGTGTGTGTGTGTGTGTGTGTCGCCATCCATCTTGCATCACTTACAATGGACAACTCGCTGCTCCGGCAACACCCAGGAGGGCGTCAGGCCAAATTAAAAGATAAATAACAAGAGCACCAGTTCTCCTTCCTTCCGTGGTGCAGCTCAACTATTAACACCTCCATGAAAAGCTACACAAATGATGATGCTTGTCTGACGAGGGTGATATTGATGTGTGTGTGTGTGTGTGTGTGTGTGTGTGTGTGTGTGTGTGTGTGTGTGTGTGTGTGTGTGTGTGTGTGTGTGTGTGTGTGTGTGTGTGTGTGTGTGTGTGTTTATCTATCTGCTTTCCTACATGTCTGCCAACCTACCTGACTGTTTGCTTACCTATCTATTTGCCTGCCTATCTATTTATCTACCTGTCTACTTCTCTCTACATACATATCTGTGTATCTACCTGTCTGTCCACCTGTGCATCCATATCTAACTATATTTAACTATGTCTGCATCTTTGCGTATTCAAAAAGCACAGCATGTTGTTGTACTGTTAAGACATAACATGTTTTCTTTATTCTTACTGAAAAACTGCGCGATGAACAGATATAAATATTCGTCTTTTCATCCATTGGTACAAATAACAGGACTGGGCTTTCAAGACACTCATACGTCCAGATGGTGAAGAATGGGACTGTGCACTGAGAGAGAGAGAGAGAGAGAGAGAGAGAGAGAGAGAGAGAGAGAGAGAGAGAGAGAGAGAGAGAGAGAGAGAGAGAGAGAGAGCAGGAGGGTGGCAAATACAATTATTAAAGTTCTGGTCTCTCTCTCTCTCTCTCTCTCTCTCTCTCTCTCTCTCTCTCTCTCTCTCTCTCTCTCTCTCTCTCTCTCTCTCTCTCTCTCTCTCTCTCTGTCCACAAGCAGTATTTGAATGCAGCACACGCATTAAGTTTTTTTTTTATTTTGCTTTACTCTTATTAGACAAGAAAAGGATGCATCACTTGGCAAGACACCTCATCAGTACCCTCACCTTCACCACCATTATTGACGGACGGACACACCACACCACACCACACCACACCACACCCGTCCAATAAAAAGCTAGTGGAAGATATTCAAGCTGTCCATCAGAGCTACGGAAAAAATAGAGTTACGAATACCAGTGAGGAAATGGAGGAGGTTGGCAAGAGTGATATAAAATTAAAAAAAGGAAAATGTGAAAAAAAGCATAACAGGAGGAAGGAAAAAGCAAGGAAGGAAGGAGAGGGAAGGTAAAAGGTTGTTATACACGAAAACATGGAGGGAAGGAAGGAATGAGCCACGAAAGGAAGAGAGACAAGAAAGATGGAGGAAAGAGAAGGGAATATTAGAAACTTTAAAAAAAATGGAAGAAAGAAAGAACGAGAGAAATGACAACAAGGAAAGAAAGATGGAAGGAGGGAAAGAAGGAGAAGGAAGTTAGAAACGGGAAGAAAACAAACTAAAAGGAATGAAGGAACGAAATAAAGAAAGCGACGAGGACATAAAGCGAAAAATATACATTAGGAAAAAGAACAGACGAGGAAAGATAGGGAGAGAGGAAAGAGAAAAGGCAAGAAAGATACCAGAAAAAAAAATAGTAGGAATCAACGAAAGGAAGAAGGAAAAACGGAGAAAGAGAACGGGATGTTAAAAATGAGAAAATGGATGAATAGAAAGAGCGAACCAAGAAAAACAAGAATCAAATAAAGAAAATGAAAGGGAAGTATAACGTCAGAAACAAAACAAAAAAACACAAATGGATGGGGAAGAAGAAGGAACAGATTAAGAACGATAGTGAGGAGACAAAAAACAAACAAACACAGGACAGAAGAAATTAACAAGGAAACGTAGAGAAAATAAATAAATAAATAAATAAGAAGGGAGGAAGACTGTAGAAACGAAAAAGAAAGGAAAGAAAGGAGAGGAGAAATGAACGAAGAAAAGCACGAGAGAGAGAGAGAGAGAGAGAGAGAGAGAGAGAGAGAGAGAGAGAGAGAGAGAGAGAGAGAGAGAGAGAGAGAGAACCATCTGTCTATTCATCAAGCCATCTACCAAGACAGCAAAACAAACCAAAACAAAACAAAGGTATCTTCACTTGTACAGCTATTTATACCTGTCTGTGCGCACAAACCAGTTATTAATATTACCTCCACTCTAATAACACCTAAACGGATGCAATACTCGCACTCCGGCGCAAAGGAATGGGGACGCAACACAAAGGGAATGAAGAGAAAGGCAAGGAGGGAGGAGGTAGGTGTAGCTACAGGCCCCGCGCTCTGCAGGTGCTGACGATCAAGGAAGGTGGGCTATTCAAGGCGTGTCAATAAGCGGGATACAATACGGCTGCGGATTAAGAACGGCGAGGACAGACAGACAGACAGGTATGTGTGTGTGTGTGTGTGTGTGTGTGTGTGTGTGTGTGTGTGTGTGTGTGTGTGTGTGTGTGTGTGTGTGTGTGTGTGTGTGTATCTTGTTCCCGTTTCTGTACCTTCGGATATCTCTCTCTCTCTCTCTCTCTCTCTCTCTCTCTCTCTCTCTCTCTCTCTCTCTCTCTCTCTCTCTCTCTCTCTCTCTCTCTATCCATATCTATTACATAAAATTGCAGTTATGTTTTCACAATTTTTTTATTTTTACAGGTTAAAGGAATTATTCTGACTATGCTCTCTCTCTCTCTCTCTCTCTCTCTCTCTCTCTCTCTCTCTCTCTCTCTCTCTCTCTCTCTCTCTCTCCAATACCAATACCAGCTAATACGAACAAGGCAAACAGAGCACCTCTCTATTGCACACACTGCGACAAAGATAATCACGTGAAAACCATTTACTTGATTTTACTTGACATCATGCATCCCGTAGCCTCGCCAGAATGTACAGCAGAGATCCGCCACGCCGCGCCACGCCATCTGCTGACACAATCCCTTCGCCTGGTGGTAATTACTTCTGGCCCAGTGGGTAACGCTCGTACCGGAGTTGGGTCTCAGTTACACGCCCTGGATCTATCAGGCTCTCGCAGGCAGCTTTGCACAGATCAGTTTCCCAGCGTTTCAGAAAATCCAGCGATGCACCAGAGGAAAGTGATCTTGGCACGGCATGAACGCCTCGGTGCCTGAGTACGGAGCAACAGCAATATGTGGTAGAAATGGTGTAGCAACTGAGGTTAGGTTTGGTTACGCTGACTGTGGCGGTAAATCAAATCAAATGGCGTACTTCTGCCGTAGGGAACAATAGCAGCAATGTTAAAAAGAAGCATGAAAAATTGAAGGATAGCAACTTAAAAATAGCGGGAACAAACAGTATAACAGTAGCATAAAATGATTAACTGCGTGAGTTCCGAGTGAAAGCAACAACAGTAATGGTAAAAAAGGAAAGGAAAAGAAGTAAAGCTTGTCAAAAATAACAATAAAACTATTATGCTAACATGAAGCAATAAACGTCAAGCGTAATGCTACAGAAAAAAAAAGAAAAACATGGAAGAAAAATTGAAAAAGCACACAAGCCGAAGAACTCTTAAAAGGCCAAGGGAGGCTGTGTTACTTCCCACCAACCATTCTACTAGAGGCAGTTATGCGGATTTGCGCACTAAACACACACTGAAAATTGACTTTCCCACAAAAATCCTGTCACGCTATTTCACTTTTATTATCACACAAACTGACAACTGTCCCGTGGTTTCTTTCAACAAGTTCATGGCGTAAGAAATTAAATATAAAGCCAAGGGAGTATATTTATTTCACTCACACCAAGGAACAGACACAAAAACCATACAAACAAACGAAGAATAC
>NC_087167.1:8037500-8112500 GCF_035594125.1 Scylla paramamosain | reverse complement strand
AAGAAATGAACATAGAAAATAAAACCACAAAACAACAGGAACAAGAACATAGTGAAAGAAAAGAAAAGAAAAAAATGAATACAGAGAAAAAAAGAAAAAGAACAGGAATAAACTTGACAAAGCAGCCATGTCACTTCCACAAACACTCGTAGGCAAGACACACAAGAAGAATCCTCGTATAATTAGACATCAATAATTTCAGTACCACAACATCATTAGCAAGAGAGAAGGTGTTGCGGAGTTCAGTGATGCTTTCCTCTCGTCATGAAGCAGATGTAAAAATAATAATAATAATAATAATAATAATAATAATAATAATTCTGTTCACTCACCCGCTACAGTTACGTCTACATTCACTCTAGTCTAACAAGTAACTAGCGACTGTGCATAAGTTTAGAGACCGTGTGTGTGTCTATAGTAGTGAAGGGGGTTAATCTTGCCCTCTCTACGTACTAAGAGTGAAACGGACGAGACCTGCTACCCGCCACCCACAGGAACCCATAACACGATCATTAGTCACATTATTCTCCTTAAAAAATGAAAAAAACAGCACACACACACGAACAACCAATCACTCAACTTTAAAAGAGGTCAGAGGAGGAGGAGGAGGAGGAGGAGGAGGAGTAAAAGGAGCATAAGTTACAGTACAATTGTCACGACAGGTACAAGTAGTGGTTCACCTGTCACAGTCACCTGTTTCCTGTCACGTTTTCAACTTCACCTGTCACTACAAAATTCGTTAAGTAGTATCTCTCTCTCTCTCTCTCTCTCTCTCTCTCTCTCTCTCTCTCTCTCTCTCTCTCTCTCTCTCTCTCTCTCTCTCTCTCTCTTTCTGTAATCTGCCTTCCCATAAATTCATAATCAATGCCATTATTTCTTGACTCATTCCTTCAGGAGGGAGTTTTCTCTGCAGCAGTTCCCCCTCCTGCTGATCAATAGAATCCATAAGGTATTACAGAATGCTTGAGATTTTTCTTTTCTAAAAAATATTACTGTTTACGTGAGCGAGCGAGCGTCTGGCTATCCATACATAGAACTTCACCTCTCGACTCACTGTCCTTAACCTTTCTTTAACTTTTCCTATGCTGCACAGCTTTACTTTCCAACTCGTTTACCTGTCTCGAGTATTCGCCTCGTCGTGTCTGTTGGTAAAATCTGTATTCTTTCTGCTCACTTTCCTGTCTAATTACCGCCGTCTGTCTGTCTGTTCATGTGTACTAATTTCCCTGACGGTGTTTCTGTCTCTTCATCCTTCCGTGTATAATGCCTCGTGGTGTGTGGATGGCAACGTAATTTTTCCTCTAGTTCTCCTTGTCTCTCGTATATCAGTCTGTATTGTGTTTACCCTTCATGTCTATCTAACATATCCTCTTGTTTAGCTATTACTCTCTCTCTCTCTCTCTCTCTCTCTCTCTCTCTCTCTCTCTCTCTCTCTCTCTCTCTCTCTCTCTCTCTCTCTCTCTCTCTCTCTTCACAAAGCAGCAGTAATACAGTCCGGTTCCAGTGCAACCAACTACCACCACCACCACCGCCACCACCAGCCTACCACTTACGCTCATATTTTAAGTCTCAAACCACCACACTCTAATAAGGTTCCGGAGGCCTGCCTAATCCTCTCTAGTAATGCCCTCCTCCTCCTCCTCCTCCTCCCTCCTCCTCCTCCTCCTCCTCCTCCTCCTCCTCCTCCTCCTCCTCCCCCTCCTCAGCTTTTGTTCCTTCCCCCCACATTTTCTCGCTCCTCCTACTACAGCAGATGTAAACTTTGCTGTCATCTCTCTCTCTCTCTCTCTCTCTCTCTCTCTCTCTCTCTCTCTCTCTCTCTCTCTCTCTCTCTCTCTCTCTCTCACACACACACAAAGCAGGATTATTAAGCTTCATTACTCCACCGTAAGTTGATTTATGAGTCTCTTTGTATCACTCAGAATTTCCCTGTCCGTGTTAATTATTATTTTTTTTTTTACACTTGTACATGACACACACACACACACACACACACACACACACACACACACACACTCAGGTAACTACGCACATTCTCTTGGTAATCCATCGATATCATAAATAATTCTTGTATAGTAATTTTCTAAACGACCGTCTGCCTACCGCTTGCCCTTACGATATTATTATTATTATCATTATTATTATTATTATTATTATTATTATTATTATTATTATTATTATTAACTTAAAATCACGAAAATTTACTCGTTCACTTATTTCCTCATTTTGCGTATTGTGTGTAGTTTTCCTCTACGGATTTTTTTTTTCTTTTCTCTTTCCACTTTATTTTATGAAGCACTTGCCTCGTTTATTTCAATCCTCGCTACGGTTTTGTTTCTGGTGTTAAATGTGGTTCTGAGCAGTTAGACCTGGAGAGAGAGAGAGAGAGAGAGAGAGAGAGAGAGAGAGAAGAGAGAGAGGAAGCCCACACAAGCACAACACTCAGCATTCTCTCTCTCTCACATTCTCTCTCTCTCTCTCTCTCTACAACTGGGTTCCATTAATTTCGGTTCGTTAATTATCAGTTTCATGTAAACGCGACACTTCGAAACAAATAGCAATCAACCTCTCCTCTCTCTCTCTCTCTCTCTCTCTCTCTCTCTCTCTCTCTCTCCTCTCTCTCTCACAGACACTCATACCATCATTTCAAACATCACACTGTCTCATCTTTCCTTAGGACAAACCTGCAAGCACCTTGTTGTCACTGCCACTACTCATCTATACATTACTGAGGAGAAAACAGCGCTGCCCAGATTTTGAAACGCTTCGGGTCCTCATAAGGGCTATTTTCAAAGGCCACAGAGAGGACACTCGGGTTCTCATGGGTATTGTTTTCTTATCGGTGACGCAGAATCCTCGTTTGACTATGAAAACACTCTTATGAACCCCATTAGCTCCACCACTCGAGTCTGCTACAAGCAATCGAAATAAGGCGTCGAGACGTTCGAGAAAGCAGTCCTATTTTTTTATGAGCCACCTCCATCACCACCACCGTCACCTCTTCAAGAAGCACAAACATGCAACACTCGTACACACAACCACGTGTACCAGCACTTTTACAACATCGGAACAATTCAATACAACTCAGGCTTCACACACAGAGACGAACAAAATGAAGTAAGGGCGGGTACTGTATAATCTCCTCCGTTGGTCAGTCCTCGCCTCCTCGGAAACTTTGCAGCAGCGCAACAAACGCACACTTCGAGTCTAGTTCGCTATGTTTATAACGCAGCACCGCGAGGAAAGGAAGTTATAGTTATAGTGGTGTTAGTAGTTACATGTTGAAATGGAGGAAATTAAGTTTAAGAAGGAAACCAACCACGTGTCTCCTGAAGGGTAAAGCGTCACTCACCGCCAGCCAGCAATACACCTCACACCCGTCTGTCGCACCCACTGTCTGCTTGGCGCGGCGGCCCGGGGTTGTCGCGCCGTGGCAACCCCGCACCACCACGGAGCAGATGCCAAATGTCGCCATGCCTTTTACTTACCCTCCTCACATCTCTCTCTCTCTCTCTCTCTCTCTCTCTCTCTCTCTCTCATAATATTAGATTTAACAACACACCACCTGCTTTTGAATCGAAAATCAGTTTTAATTATTTATCTATTTACTTGTTTGTTTGTTTTTTTTTTTTTCATGAGTGCTCTCTCTCTCTCTCTCTCTCTCTCTCTCTCTCTCTCTCTCTCTCTCTCTCTCTCTCTCTCTCTCTCTCTCTCTCTCTCTCATAACATTAGGTTTACCAACACACCACCTACTTTTGATTCGAAAATCAGTTTTACTTATTTATATATTTACTTGTTTACTAATTAATTAATTTATTTATTTATTTATTTATTTATTGCATGTAGAGTGCTCTCTCTCTCTCTCTCTCTCTCTCTCTCTCTCTCTCTCTCTCTCTCTCTCTCTCTCTCTCTCTCTCATGTATATTTTCTCGCACTAATATGAAATTCGTGCTGTTTCCCTCCCTTTATTTCCTTCCCTCACTTCCTCCCTATCTCCCTTCCTCGCTCGCTGCTTCGCCTCCCTCCCTCGCTCGCTGCTTCGTCTCCCATTCTTCGCATGCCTCCACTCCTCCCGCACTGCTCACGCCATCCCATGACCCTTTTCACATGCGTGGACGCTCCTCCCTTCTTTCACCCCCACCTACTCATTACCGCCACTTCTTCCCACCCTACGACTATCGCAGTATGAAAAGTATGGATATCTGAAAAACAATTATAAGTAACCTCATGAAGGGAAAATGATGATAATTGAAGAAACGAGTTATCAAATATCTTTGTAACTTTTGCCTTGCTATATTTCCTTCGGATCTGTCCTCGCCGAATAGGCATAATAAATCTAATGGGTTATGTGCGGGAATTAAATAAAAAGCAGTCAAGCCTACCAAGATAATTTTGTCGTTTATAGTAATATAAGACAGCGGCGTTGTTTCCTGATTTGTCTCATTCTTTCTTTCAGGCTCTTCATTCCCCAATAAAAACAAAAGCTAGGAAGAAGTCAAATTCGCAATCGACACATCTAACAGAACTTTCTTCTTCTCGATAACGTAAGGGTATGGATAAATTCATGAGTGAACGAATGAATGAATAAATAATGAATACAGACCAAGAGTATAAACATTTGCGTAAAATATGCCCCAGTGGTGTCCCTGTCCTCCGCTCCTGAACAGAGAAAGTCATCGAGAAGTCGTAATCGATGAGTCTGGTAATTCCTTCCATTTTCTTTTCTTTTTTTTTTTTCCCTTCCTTTTCGGTGTATGAACGAATGAATGCAGACTAAAAAGTATTTATCTCAAAGAAAATGTGCCTCTTGTCGACTTCCTATTACCAGTAAAGGAAAGTTAAAAGGCGAAGTCGCAATCAGATTAGATTTTTAAGTGACCCGTTGACATTCCCTGCTGTAAAGTGTTCTAAAGTCGAAGGAAGCAGGGTGGGGGGGGGGATGCAGAGGAAGAAGGTTTGTTCCAGGCTATACCGGTAAAGGTGAAGGGGGCGGGGGCGGAATGAGGGCGGGAGGTCTGTATTGCACATTACTCGAATCCGCATTGAACAGGTAACGGAGAAGGTTCACAGAATGTGTTTACCATGCACACTACTACACCACCCCGCCTGCCACTTGACTCCGTCCACACTCGAGATAGAGCTGATCAACGTAGTGGTGTCATTTTACATGATTCGGAAAAAAAAAAAAAAAGTATAGGCAAACTGCTCCCCTATTAGTTCTTGATCTTTGCGAGGCTCTTACTTTAAAGCAGTTTATTATTCTATACATTCGCTTCTGTTATATTTGCAGGCATGATATGACATTACTAGCAACACTCCTACCTGGAATGTTCGGTATCCTCTAACTCCCTGTTTCCACCACAGTTTTTTTTTTTTTTTTTTCATTTCAATATTTCCTGTACTGCTGTTCATTGATAGCGTATTCTTTAAGAACCATAAATAGCTTTAGTACTCTTCTAACATCTAACCAAGTCACCCAACGTGTGCACTGTGTTTCTTCGAAGTAAGTAATTCAGTTTACCCTCAGTCTTCTTTTCGTCATGTATGCCAGTGTCGCTATCGTTTTTCTGGTACTGAGCAGCTACTGTCTTCTTAATTATCATAATCTACTAATTGAATGGAGTCCTCAAGTGACGCAGATGCCGTCGTTCTGACATGGTAATTTTCCCTTATAACAGTGAATTTCGCAACCTGTTTAACAATCAGAGCGGTCCGCGATACTATTGCGTACTACCTTCTGTTAGATGTTTAATTGATTACCAGAACGCCAGATGGAGCACGGGTATTCCTAACGTGAATAGTAAGAATCTTTTCATATCATCCAAACATTTAATCATACGAATTTCATTAATATTACCTACCTGACAAAATAAAACTTAATACAGAAGTTGTCACTTAGTGATTGTTGCATATTTGTGTAAATGGAAGCAGAACTGAAACCGGTTTAATTGTGAGAACAATGAGAGAGAGAGAGAGAGAGAGAGAGAGAGAGAGAGAGAGAGAGAGACAGACACTACGGCACTGCAGGAAAAGGAGAAAATAGCAAAATGCAAAGCCAGTCTGCTCCTTGAGAAGTTTGATACTTACCTCTTGAAAGAGTTAAAGTCTTGTTAGGGAGGAAAACAGGGAAAGGCCAGAGTTTACTGGAAATGGAGGGAGGATGGAGTGAAGGCTTGGGTTATCTTGTCTTGCATAAGTGGCTTCAATAGACATGAGAGTCTTGTGATGGCAGAATAAATATGCACACAAATCGGAATAATGTAGTAACCATGAATAGGCAGGTTGGTACATTGTAGTAACATATGCTTTCACCCAATCTTCGCCATTGGGCTCATCTGATCACAACCTCATATCTGTATCTTGTCCTATCGCTCCAATCCCTCCTCAGGATCCCCCAAAGCAGAGGTGCCTCTGGCGTTCTGCCTCTGCTAATTGGAGGAACCTGAGGAGGTATTATGGTGATTTTCCCAGGAATGATTACTGCTTCCGTGTCAGAGAGCCACCTCTGTGTGCTGAGCGCATAATAGAGGTGATAGTGTCTGACATGGAGATGTACATTCCTCACTCTTTCTCTCGCCCTAAACCTTCCAAACCTTGATTTAATACAGCCTGTCCTCATGTTATACATGATAGAGAGGTGGCCCACTAAAGGTACTTGAGCCTTCCATCACCTGAATCTCATGCACTGTATTTTTCTGCCAGGAATCATGCCATGTCTGTTCTCCAACTAGCCAAAAACTCCTTCAGTAATAGAAAGTGTCAAAATGTTTCAAGATCTAACTCCCCTCATGACTTACAGCACCTAGCCAAAAATATCTCCAATAACTTTGCTTCTTCATCTTTCTCTCCTTTACTCCAACCTGATGGCACTATTGCTATCACATCTATCTTTATAGCTGAACTCTTCATTCAAACTTTTGCTAAAAAATTCCACCTTGGATGATTCAGGGCTTGTTCCTCCCTCTTCTCCATCATCTGACTACTTCATGCTATCCATTAAGATTTTTCACACTGATGTTTTCCATGGCCTCGCTGGTCTTAACCCTCAGAAGGTTTATGGACCTGATGGGGTCCCTCCTATTGTTCTCCAAAACTGTGCCTACATGCTTGCACCTTGCTTAGTCAAACTCTTCCAACTCTATTAACATCAACCTTTCCTTCCTGCTGGAAGTTTGCCTACATTCAGCCTATTCCTAAAAAGGGTGACTGCTCTAATCTTTCAAACTACCATCCTATTGCTTTCCTGCCTCTCTAAAGTTTTCTAATTTATCCTCAACAAGAAGATTCTTAAGCACCTATCACTTCACAACCTTATATCTGATTGTCAGGACGGGTTCCATCGGGGCTGCTCTACTGGTGATCTGGCTTTCCTTACTGAGTTTTGATCATCCTCTTTTAGGGATTCTTGTGGAACTTTTGTTGTTGCCTTAGACATATCAAAACCTTTGATAGAGTCTTGCACAAAGCCTTGATTTTCAAACTTCCCTCCTACAGCTTCTATCCTTCTCTCTGTAACTGGCCCTTGGCCTGTGGCTCTCTTACATAAAAAAATAAAAAATAAAAAAGTGATGGCAGACGACCACAACAGACCCAAGTACTGAGGAGCCCTGTGGTAGTGAGATTCCCTTCTCCTCACTGTGAGAGGACTGTGTTTCTTTCACTCCTCCAAGGATATTCAGAGACTTTAGCTTCATTCACACATTGGCGAATTTAGATGGTGAACGCATTGCATTTGCAGTCACCATACCTTCACAATGGGTTCACAGCAGAGTCACAATGCATTTGCAGCAGAGTTGCCAGACCAGGCTGAGTTGCAGTGCCTTCACCAATCAATGATGAATGTTTTGGACTGTTCGCAGCTGCTGTTCAAAGCACATTTGCAACAGAGTGGCAGCGCATTTGCAATGCATTCTCCAGAGTTGCAGCAGATTCACATTGGTGTCACATCACAGTTGCAACATGTTTATTGCACATTCACAGCGCATTCACAGTGCATTCACAGCATGTTTACAGCAAGTTCGCCAAGCATGAGAGTCGCCACATATTCACAGCACAGGAAGTCGCAGCAGAGTTGCCATCAAAACTCTCCAGTGTCTGAATGGGTCTTTAATAGTGACACATTGAGGAAAAGTGACTAGCACACATCTTGGACTTATTGAACATTAGATTGAGAGGCTTGGTGTGTGTGTGTGTGTGTGTGTGTGTGTGTGTGCCGAATGATACACAGCCTTTTATCATAATTATTCTAAACTCTCCTCATCCTGACTTTATTAAAATTATCACAGATAATAGTGGGTTAACTCCAACATTTGTCTATATGGCTCAGGTCTGCACTGATTGATGCTGGTTGCTCATGCAAGAGAACCAGCGTTCTCTGTGCACATACCCCATGGATACGAGCCAGAGGCGTGAAGCACGCATGATTTAAAGAAGGATTTTCAAGGAAACTAATGAGAAAGTCCCCTCATTCCAAAAACCAGGAGAGAGACAAAGAGAGAGAGAGAGAGAGATGTATTTACCTAGCTATAACATATGGGAAAGGAGCTATGCTCATACTGTCCTGTCTCCATGTCTAATTTTGTCCAACTTATCCTTAAAATCATTGATGTCTCTTACACAGACTGTTTCCTCTTCCAGTCTGTTCCATGCTTCTATGCTTCTGCTTGGAAAGCCACACTTCTTCACATCTCTCCTGTTCATCTTCATTCTCTTACTGTGTCCTCAAGTTTCTCTCTCATTCCACACACAGATAATCTTTTATCCAACTTCTCCACTTCACTCGCCATCCAGTACACCACTATTAGATCTCCTCTCGCTCTTCTTTCTTCCAGTGTCGGAAGCTTCATTTTATTGAGTCCTTCCTTGTATGGCATCATAATGGTTGGGCAAGATGGTAGACATCCAGAGTTTGCATTCAGGAATTCACTTACGTAAGTCTGCCATTTCAAATTTGCAAACTCCATCATAACTCAACATTACAGCTTACAGATGGTATTGATGCATTTGTTGAAATTTTCCCTCACCGTATTACAGCACCTGAGACATTCTTTCCCAAGCAACAGGAGTCAGTCATAGCAACAACCAAGCATCACATAACATGGCCAAAGGAGATGAGAGAGGCAACATGAACTAGCAGGCAGAGATGCTGTATTAGTGATGGTGGAGATAAAATGATACATATTAAAGTATATATACAGCATGTATTTTCACTTTCATGACTGACATGTTGTGGGGCTATTATTCTATTTATGACTTGCATAATGCCAGCTGTAATGCTACAAATTCAATGTGATTAAATTATATCCAATATAAGTTATACAGATATTATGTGAGTAGTAATATGTACTATAGTTTCCAGAGAGTGGTACAAAGTTTATTATGAGAGGCATAGGTGGAGGAAGCTCATGAGCTGATCTTCCTTCTAACAATTCTCTCTCTCTCTCTCTCTCTCTCTCTCTCTCTCTCTCTCTCTCTCTCTCTCTCTCTCTCTCTCTCTCTACATGTAGGGTAGATTGTATACATCATGTGTAAGTACTTGGCTTAACCATCTCAAACTGCCGGAGGAGTCCAATGAGCTCTAGTGAAAACATGCTGTAATGACTGGGAGTACAAATGCCCTAAAAATTATCTTGAGACCTGACGATTGTTGTGCTACTGACTTTTGTTGTCTTGATCGGGGGTTCAGTTCCCAGCTTAAGGTCTCTCATGGCCAATCATTCATCTCGTCTCCAGGTAACTTTCTCAGTCTTTTTACGAATTATCCAAGGGGGCATTACACTGGTGGCAAGCAGTAAAGATCTCCATAAAGGACCTGATGATTGTTATGGTTCCAACATCTAAGGTGCTATTTTTTGTTCTGGCCAAAGGTTCAGTCCTTGATTGGTCAGGGGTTCTCATGGCTATGTACAGCCTAACATTTGTTACTGCATGGTGTGTCTGTTTTAATTTTCTTTGTACAAATCTACCTCAGCTGTGTGTACTAGTTTATTTTTCCTCACTTTCACATCATTGACAATCTCCACAGGTCCTTCACTTTTATATATCACAGTAAACAAGAGATTTTATTATTATAAGTGGCTTTGTGTTATTCAAGTGTTGATTTGGATGGCTGATCAGTCACGTGTCAGTGTTTTTACTCAATGACCCGTGGCAAGATTCATATTCTGTTATGTATTGCAGATGTATTTCAGTTATTAAGACTTTGCTTACATGTTATTGCATGGTACTGCACAGTATTGTTTTATGTCCATGCTTCTGTGCTTTTTGTTATTGCTTTGTACAACCAGCAGTAATATATGAGTTTGTAATGCTTTTATATTATTACTTGATAATTGGTAGTAAGATGTACATTAAAGTATTGTATACTGTTAGTTTTGTTTGTATTAGTGTTGTCCATAGATTGGGTCAGGTTTTGTTTAGTTCATATTAAAGCTGTGTTATGCATATATTAAACCATCAATTTTTTTATTTATTAATTAATTTATTTATTTTTTGCAGGTCTGTTTCCCCTTCAACTTTTATAGCACATAGTTACAACACAACTGACACCAAGGCACTGTTTTATTAGCTTTTTGCAGCTTTAAGATCTATCCTGCTTTCAGATAAATTTCTCATCATTAACATGGAGTGCCCAAGTACATTGGTGGCACTAGTAAAGATTTCCATTATGGATGTAAAGGTATAATTTCCCTCTACGGTATGTCTGGATAGGTATCACCCCATGTTCTCTCTGAAAAAGCTCAGACTAATAGAAAATGGAGTCTGATGTGTTCATGGTAGAGAAACTGAAACACTAAAAAGTGTTTTGAACAGAAGGAGAAAGGTGTGTAATGACTGGGAGTACAAAGACCAAAAAGAATTGTCTGGGAACCTGGTGATCATTATGGTTCTGACACCTGAGGTCCTCTCCTTCTATTTTCCTGATCATGAGTTTGATTCTCAGCTAAGAACTTTTCATGGTTAAAGGATTTCATGGCTATGTGATAATAAATTATTTCCCATAAGAAAAGGGAGGATCATGGTGTAGGTGTCATACTTTCATCTAAGGCATATGAACCTAGTCCATTAGACTAGTAATCAAGTTGTCTAATCACTCACAAATAAGGAAAGCATTTCTTAAAATAAGAATTTGCCTTTATAATACTGATAGTTTAATAAATAAATCAAAATTCACTACTCATCTCAAACATACACAGCCTGGTGGTGCAGTGGTCAGCTAGCTGATTCACAGCCTGGATTCCTGGATTCATTCCCAGGCCAGGTCAGGAGCCTTTGGGTGGACTCCTTTGTTGTGTAGCCCTTGCTCATCTAGCTGTGATCAGGTACCTGGTGTAAGTTGGGAGGTGTGACCCACAGCTTAGGGGGAGAAACAAACTCCTGAAAAAATATAAAGGGTGGCCTGATCACCTCAAGGCCTGGTCTTCCAAGTTGTCAGTACAATGTGGCAGCCAAAGTATCACAGTGTAGATACTGATGGAGGGTTAATGTGTAAATTTTCACCTGGTAAGGCTATGACTTGAAATAAACCAAAAATTATTATTGTTATTATTATTGTATTGCAGTATTTTACAATTGAGGGATTAACTTGTGCTTATCTTCCCTGAAAATCTTTCATTCCATCCCACTCTCCTCTTAAGTAGTTTGAATCACGTGCAATAGGTGAGATGCGTGTTTGGTGACAGTGAAACTCACTAAGGTGAGAGTAAGCTGGGATAATAGTAACAAAGCCAGTTAGAGGAGGATACAAGCTAGGTACAGGAGGTAGAAGATGATAAGACAGATCCAATAACATAAAGTAGTGTGGGTAGGAATGCCAGACAATTCCAAGGTTGCCAACACCTTGTGGAATGATACGAGGACTTGATACCATAGCCAGTGGCTATTCAGTGTCCTATTTATAGCTAACTCCTATTGCAGGCAGACCTTTGTTCTCCTGCTGGAGCCTAACACCTGGAACTATTAATAGTGACAAACCTCCCAGCAAATTATTGTTATCATACTACAGTACTAATGTAATGGCCATTACAGAGTCATGGCTACTTCCACGTATTCCTGACTCATTTCTAACTATACATGCTTATCATCCCACGGCACACACTGCACCCTGATGTAACCAGACATCTTTGTAATCATGGAGTATGCATGTATACAAAGGACAACCTTTCTTTTATCTCATTATACATCAAATGTACAAACCATAAATCTAGTTTATCTTAATCTTTACATCCAGCCTCTTCTAATCCTTTCAAAGACAATTTATCCTGATTACATTCTTAGAACAATCTTGTATTAATAAGGAAGTTCTAATCCATGGCAATTTTAATTTGCCTGCTACTGATTGGTCAAGGGATGATGCAATGTGTCTGAATTATGACCCATTATCCAAGCATTCACAGACTGTTTTAATACAGTTAGTTTATTTTATTGAGTTGACTTTCTGGCATTTCTTTTTTTCTAGTATTATACTAGATTTAATATTACGGGAGCTGCCATGGTACAGTGGGACCACACGCACTTTGTGGGTCAAGGGGTCCTCAGGTGCACTGGCCTGAATCCTGACCACAGTCTAAGGGTGGGAAGGGCATTCACTCAGGGTAATGGTTATCCAATGCCAAATCCAAAGTCCTTCATTAGGAGGCATTGTCCTAGCCATGACAGATTAAGGGAACATATAAAAATAAATAAATAAATAAAAAATAGAGTTAATATTATCAACCAAAGAAGAAAAAACTGTTAATGTGCAGTCTTTATGCCTACATCCAAGGTGCAATCATTTTTCTATTTAGTTGGGGTATTACTACATGTGTTGCTCAGATAATAGTAATAATACATACCTGAAGTAGTGAGCTTGAATTAAATATAAATATAAAATGATAGATGAGCATTTATCCAATACTGACTGGCACTAAGAGTTTCGTCATCTCTCAGTTGTTGCGATGATGACTAAACTACTAGAAATTTTACACTCTTTGATTGATTTGTTATATACTTCTCTGCACCCAACCAAAATTTTGCTCTCTATACTAGCCCCCCACCTGCTCTGAGACAAGGCAGAAGGAAAGCTTTGCAGTATTTTAAATACATCAGGAGATTTTTTGGACACCAATCAGTAATCCTCACAGGCTTTTGGTGAACTAAAACCATATCAACCACCAGTATAAGAACCATTTTATTTAATTCCAGGTAATCTATGAAAAGTCTTTAATTAGTAAAATTAAGGATTACCCTAAATGCATTTGGAGTAAAAATGTTAGTGATCTCTTAGAGGCTTCCCTGAAACAATCAAATGGGTTGAGGAGTGTGGTGTCATGGCAGAAATTTTTGTTGACAGTTTTACCTCAAAATTCAAAGATGGTATCCCTAACCCTCTTTGCCATCAGACATTCTAGAGTGTACTTGAGGACTTAACTATCACATTGTCTAATATATCTAAGGGACTCGTGGATCTCGATGCCAGCTGGTACCTGATAGCCTATACCTGAGACTGCTGAAGGCTTGCCCTTCATTGACTTATCCTGTTCAGGAAATACTATAAGAACTGGTATTCTCCCAGAAACCTGGAAGGTTTCAGAAATAATACTAATCTTTAAGAAAGGCTTCTGTTCTGACCCATTAAATTACAAACCAATAAGTCTAACTTTGGTCTGTTGCAAGCCTATAGAGAGGATTGTGACAGAACATATTTTGTAACTGCCATGAACAAAATAAGATCTTTTAGCCAACTAGTATGGATTTGGATATGGTAGGACAGCAGATGATCAATTGTCAATGACATGCAACTTTGTCACATGTGTGGTGTATATGGTCTTACTTGACTTCTCGAAAGCTTTGATGTGGTGAGTCATTCTATCCTGATTAAAAAATTCAACAGTATTGATATTTAAAGCTGTATATTAAACTGGATCAGCTCCTTTTTGCAAAATAGAACAATGCATGTGTCTCTGGTGCCAAAAGTGCCTCTAGAGAATTCAACAGTGGTGTGCCTCAAGGCTCCATGTTGGAGATGCTACTTTCCTTGGTATAAATTATGTGAAGCATTTGCTATCTGCTATTGTGCACAATTGCAAAATCTTTGCAGATGACCTAAAGATTTATCTTAAAAGCTGCCTTTCATCACCTCTAGCATTACCCTTAAGTACTTCTTCATGCCAAAATGACAGACAGCATTTGTAGTACAAACCTGAAAAAAAATTTAGGTTCAAGAAAGAGATAGGAAGGAACTGGCTCTTAAATAGAGTGGTTGATGAATGGAACAAATTCAGTAATCAGGTTGTTAGTGCTGAGTCATTAGAGAGCTTTAAAAGAAGATTAGACAAATTTATGAATGGGGACAATAGGCAGTAATTGGTAGGTATGTTTCATACAGGGATTGCCACGTGTAGACCTTATTGCAGATTCCTTTATATTCTTATATTCTTATGTTGTTTGGAGATTTCAGTATGGTGGTATGCCATGGCAGCATGTCGGTACCTCATTCAGCTATTACTCCCAGGGGCATAAAATATTCATTCTAGATTCGCATAGGGACCTTTGTGTTTTTGTAGACTCCTAACTGATGTTCCATCTCCACATCAGATCTATTGTCAATAAAGTTTGTATTCAAATTTTCTCAGCTGCGCTCTTTGTTGACTGCTCACATTGTATAAACCCATATAAGGACTATTTTAGAATATGCCTATTATGTTTAGAACACAGGTTTTCTAGGGTATCTCCACCTGCTTGAATCAGTTTAGAGGTCTTGGACTCATCACATTGATGAACTAAGTGAGTCATCTTACATTGAATGCCTCAGGACAATTGGCCTATACTCAGAACAAGGTCATTTACTTATGGCTGACTAGCTGAAATATTGGAACATTTTCATGGTGCGAATTTTATCAGTCCTGAGGAATTGTCTGTCACACAGAGCACAAGGGAGCCATAGGTACAGGATTGCTCAAACTCACTGTTCTATTGAGGCCAGGAGGTTTTTTTTCATTAGGTGCATCATGCCATGGAATTCACTGCATGACCAAGTTGTTGCCTTAAATTCTATCTCATCTTTTATATCAGCACTAATTTCCAATCCGAGCTCACTTTCTTATCAGTATTAAGGTTAAACCCTTACTGCACCCTGCTTCCCCTCTACAAGATAAATCACTAACAATTGTTAATTCATTTCTTTACACACACACAACTGAAATTTCTTAATTTATCAATCTACTAACAAAACATTAAGGATAATCTTACCAATAGCAGCTTCTCATGAAGCAGCTAAATTATGTGCACATGGCGATGAATACTCATTGTACAACACGTGTGTGGGGCTTTTGCTTTTGGGGTCACATGTAGTTACATTACAGTGTGACATGATATGTCTTGCATTGCATCACAAATTCTAAGTCTGTGCTGATGAGGCTTGCTTAGAGGGGTACAGTGTAATGCATGTACTATGTTTGTTTCCAGTGTGGAATGGCACATGCTCTCTTGTATCTCTTTCATTCAACTAATGAGACCTGTCCTTTTAATGATGTTTTAGAATGTTACTAAACGTCCTTTACTTCAAGCTAACATGTTAATTATTTTCGGCTAATCGCCATATGGATACGTAGTGGTTGAGGTAGTCAGCCAGCCAACTACAAGGTTACCCAATGTCATAATGGCAGCCAAGAGAACTGGATGTAAATTCAAACACTGGAATTTTAATGTGCAGTTCCATAAGCAGGATGACTTGGGTGTACATTTCTTAAGATTGCACTGTGTTTTGCCAAAATCATTCAAGTACTGAATGCTTGGTGGCATCAGTGCCCTTTGAGGATGAGGAAGAGGATGACCAACCACACCTTGGACCTTCCACTTCCTATTAAGGTATACAGTTAGGCTAGGTTAGTGTCCTTAAGGGGGGTCCAGAGGGGGCAAAGGCCCCTGGTGTACCAGCTTCAGACACCACCCTGACTTCCCCCCATGTAACATGAGATGACACTGACCTGATCACTGGCCCCATGGGCAGGGAGCTTGGTCAGCCTAGTCCACCCCTCCTTGGAGGGCAGACATGTGGCTGTGGTTCTGCTTATTTCTCATCTTTGTAGATTTTTTACATTAAAATACCAATCTTCTATATCACATGTAGCCTTCTACTCTGGACTGCATGGACCTCTAAAAATAACTATACACTAGATCCAACTGGTACAAATGGTGGCAAGTTGTCAGACGGAGGGTCAACTCAGCGTCATTGTGTTTCCATGCCTGTCTCCTCTGCTCACATGCCAACTGCTCTGCCCACCTGCTTCAGCCTTCATGGTGTGCTTTGAACTGCTTCTGTGCTACTGCTACCTGCTGCATTATGGTTTTCTCTGGTGTTGTGTTTGGCTGCCTTACCTCTGCCACACTGTCCCATGTGTGTTGCTTTCACTCTGGTTGCACCTTCATTGCCTCCTGACTCCTGGCTCCTGCTACCTGCTGTGCTGACCATCTAGGCTTTCTGCTTGTGGCTTACATACGACTGCCATGGCCATCCACGCTCAACAACGGTGCATTCTGCTGCTGCTTGTGGGCCTTGGGCCTGTCTTTTTCTCTTATCAGCCTGCCCTTTCATCTTGTGCTCCTGTCAGTTTATATTGCCCTGCACCTGGCTGTTCCTGTTAGTTTCTGCGTATCCAGCCAGCTTATATCACTGCCATCTTCCCAGCTGTCTACAGCTTTTGGGCTACAATTTGATGTGTTATTTTAGTGTTTCTGCCAGTACAGTGTTATTTTCCTAATTTTTATGACAAAGTGTGCCATATTTCTGAGGTTTTCTAGTGGTATCATAGTTTTTTCTGGCCTGTTGTTTGCTGTTCTAAACTTTTAATGTCAAAACTAGTGTGTCCCTTGTGGTTGGCCAGTGTGTACCTGCTGTTCTCATATCATGGCTGTGTAGGCCTTATGATTGGCCAGTGCATGCTTGGTGTTTTGATGTCACAGCTGTGTGAGCCTTGTGACTGCCTCTGTCTCTGCCTCTGTGTGGGCTGGGAGCTTGGTCACTCTAGTCCATCTCTCCTCGGAGGGTGGACATGCGGCTGCGGTCTTGTTTTTTCTGTACAGTATTTTTATATCAGTATAACACAGTCTTCTATATTGCATGTATCCTACCCTGGACTGCATGAACCTCTACAAATAAATACACAGTACATACAATTTATACACCAGTTAGGTTAGGTTAGTGTCCTTAAGGGGAGATCCATGGAGGTGAATCTACTTAGTTAGTTAGATTAGAAAGTTCCATAGTTTTCAAAATATGGCATTTCATCCTTAGACTTTTCATGAATGTACAAATTTGGCATAATTTGGCTTCCCCCACCCTAAAACCTCACTTTCCCACTAGGTCCCCAAGCTTGTTGGAAATAATAAAAGAGAAAAGAAAATAGGATGTATAGTGTTAAACTGCAGTTTTATAGGTTAGGATAGTGTAGTGGAATATATGGAGGGCAGAAGCCTCCATTTCGCAAGGTCAGTGAATAGCGTAGCGTTCGTTATGCGGAGTCAGACATTCCGTTTGTTGACTTTTTTTTTTATGATTTTCCAAAAAACAGCGTTTTTCTCCTTATATTTTGGTTTACCCCGGCCTAAAACCCCGTTTTCCCACCCTCCCCAGGTCCCCTGGAGCGGGGTCTTAATGGCACTATTCACGTAAGAGAATCGCGAATATTACGTCATCCTTTTAAAGTTCTTCTAATAAGCCATTTATAAATATTACTATATTAGGCTTAAGCAAATGTAATGTGGTTCAAAACACACACACACACACACACACACACACACACCATATATGCACTGATACTGCAATCTGTACTCAAAGAAACATATTGCTGAATAATAATAATAATAATAATAATAATAATAATAATAATAATAATAATAATAATAATAATAATAATAATAGAATGCACAGTAACAAGATGGACACAAATTCTCATAAAGATGTCAAGAATGATCAGTAATCCATACCGCTCGAAAATGAAAATTATATGATTATGTAGTAAAAGAAAAAAAAATAACGTTGAGTAAATATAAACAAAACAACGTGAAACAAACAATCCAACAAGACATAAGATCACGAAATTTGACTACTGGAGTTTTCCCAACAGAGGAATAGATCAGCAGAATGTTTTACTAGAGAAAGGGATGTGTGCATAAAATCAAAGAAAAATTGTGATGATATGCTTACAGAAATAGATATATACAGAAATAGAAATAGAGAAATAGATGAGTTGACTGTAAAGACGACCGACTCCGTTCTTTGTAAATACATGATGATAGTACCATACGCTTAGCTGCTTAGCCCCGTTAAACATTAGCAATTCAAAATGTTCACTTCTATGAATAGAACATTTGATAAACTGTTGTTATTAACTCGAAAGTTTCTGTACTCAATTTACTTGCATATTATCAAATATAGCAATAAAAAAAAACTGTTATATTTAGCATAAACAGCCCGAGCTATAAATAATTATCATTTTTATGATCAACGCAAATTCCCATGGACTGAGTTCTTATGGTTGTCATGGAATATTTTTCTTATCATTCAAGTAAAATAACAATGTTTTGTATTACCAAACTATTATATCGACCACCATTGAACTGTTGAAAAAGCAGAAAATCGGAATAGCTGGAATTTCTCTCTCTCTCTCTCTCTCTCTCTCTCTCTCTCTCTCTCTCTCTCTCAATAATGTATGTTGATTAACGTTGCTACTTCTAGCAAGATGAAAGTTTTAGACACTACTAAATTTATGCGTCATACCTCTTGCCACTTGCCCTTGAAGCTCAGTAACCCACTTTTGGATTCGTCTTCATGAATTCAGTCATAACCAAATGCATGCGATCTACCATAATTGTAAATACTATAATTGTTCACTAGTTATTAGATTAATAATCATTTGTGACATCGTTCACCGTAGCATAATAATGAAGATGCTGATTCTGTGCTGACACAAACCATTAATATATATGCAGCAGAAAATATGCATTTTAACATGCCCAGTATGCTTATTTTTGTAATAAAGTATGACATTGTTTGTTGATATTATGAGTAATTGCTATATATTTTTTGTTATATATCTACCACAAGGAGAAAGCCTCAAGCCAAGTTTCATATGGCAACACTGATTCTCCCCCTCCCACCTTCTCCTCCCCTCTCTCCTCCCCCTAAACGGAGGCTGGATGGCTAGCTGCGCTTTCATATTCTGAACCTTCAAAGTGACTGCTTGGAACTGTGTCTGAATGCCTTCCTGAGATGAGGCAGGCTTTGGCTTGCACCAGTGCGCTCTGGAACACAAGATCTTCTGTGTTCAATACAATCTCTGAAACTCAAAGGCTTGCAGTCTTCCTTGATTATGACAGAATGGGACTCTTAAAAAGGCCATTACTCAAGTAAGTATATTGGTGTGCATGACAGTTAAATTTGGCATACAGGAGAGCTATAATCCTAAAGCTTGTCCACTTCTAGCATTTAATGGCTTTGGTAATATTTTGTCAGTCTTCCGACATTTTGTCGTGTTTCCAATATTTTGTCGGATTTCCGACATTTTGTCGGATTTTCAACATTTTGTCGGATTTACGACATTTTGTCGGATTTGTGATATCTTGTCGGATTTTCGACATTTTGTCGGATCTTCGACATTTTGTCACTTATGCAGTATTGAGTCGCTTTTCCAACATTTTGTTAGTTGGCGTGATAAATGGAGGTAAATCTTTGGATAATCCTATTTTGAAAGCATACAAACCTAGTATTTCTTGATAAGAAGTCTATCCCTGACATTCCCCTCCCAACCCGCTCTAACCTGTCAAACAAGTTTGAGGGCCTGTGCAGAATCGGGTTTTTTGGGGGGCGATGAAAATAAGTGAAATAAAGGTAATAAAAAATCTAAGGAAAATTTCCTCAATATTTCGAATTTCCCTAACCTAACTTAATGTAACCTAGCCAGGGGGAATGTGCTCCTCTCTGGACCTCCCCGCTAGAACATTAACCCGGACCACCCCATTAGATTATTAACCTTGCATAACACAACCTAACCAAACCTAACATAACATAACCTAACATAGCACAACCTAACCTAACAACGGACCTCAAAAAATTACGAACTTAGCTCCCCTCCCGTATGTCACAACTAGGTAAATACACATGCACACACACACACATAATCAAGATTGCTGTAAGCTATAATGCACACAAGGTGTTCCAGGACATGCCCATGTTATGAGAAAAGTGTAAATAAAAACAATGCATCCTAAGGGAAAAAAAAAATGTAAAGTGAGTCAGGAGTCTAGAATATCTCCTCCCACAATTCTACCAAAAATTCATTGTACTGATGACTATACATGGTGTAACACAAGTTTCTGCAGATGTTGCCAGAGGTCAAAGTACGGGTTATTTTTAAGTAAAAAACTATGCACATATGTATTTTGAGGCGTCGTTTAGCTGTGATATGAAATTCAAGTATGGTCAGGCGACAGATAGCATCAGTCAGTCTGGGCAGGTAACCATGGCAGAGAAGCACCATTTCCACACGCTCCACATTACTTCAAGTTGTGCAATACAATCTGAACGTATTTATTGTCACTGTCCCAGAGGGAAACTAAGCGATCTGACTAACATTCAGCTGATTTGCTGCTAGCCTCGCTGCTTCCCACTCCCTGCCTGGGCAGGCATGGTGCCACACAGCTTATTATTTTATTTGTTGTTTATTACATCCATACTATCATTGTGTAATGTTCATCAGTAATCAGTATCAGTCCATTGTTGTCACTTGTTTTGTCATGGGATTCTGTAAAGCTCCGAGACTTGTAGAAATCATGACATTTCAGATCCCCGTCATGGATACCTGCCTGGCCTGGCCATTGTATCTGTTGCCAGGCCACTCTTAAATTTCATACCTTGACTAAACAACACCTCAAAATGCATGTATGTGCATAGAATATTTTTCACTTAAAATACACAGGATTTTCATCTCGGGCAATATTTGCAAAAATTCATGTCACACCCTGTATGATATAAATGCTATAATAGATTTCACCAAAGGACCACAATTTTAATCAAATACAGTAAACCCCACCTAAATCAAATTAACTGGGGGGAATGCCAATCTGAGATATCCAAAAATCCGAGTTGTCAGGGGAAAACTAGATGTACCCTTAGAAGCCATGGTGAAGACCAGCAAACACAACATGACAAAGGCTGTATAGAGAGCAAGCAGTGTTTCCAGTATGCATATTGATTGTAAACTCCAGGTAGTTATGTATTATGCACTGTATAGGGAAAAAGATTAATATTTGATATTTAAATTATATATTCAATATTTAATATTTAATATAAATATGTGTCCATCTTTTCTGGTGTAAATCTTGAAAATTTTTTCTGAAGCACCAGCAGTACTGACTGCATCACAGCATCCCCCACACTTGCCTCTTTCAACATCACCATGTATCTACCCACATTTTTTTTCTGTTCATATAATTGTGTTAAAACCAAAGGTCATTTCAGTAATTTTCTCCTATTCTTTCATGTGGATAACTCAGGATAATACAAGATGTAAAGCCCTACAGTAGAATAGCTCATTAGATATGTATCCGATGTCTATCCAAACATCCAACTTCCACCATATATCTCAGAGAACAATCCAAGATATCAGGTGTCTGTCCAAGTGCACGAGTGTCCAACTTCCCCCCTATATCTTGGTCAACAGTCGGAAATGTCCGACACTTAAGTGAGGGCACAAAAGTGTCTGACTCATCCAATATCCAAGATATTCAGCTCCAACTTAGGCAGGGCTTAGTGTATCTCACAAACATCCATGACAAATATAAACAAATAATAATAGTAATAATCAGCAGCAGCAACATAAAACAAATCATACTATGTTAGATGCTATAGTAGCCTGGTGCCTTTCTTGGCTATTATTGGTTGTAAAAGGCTCAATATTTCATAAAACTCTTGCTGACTCTCTTCCACTGTTTGTAGCTTATTTCATCATCAAGACATAGGACCTGCAGCAGCTGCATTGCTTCACTGTTCTTCTTCTTGCAGGCCATTTCCATCTCCACTTTTTTTTTTTTTTTTTTTTTTTTTAAGTCAAAGAAGTGTCACAGGGGCCAAAGTAACTGCAAACTAGTGTAGAGAGTAATGTCAGCCATATTTCTTGTTATGGAAATGCATTGATCGAGACTACGATATAAAGAGAAAACATGAGACAAGTGTGATAAAAATGTCCATTGTAATAGGTCTGTGTACTCTAAAATACATGTTTTTTTCCCCCAGAGATCCACAGAAAATTTACCTAGTGTAATTTGCCTTTTGTAATAGCCAACTTGACAGACTGCAGCAACCCTCAGCAATGCATGCTGGTAAGGTGGTAGGAACACAGGAAGGTTGGGGATGGCATCAGCAGTCACAAATGTCTGACTTGGAAAGGATGGATGTGGTTCAGAGTGCTGATATGTCAAGACCTACATTGCCCTGATCCACACTATATTGGCTTAACCAGTGTAATAAAGAATTCTGAATCAAATTTTTTATCTTACTCCATAATAGGGAAAACACCCAATGAAAACACCCATTATAGCAATCTTGACTTTATATATATATATATATATATATATATATATATATATATATATATATATATATATATATATATATATATATATATATATATATATATATATATATATATATATATATATATATATATATATATATATACTCCCTCCAATATCCATTCTGATTCATCCAAAGTATGTCAGGAAGTTGAATGCATCTGGATATTGCATGTCCTGTTAATTGTTGTCATTTATTGGAGATCAGTAGGAAAAATGGTATTATACAGTATTACATATGTGCATAGCCAATTTCAAGACATGTTTTCCTATTACATTCCTATCTCTAATGCTTTTTTTATGGATTTTTTTTTTTTTTTCTACATCTGCCACAATATAGTTAGGTCAGTGCTAATGCTGGGATTCAGTTTCACTTTGGGCTATTTTAATGAATAAAAACTGGTATTGTACAGTAAGTCATTGAAAAAACATGTTGAGCTATTGTTTACACACTCAGCTGATGAACATATCACTGTGGATGGTGGTGGTGGAGGTGGTGGCAGCAGCAGCAACAGCAGCAGCCCTCCCTTTTTCCTCACTAAATATGCATAACTGTGTATGCTGGCGGCAATAGCAGCTGCAGCTTGCCCTTCTCCATAAATTTGCATCAGTGTCTGTGGCAGTGGTGGCAGTGGCAGTTGCAGCCCTTCTCCTCATTAAACTAGCATCACTGTGGGTGGTGGGGCTACAGGCAGTGGCAGCATACTAGGTCCCCTGACACTGGTGTTGCCCTAATCTGCATTACAGATGTTTTTTGTGACTTGTTGCAGCCTATCCCTATGTTAGGATTTAAACTTCCCATGTTAGAGTATGACTTGGAAGCAAATTGATCCTTCGCATTAAATTTGATTTTTTGTCAGTATTGTACATTAGCAACAACCTGACTGTATATGTAATGGCATTTTTCAAGGTGATTCTTGTTTTCTGTGTGTGTGTGTGTGTGTGTGTGTGTGTGTGTGTGTGTGTGTGTGTGTGTGTGTGTGTGTGTGTGTGTATTTACCTACTTGTATTTACCTAGTTGTGAAATACAGGACAAGAGCCACACTAGGCTCATGGCGTCCTGTCTCCATATTGACTTTTAGATTTTCTTTAAATTTATGAATTGTCTTTGCACACAGTCTCATCCTTAAGTTCATTCTACACTGTTATACTTCTGTGGGGGAATCTATGTTTCTTGATGTCTCTTCTGCAAACACTCCTTTTCAATTTCCTTCCATGTCCTCTTGTGTTTCTCATATCTGGTATCATGAGGTCTTCTATATCCAACTTTTCCATTCCTTCCAATATTCAATATATTGCTATCAAATCACCTCTTTCCCTCCTTTTTTTCTACTGTAGTCAGGCCCAATCTCTTCAACTCATACACACACACACATATGCATCTAATTATTGTTATATTTTCAGGTAACTGTATGTCGGACAGTAGAAGCCTCAGTTTCCCAAGGAGGACATACTTGCGAAGATTCAGATATGGAAGAAGTTCTGGATTTTGAAGGTTTCACCCTTAATGACTATTTATTAAGTATGAGGTGTAAAAGAAATCATGAAGAAACACTCAAGAGAAATTCTATCTGCCATCACTCTTCCACCACTGAGATGAGAAAGGGAAGACCATGTAATCACACAATTAATCGAGAGATCCGAACAGATACATTGAGATTTTGGCAGGTCAAGGAGCAGTACACATTTGACATTCCACACACAGCATGTGATAATGGCAGCTGGTTTGAAAAGGTCATGACTGACCTTTCCAATGATAGACACCAAAAACTTGAACTCACTTATTGCCACTACAAAAAAGTTGTTAATCTGGAGAGCAGCGTAAATATAACGATGTTCATGAGTGACTGCAATGAGATCACCACCCAGTTCTTATGGGAGCAGCTTGTTCAGCGGATCACAGGAAGAATCAGTAAAAGATGGCTGGAAGTAACACTAATTTTAAGTCCTTTGTTCTCCTTTGATGATGTTCGCAAAGTCTGGAAAAGAAAGGGCATCAGTCTTTGTGGAGGTAAGATTGTCATCTATTTCAGCTATAAAAATAGTTATTTTAATTGTTTTGGCTTCACTAATTCTGGCAGTTGAATATCACTTTCTTTCAGCATAATTTAATTTCACTGAATATATTATTGATTATTCTAGAGAGAAATCAAACATACCCATTCATCCATTGGCTGGGTGTCCTGGACCAACGAAAGGCATGGGCAGGCCTTTGTTCACCAGAACAAAATGCAGAATTTAGGATGGAGACCATTAAGGCCATATTGTTAAAGCACAATCTCCTGACCGTAGAGGATATAGCCAAGATTATTTGCACCACTTTCATGGTTCCACAGTGTCCACAGCTCACTGAACTGGTGCACCTCTCACTTACTGCATGCAAGATATTCCACAAAAGTCAAGATCAAGGTAAGAAACATTTATAGAAATATTTGGCAGTGGGATTATTTTACTCATATATGGTATAATAAAATGGCAGGGAACACTTATAGTACGCTTGTGAGTGTTGTCACCTAGAGGTAACCGTGATGTAATGGGTTGCACATCCGCCCAGCAAGTGGAAGGTCCCGTGTTTGATCCCTGGGCAGTGCCTGCCTTTTCTGGTGAACTCCCTACTCTAACATGGCGCAGTGAGTAAGATCCAGGGAGCAATTCACTGGCCTGGCCAAAGGGCCTTAGGGAGATGTGAGGGTTGTCACCAAGAGAAAACCATGGTGTAACAGGTTGCATGTCCACCCTGGCAAGTGGAAGGTCCTGGGATTGATCCCTGGGCGATGCCTGCCTTTTCTGGTGAACCCGCTACTCTAACAACACTGCTTTTCCTGTAATTGTGATTTCACTATTCACGAATTAGTATATTTTCACTTATGGCATTTATCTGCTTATTTTCATCATTTAGCACATATCCTTGTTTAATAACACCTTACATGGTATCAAGAGACAGTTAAAGGTACATCCTCAGCTTACAGCAAAACAACAAAAAAAAAAAAAAAAAAAAAAACATTTTGGGGCGCCCACCACAATGTTTGTCATGAGACACATCCTCTTGTCCTTCAACAGTCCATTTCTTCACCAACACACTTACAGTCTTTTCATTGCCAGTGGTTATGTAGCATAGTTTTAAATTTGTTTCACCATTTTAGTGAAACCTTAACGCTCCTACTATGTAATCATGGCCTGTATATTTTCCAGGCATCACACATCACTTGAGTAGAACACTTTATTTAAAACAAACACAGCCATTCTGTTAGCTGAAGCAAGGAGCAGTCACAAAAGATCATTTTCCTTTATGATAATATGTTAAACACTGAATTCATTATCCTATGCTTTCAAAACATTGAGGGACTAACCAAAGTTGCCATATAGTTATTTTCTTCTGGCAGATTTTTTCAGACTGAGAAGGGGCAAGCTGCCAGTTTGTGCAATGTGATGCTCACGTTGGCAGGAGTTCTAATCACGAGTGTTGCTGACTGTATGTGCATAGAACATTTCCGACTTAGGTTAACCCGTATTTTCACCTCTGACAATATCCACAGAAACTTGTGTTACACCCTGTATTATACCATAACACAGTATGTTCCATTATCTTTAAGACCAAGCTTCTTCAAAGAGCTCGATCTTCACCCACAGACATACAGAGAGATACATGCATACCTTATGCCATTACACTATATATAGAGTTGCCAAAAAAAAAAAAAAAGTGAACTGTAAACATCACAGCATGCCATGGGAGGTATTAAAAAGTGGTAAATTGTTACATATAGTGATTCACATGCCTTGATGATACTAGGCTCAGTTTTTCAATCAGTAACAGTAACTGTAAGGTACAGTCGGGAGGGGAGATATCTCTCCTACACTCCTGTGCCCATTTTCCCCTTGCTGCAACCTTCCCATTTCATTGCTCACATAAAGTCTCCTTACATAATAATGGTTCCTTGCAAGTTTTAAAAGAAGGAAAGAGTGTTGTGATGGTGTTTGTTTGAAAGGGGCTCAGTAATTGTGAGACTGGAAGAAAGATAGGAATATCAGAAGCAGCCATCTCATTGGTGACAAAGGCTGCACTAGCACTTGGAACAGCTGTCACTCCTGAGAGGAAGAAAGGCTCTGGGTGAAAAAGGAAGACAGGTACAAGAATAGATAAGTTGATAGGATATATGTCTTGCAAACATTGAGTCGCTGCCTCCTCTTTCTCTCAAGCAGAAGAGGCTTGTGACTTGCAAGGCAACAGGAAGTGCCAGCTCTTCCAAGCGCTAGTGCAGCCTTCGCCACCCATGTGATGGCTCCTTCTGATCTTCCTATCTTCCTTCCAGTCTCACAATTACTGACCCCCTCTATGAGCTCCATATTTAATGTAACCTGACTCCCTGCCTCAAACCACCCCAGGATTAACCTAATCAAACTACATACTTGATCTTCATACTGATGGCAAAGTGTGAGGCAGCAATCAACTAATCAAGTAAGGGTGATCCCATATACAGTAGGGTATGCAACAATGAACTTGATTCGTTCCAACATAGCATTTATTATAGTAAATGTGCATTATGGCAACTGAAGAGCCTATGGGAAAAAATTAATTGGTTCTAGGGAACCAGAAAGTAATATGAAAAATCCACAATTAAAAAAAAATATGTATTTGCACCAGTAAACTTGAGATAACACAGCACTTATATACAATACCCAAGTTTCACTCCACGTCCTAAATTCTTACCATCCCAAGTTTCACTCATTATCAACCTGAGTTTTGCACTGCTTTGACAAGTACTGATTACATTTACCTACTGTCAGTGTCATGCATATACATACAGTAAATCCCACTTAAGTTGGAGCTCTCTCTCTCTCTCTCTCTCTCTCTCTCTCTCTCTCTCTCTCTCTCTCTCTCTCTCTCTCTCTCTCTCTCTCTCTCTCTCTCTCTCTCTCTCTCTCTCTCTCTCTCTCTCTCTCTCTCTCTCTCTCTCTCTCTCTCTCTCTCTCTCTCTCTTTTTGTGTGTGTGTGTGTGTGTGTGTGTGTGTGTGTGTGTGTGTGTGTGTGTGTGTGAAAGTAAGAACAATCCTAAGGATTGCTAAATAGAATGAGGCTGATTGAGAATGAAAATGGAATTATGAATATGAGTGAAAAAGTGAAAAACAATGAAGCAAAAAATATATAAAATGAATGAGAGAGAGAGAGAGAGAGAGAGAGAGAGAGAGAGAGAGAGAGAGAGAGAGAGAGAGAGAGGTTGGTTTCACTCCCTTGTTCCTTATCTCTGACAGATAAGGGGGAGGGGAGGTGACAGGGAGGGAGGTTTGAGACAGGAAGAAAGAAGGGAGGCAAAATAAAAAAAAGGGAGGAAAGGACAGGTGGTGAATGGTTGAGCAGTGGCTCACACAGCTGGTGAGTTAGTCTTGCAAGGTTTATTTTCTTATTCTGATTAAATATTTATTAAAATTTCAGTGCCGGCATGAATTGAAAGTTCGTCTTGGTAGTTTTGGTTAGTTATTTAGATTAAATTTTTATTAAAATTCCAGTGCTCACACTAGTGGCGAGTTTGTTATGCCAGTTTTGGTCTATTATTCCGATTATTACAGTTGTACGTTATAACGATCACGTATTCTAGCGTACCCAACTGCATGATTTTTTTGCTAATCTGACATTATTTATTTTACAAAAACTAAGTACAGTTTATATTTAACATCACAAAAAGCACCTTATTTCTCACACAGTTAACTTGCTCTGTAAGATGTGCCCTTTTTATAGATAATACTCTAGTTGTCAAAAGTTAGCTTGGTCTGTAAGGAAACATAATATTTTTTGTCTTTGTGGCAGCTTTTCCTGTGTATTCACTGTTTAAAGATTTCTTCCATCTTTTTCAGAGGATGGAGTTACAAACTCAGTGCACCTCCAACATGTAGCTCCCAGATTGAGTGAAACTAAAAGAATTTCCAAACCAAGCCAACACTATAGAAGAGCTGTTAGGACAGCAGCCTTGTACGAAGGACTAATGTTTGATGGCAATACCTCTGAGCCCTCAATTGACCTTGAAATCAAGAATGTTAGGCTGAAGATAGAATGTAAATCTACTCAAAATTCACCTTATGAGGAACCAGTTAAAAGAGAGACACAGAGTCAGCTTATGAGTGAAAAATATGAAGAAACTGAATTTAAAGCCTCTCATGACCAGTCTTATCTGTTAACCAAAGCTGGTATGTTGGACAGTGACTCAGTGCAGTGTTCATTGAGTAAACCACTTAAACTAAACAGCCACAGACAACTCATGAATGAACAGTATGAGCACATATTAAGAGAGTCTTGTCATGATCAGACCCAACTAGTTATAAGTGAAGATCTACCAAGTAAAAAAGATAGTCATAACAAAACTGGACTTAGCAAGAATGAAAAGCAGCTGTCTGATGATTACAATCAGCATTTGCAAGTAGGACAGGAAGAAAACTCTTGTACAAATAATAATAAGCACTTCACATCAGATAAGATGAAAGTGAAAAGTTCTCAGAAATGTCAGCCTTTAGAAACTAAAGATATGGAAGACTCATTATCCTTATACTGCTTAGAAAATGAAGATGATTGTTCATTTTCAGGAGATAGCTCAGATGATGATTCTGAAAATGAACAATCATTGATACTGATGGAAGATTCTGATTCTGAAATATCACAAAAGAATCCCCTCATTTCATTCACTTCATTGATGAAGAGTTCAAAACGATGGCAAGACAATGAGGAATACATGTGTCCTCTCTTTGCAAGAACAAGTTATTACATATCAACCCCACATCAGACTCTGAAGGACACATTGCCAAACCAACTGCAGCTGAGCAGTCGTGATACTTCTCTACTGGTAGTTGTTAAGAGTGATGGAGGGTTGTTGACACATCTCAAGAAATCTGAAATTCATTCCCAAAATAAAGACACAAGTGCAGAACTTGGGAATATTTCTAACAAGGAGGCAAGTAAAGTTTGTAGTACTAAAAGCTCCATTAGTAATGGATGTCTACAAACAAGTGAGAGTGTTAGGAATTCTGAAGCAAATAGTCCAGTTTCCTCAGAAAAAAAAGTCCCATCTTCAGAAGTTCATGAAAATCTAAGAAGTAATCAAGAAGTTTATCAAGATTTTACTGTCATTGAACCAATACCTTCTTGCACACCTCCAGTAACTAGTACAAGGAGGAAAGCATGTTTCAGGGCTTATCAAGAAAGTAATATAACTTCCCATGATCATGCAATAAATAAAACGAATATGCCTCAACAGAACTCAGATACTGGTAAATCTACTTTTTCCAATCTTCAGTCTGAAGGAATGCTACCAGTAAGTTCAAAAGAATCACATATATCAAAGAGATTTAACAAGGGAGATGGCATATCAAGACACCTTCCCCATGAATTAAATGGTGAACAAAAGGAAGAGCCTCTTGAATCATCTAAAGAACATGTTTTATCACAATCCCAAAAGGATAATAAAACTTTAAGACAAAATTCTCTCCTTCAGGATTCTCCCAAAACAGGAGAGCTTACCAAAGAGCTGAGAATGTTCAGAAATAATAGAAGTATTCTGTCCTCTGCAACTATGGAGTCACCACCTTTGGGTATCAGAAGTCCAAGTGACTCACACCAACCACAATGTATGATTGAAAAGAATGCTGAAGACAAGGAATGCATTAGCCTTCCAGATCAGAAAGATGAAATAATAAAAGATGCAAGTACAAATAACTCATCTGGTCTACAATGTGGGCCTGGTGAACTTGATCAGAAAAAATATATGACAATGGAAAATGAAGAATTAAAACAACAGAATACACATGTCACAGTGAACCCTACAAAGGAACACTCATATGCACGGAACACTGTGGAGAAACCAGTGATGAAAAATAACTTGAATAGACAAAATGTTGTTAAAGAATCGGTTAAACAAAGTGAATCAAGCAGAATTTGTGTTGCTCAGAATTCAGAAGATCTTGGCATGGCTCACCAACATGAGAAACAGACTATTAAAAACAGTCCAGAGGCATGTAATGTAACCCAAGATCACCTCACAACCAAGTCTTCTGATCATCTACTTGCAAGTACCTCTCCAGCAAAGCAGAAAACAGATGGAGGGTATGTATACTTTTTTTTTCCAAAATTGATAGGTTATTTATTTATTTATTTATCTATTTATTTATTTATTTATTTAATTATTTACTTACTTATCTTTACTCTGTAGCACATCTAGATATTATTCCTAGAGGCTTGGAAGATTTGCCTGCATTTTTTTTTTTTTTTTTTTTTTTTTTTTTTTAAGGCTTTGTTGGTTTGCTTCTTCCCATGATGGCATTGATAGAACATTTAAGTAATGCTTATAGAATCTTATGTTAACCCTAGTGCTTCCCATTGCACTCACAATTCAGGCTCTGCCTTCTGGAGGCATCTTATCATTAATAGATCTAAAATTAATTTTTATAAAAACAATTCCTTACACAAATACAGTCAGATCACCATTAACGCAGGTGTTCAGTTCTGTCAGCCCGCGTTAGGTGCAGTTCATGTTAGTTTTAACTGAAGCAATAGCAGAAAATGACTGCTGTATTCAACTTTTTTTATGAATTGAAGGTAATTAAGACTTCATAAAACATCAAAAGAATAATGAATAAAAACCAATAAAGTACAGTAACAATAATTAAAACACTCACTGTTGATACAGTTGTGGATGGCAGCTGTGGCAGTAGCTACAGCCTGCTCTTCTCACTAAGCTCATATCACTGTCTATGGCAACAGTAGTTGCAATGGCAGTTGCACCCTGACTTTCTCCTCAGTAAATTCACATCACTGTGTATGGTATTGGCAGCAGTAACTGCAACCTGCCCTCTTTCTCACTAAACTCACATCACTGTGCATGGTGGTGATGGGGGTGGTGGCAGCGGCAGTTGCTGCCTATCCTTACAAAATGTGCATAGCAGTGCATGGTGGTGGTGGCGGTGGCAGCAGCAGTAGCAGCAGCAGCAGCAGCAGCAGCAGCAGCAGCAGCAGCAGCAGCTTGCTTTTCTCAGTAAATTTGCATCACTGTGTATGATGGTAGTGGCAGCAGCCTGCCCTTCTCATTATTAAACTAGTATCCCCTGAAATTGTGTTACCCTGCTCTGTGTTATAGATTTACCTGTGACTTATTATAGCCCTTTCTCATTAGACTAAGATCCCTGCAAACTTACCCCACACATTAAATGCTATTTGCATTAGACTATTGTACATTAGCAGCAGCCTGGCTGCACAGACACTTCCCAACTTATAAACATCCAATTTATGAACTTCCAGAAATATGAAGATGCCTAGATTAACAGAAATCCTGAGTCACTTGTAGCATCAAGATCAAGAGGCCAATGTTGTTTACACACTGCCACACAGCTGTGTCATGCCAAGTGTGAGGACAAAACACAAACACTCACACAGTTCTAAATGTGATGGCACTGCACCAATGCATCACGCTGAATGTGTAGACAAAAAACACATTCGTATGGCAGCTGCAGTGATGCATAAGAACATAAGAAATAAGGGAAGCTGCAAGAAGCGACCAGGCCTGCACGTGGCAGTCCCTGTATGAAATATACCTACCTATTTCCATCTATTATCCCCATCCATAAACTCCTCTAATCTTTTCTTAAAGCACCCTAATGTTTTAGCACTAACAACATGATTACTGAGTCTGTTCCACTCATCTACCACTATTTGAGAACCAATTTTCTTATCTCCTTCCTAAACCTAAATTTTTCAAGCTTGAACCCGTTATTTCTTGTTCTATCCTGGTTGCTGATCCTAAGAATTTTGCTTACATCCCCCTTGTTATAGCCCTTATACCACTTAAAGACTTCTATCAGGTCCCCTCTTAACCTACGTCTCTCTAAAGAATGTAAATTTAACAGCTTCAATCTCGCCTCATAAGGAATACTCCTTATCCCCTGTATACTTTGTCATTCTCCTCTGTACTGATTCTAATAGACCTATATCTTTCCTGTAATATGGGGACCAGAACTGCACAGCGTAGTCTAGATGAGGTCTGACCAGCGCCAAGTATAATTTGATATTACTTCCAGCCTTCTACTTTTAACACTCCTAAAAATTAATCCTAGTACCCTATTTGCCCTGTTTCTGGCCTCTCTGCATTGTTTTCCTAGACGGAGTTCAGAGCTAACTATAACTCCTAAATCTTTCTCGTACCCTGTACCTACCAGAGTTTCATTGTTTAATGTGTACCTACTGTGTGGGTTTCCTCTACCTACGCTAAGTACTTTGCATTTGTTGATATTAAATTGCATTTGCCATCTGTCCGTCCATTCATTCTTCCTATCTAAATCTGCCTGCAAGGCGATGGCATCCGATTCTGACCTAATTAATCTACCTATCTTTGTGTTATCCGCAAATTTACTAACATCACTAGTAATTCCACTATCAAAGTCATTGATATATATTAGAAATAACAATGGCCCTAATACTGCTCCTTGTGGCACCCCACTAATTATATGACCCCACTCGGATTTAGAGCCATTTATTACAACTCTTTGTCACCTGTCACTAAGCCATAACCTTATCCAGCCTAACACCTTCCCATCTACCCTGTGTGCCCTAACCTTTCTCAGGAGCCTTTGATGGGGCACCTTGTCAAATGCTTTACTAAAGTCCAGATATAAGATATCATAACTATCACCATTATCTTCTGCCTCGTACACTTTATTGTAAAAACTTAACAAGTTTGTCAGGCAAGACTTCCCCTTCGTAAAGACGTGCTGTGACTGATTTATTAAGTTATGTTTATCTAAATGTTCCCTAATGTTCCTCGCTATTATTGACTCCAATGTTTTACCTACAACTAATGTTAAGCTAACAGGTCTATAATTAGATGCTAAAGTTTTATCTCCTCTCTTAAAGATGGGTACTACATTAGCCTACCTCCCCATTACTGGTATCTCACTTGACTCAAGTGATTTCCTAAAGACCGAAACTAACGGCTCATTAATAACCTCTTTGCATTCCTTAAGTACTCTGGGATATATTTCATCTGGTCCTGGTGTCTTGAACTTTTATAGCTTATCTATCTCCTGTTCCACTATCTCCTTGGTTATGGAAATATCTGTCAGCTTCTCATTCTCATCTGCTCTAAACATCTGTTCACGATTCGGCATATACTGCACGTTTTCCTGGGTGAAGACAGTTAAAAAATACTCATTCAGAATTTTGCTAATCTCCTCCCCAGAACTAAGCAGCTTCCCATCTGCTGCCTTTAATGGACCTATAGTATCCTTATTCTTCATCCTGTATACCTGATAAAATCCTTTGGGGTCTGTCTTCACCTGGCTGGCTACCTTTAATTCATAATTGCCCTTAGCTTTCCTCGTTAACCTCCTGATTGTTCTAACTAATTCATTATATTGTGGCTTTAAAACTTCTTCATCTGCCCTTAATCTTTTATATATACTTCTCTTCTGCCCTATATAATGTTTTAACCTAGCAGTCATCCATTTAGGGAAATTTTTCCTGTGATCTTATTGCTTTATATGGGATGTTTGCAAACTGACCTGTGTGAACTTTATCTACGAAATATTTATACATATCATCTACATTTACTTCACCTAATCCCCTTATCTCAGCCCTTACCATCCTCTCCACTCCCTCATCTGCTTGCCTCGACCTCTCCTCTCCCATTTCAGCATGACCTGACCTTCCAACATACTCACACCTATCTCCCCCTCCCTCCCTCCTCCGCCCCTTCTGGACACATCTTCCCTCTTCATCCTACACCCTCACACTTCACCTTACCTCTCTTATTTTGCCTTATCTCTCTCAACTCCGTTCTCTGACCTCACCCTGCATCCATTGCCAGTCAACTCCTTGGAGGTACCTTTTTAATTCCTCAAAATCTGCTCTCCTAAAGTCAGGTATTTTACTAGTGTTTTTGCTTCTTAAAATTTTTTTTACATTTTAAATTGTACCTAATTTCCCTGTGGTCACTGTTACCTAGCTGTCCTCCAACCTCTACCTGCGTGACTGCTTCCTCCCTGTTAGTAAGAATTAAATCCAGAATATTGCTCCCCCTTGTGGGTTCTACGACTACCTTTTTTAAAAAATTATCTTTTTTTTTTTAAATTATTACCTTAAAAAGTTCCTCCGCTTCCTTGTTACCCACTATCAGGCTCTAGTCGATATTCCTGAAATTAAAATCTCCTACCACACATACCTGACTGTACCCGCCTGCTCTATTTATTTCCTGCCATAGTGAGGTGTTAATTTCCTTTGTACTGGTTGGTGGCCTGTACACTACTCCCAGTACTACTGATTGTGATCCTTCCATAATATCTACCCATATCGACTCTGTTTTGTTATCTGTTTTGATTCTACTGTTAATACAACACTCTAATGTGTTCCTAACGTATAATGTGACACCTCCTCCTCTCATGTTTTCCCTATCTTTATAAAACAGTATATAACCATCTATCTTAACCTCTGGATTAAATACTTTTCCTGACATATCTAACCAAGTTTCAGTTAAAGCAATGATATCAAGGTTCTTTACATATGCTATTCTTCTAAGTCTATTTTATTCAAAATACTTCTACAATTTGTGTAGTAAACACTTAAGCTATTTCTCACCTTCCCTGAGCTAGTTATCTTTCTAGATTTAACTAATTTGTCCTTCGTTTTCACCTCACAACCACTTCTTCGTTCCCGACTAACGAAAAAAGCGCTGGAATGCAGTTACCTCCCACTCGAGTGTTCCGGCCAAAAAACGAACACCCTGGCGTGATAAATGCACTCCATCCCTGGCATACAAGGTGCCTCTACTATAGAAGAGGTCCCAGTTGTTGATAAACATCATCCATTACCCTTACAATGATTCACAAGCTTGCGATTCACTGTAATAGCTCTGGACAGCCACTCAGCACCAACTCCCCTCCTCAGCAAGGCACCACACACCACAGGGATCCCTCCCTTGTCCCTAATCCTGTCCAAAGCCTGTCGAAACCTCCCGAAAATTTCCAAGGTCATTCCCTCCTGCGCTGAGAAAAACAATGGGCTTGGTCCCATCTTTTTCCAAGCACGTGTCTAGCCTATCAGCTACCTTCCCTATCCCGGCCCCCAGCAAACACACCCTCAACCTACGCTTCCTATCTCTAACACAGAACGCACTATCTAAGTGCCTAACCTGACTATCACCAAACACAAGCACTCTACCTTGGGGCAGGGTAACTGCATTTGCCCCCTCCTTCTTGTCTCCTCCCACCATGTCCACCTCCATCTCCTTCACTTCCTCCACCACACTGAAGGGATTCTTCATCTCCATGCAAGATGCCCTGAGGACCTTCAGCCTCTTGGCACCCCTGCACACAACCGACCACTGCTGCTCCATCGCCTTGCTAGGTTGGGTGACAGTGGGGCTCGACTCTCCCACAGGTGCTGAGATCCTCTCACAGAACTCAACCTGCAGGTCTGAGATCCTCTCACGAAACTCAGCCTGCACCTCCGAGATCCTTTGATGGAACTCAGCCTCCACCTCTGAGACCTTCGCAATGAAGGCCTCAAGAACAGGAGAACTAACACAACCAGACGACTCAGCAACACAAGGTGCCATGTCTACACTATAGCCAGCTATATTAGCGTCAGGTCACTGCCCACTAAACACGTCCGTTCACTAGGAACCCTGACCTGAGACTGAGGAACCCTGACCTGAGACTGAATGTTGGGACAAAATACACACTCGTGTGGCAGCCATGCTGCTGTGTCAAGGTGAATAAGAGGACAAATCACACATTTGTCTGGTAGCCACACTGCTGCGTCATGCTGAACGTGAGGGAAAAAAATACTCATATGGCAGCTGCAGTGATGCATCACACCAAATGTGAGGGCGAATCACTCACTCATGTGGCAGCTGCACTGCTGTGTCACACTGAATGTGAGGAGAAAACACACTGGCTGGCATAAATAAGGGCTTTTCAGTGTTTTCCATATCCTGAGTTTCACAATACTTGAGTTTAGCATTATGACTTTGGAAGAAAGCAAGCTCAAAACTTGAGAGGATACTGTACACCCAAAATATTTTACAAGTTAACGACACGAATATAATGACCTGATGAATGGCCATCTGGGGATTGTCTGTATAGATCAACTCTTTGATATCTACAAAGCCAAAAAATTGATGTCAGTCAGAAACACCTTTGTGTATATCTCATCATCTTTCTTTGATCCTAGAATAGCTCAACTCCACAAAAATATGAAATAAATTTTATATTATTGGCCATAGGGGTGAATAAATGTCTTTCAATCATAATATTATGAAGGGAAAGTTTTTGGAAACTAAGTCTTTGGGGCATTAAACTGGTTGAAACAGAGGTAATTACTTTTACTCCTTTAAACATTTTTTTCCTAATCTTCTTTCTAGGTCTCCACTCAAACCTTTCAGTACCTACTCGTATGTCAAATTTTCTATTAAAGTAGGAGATAGAATATCATAATCCACTTTCCTTGGAAATCAAAGAGGAAAAAGAATAGGATGCAGGAGAGAGGATGCCTTGGAATTGACCCTTTTATAATGGACTGTCATTTTCAGAATCTAATCCAATCTTATAGCTAGGAAGTAGTGTACTGCAGCTGCTCCTCACTTATTTCTACAGCCAATTCTGCTTAGGTAAATATAAATATACCATCTGTCATTTGTAATGTGAAGGTTCGAAGCTTCTCTACGAAGGCAGTTGGACTCTAATCTGACTCTCACAGCAAGGCAGCAGAGGGAAAGCAGTGGGGATGCCACCACCATGGTTGTAAAAAGACAATTCCTTAATGTCTCCCTTGAAAAATTTTTGTATGAGGTTTTGGAAGTTTCCCATTTTCCAATTTACATCTTTTTGCTATACTGACACCATTCAAGCCCTACATGTGAAGATCTATGATTGATATCACTGTAACTTATCTGCCTCGCACTCATCACTACAAACACCACAACATGAACAGAATAAAATGTGTTTCACCATGAGGAAAAAATCGCTTACATTGTTAACAAAATTTTAACTTTTTTTTGTCTTTGGTCTGTAAATGTTATTTCCTGATTGCTTTTATCTAGAAATCAAAGAAAATTACAATTATTTCCCTTAAATTTTGTTTTTTCCTGATCTGGACAGTAATGTTTTGAAATTAACCTGCTATCATATATCCAGACCTTATGTCATCCATTGCACCAGTGCCACTCTGCTCTGAGCTCTCCGTACCCACTCCTCTAAAGAAAGAGCAGCAGTTTTAAGAAAGGAAAAACTGTTCAGAAGAAGATGAAGTCATTGATCAAGATTTCAGATGCATAACTGAGGGGAGAAGCCCTTACTACCTCAACCAAAATTATCAGAGATCTTGGTGTCACAAAGTCCAATGCCAAGCTCTTGACGTCGAGATTCAAGCAGTGGAATTTGTTTGATGATTAGTGTGAAAATATCAGGTCAGAGAAAGCGTCACCAGCATTTTTCAAGCTTTTTATGCAATGTGACCAGTATGTTTGAGGCAGCTGGAACTGCCTGTAACCCTAACAAGTGACACCTCTTCATTGACAGCTTGTGCAGGAGCCTCAAAGCATTGCTGCTTCATAATGGGAACACATATCCATTTTTTTCCCTCGCTCACTCTGTCCAGCTCAAAGAGGAATACAGTAGTGTCAAGATCTTGCTAGATACCTTGAAATATGAAGAATATGGTTGGGAGGTTATCAGAGACTTCAAAATGATGGCCTTCTTGATGAGTCTTCAAGGCAGCTTTACCAAGTTTCCTTTTTATCTTTGCTTTTGGGACAGCAGGGACACTGTGGCACAGGGACTGGCCACAGCGGACTAAGTTTAGTGTCAGGAAGAAAAACATCAAATGAGAGACATTGTTGGACCCCATAAAGGTATTATTTCCTCCACTGCACTTAAAATTGGGCCTTATGAAACAATTCATCACAGCTCTAGATAAGGAGTCTGCAGCTTTCAAGTATCTCCAAGATTTCTTCCCTAAGCTGTCTGGGCAAAAGTGGATGCTGGTGTCTTCGTCAGTCTACAAGTAAAGGTCACGGAGTGCAAGGAGTTCCCAAAAAGCTCACTAGGACAGGGAGAGCAGTGTGGGTTGCAATGGTTCTCAGCTTCTTAGGGAATCACAAAGCTGAAAACTATGTGGAGCTTGTTGAGACCTTGGTGAGAAATTATGGCAAGATGGGTTGCAGGATGTCCCTCAGAATCCATATCCTTGATGCTCATCTTGATAAATTTAAGGACAACATGGGGGCGTACTCCAAGGAGCAAGATGAGCGTTTCCACCAGTATGTACTGGACTTCGAGCGCCTCTACCAAGGGTTGTATAGTGAAAACATGGGAGACTATATTTGGGGACTGATTCGTGAAAGTAATTTACAGTACAAGCGTAAATCGTGGAAAACTACTTATTTCTAATGTTTTGTTGTTTCACTTCTGTAATCCTAAAATAAATTAATGCCACGTTTGTATCAAATGCCGTTTTGTTTCTATTTTGTGGAAATGAGAGTTGAAATTCGCTACTTTCTCCCAGTGGGAATAGGTAAATTTCATAAATATCATTATCCTGTCCATAAAAACAAAGATAGAAATCAATATCAGTGTTTTTCCATGTTTTCTTATGCATAAGCAGATAGAAAATAACTGTTGTTACCCAAGAACAAAAATCATGTTACACTGTTATTTGTCACCAAAGACTCAGTGAATACTGGCATTGGTAATCAATACTGGTCATTGTTATGGATGTGAGTGAAGAGAAGAGATGCACTTAGATGCCAAGAAGTCAGTTTGCCCCCGCCCATTTTTGATGCTAGTTGAGTAATGTGTGCTGTGTGTTCACTGACTGTATTGTATACATATTTCCATGTACAGTTCACCTATCTGAACTTGCAATTTCTTTTATGTGGATAAATCACTTGTTAGCTACAACACTAGTTACATTGACTTGCATGTGAGAGAGGGGTAGAGGAAGGCCAGCAACAGTGCTGCCACATTGTGAAAAAAATTACAAATAGGAGATATCTCACTACTGTGGCAGATGTGATGGCACTGCACCACAATGTCATGCCAGATGTGAGGACAAAACCCACACTCACACAATTTTAGGCCATGTGGCTGGAGTAAATAAATAGTTTTCCATTGTTTTCAATACCCAGAGTTTTGTGATCCTCAAGTTTAGCACTATGCCTTTGGAAGAAGACCATATGCCATCTTGCTTTGATGTCTCAACAGTGTGCGGGTGTGTATATACAACTTTTCAACTTTTTATTCTTTCAGAAATACCAATACCCTCAAGAGGCAGAGATGGAAATCCTTCAAGCTAAGAGATAATTATGAAGAAAATGTTTATCAAATTAAGGTGAAGAAAATCTACAAGCCAAGAACACATTCTTTTGATGAAGCAACTCTGAAGAGACTGAAGAAACCACTCATGAAGGGTGAGACTTGCATCTGTCTGTCTGCTAATATCTGCATTTAATGCCCTGCTTCCACAGTGCTCTCCTCTGAAAAACACAAGGCCACATCCTTCAAATTATACTCTTAATTTTTACCTATTTATTTTTGTATTTTTTTTATCACAGGTGCCTATCCTTGTTTTATATTATGAAGATTAATATTTTACTTTTCATGCCAATGTAAAGTGAAATACCATGTGTGTTTTCATGCATTTACTGTGGTGCTGGTGGATACAGTGAATGTAATCTGATATAGTCAGGACAGCACCCTAGGCTAGACTGCCCATCAGCACGTGGTGGCAACTCATATCAGCTCCATGTCACAGGCGGGTGGTTGCTCCTTAACCACCAATTCCCTAGAAGATATTGCCCAATTGTCCAGGTTTGACATCATCTCCTCTCTCCCATCCTGTGCCAACACTAGGCACAGGTGGCATAAGGAGGCACAGGAGCATCAGGAACTGGCCTTAGGAATCAATGGTTGTGAATGGTGACTCTGCCTGAGCCACTGAGGTGCACTGTATAATGGTGGTGTAGCTGAAACCACCACAGTTCCCATGTGATCCCAGCATTGAGGATGATTGGTACACCTGGTTCTGCACAGCTACATGATCATCCACCTGGAGGGTGTGGAGACTCTTGGAGGCAGAATCATGATGAGCAAGGAGCAACTGGCTCCACAAGATTACTCCTTTTATTACACACCTTGATGATGGTGGCAATGGCAGGGTAAAGACCACTTGATCTACACCTGGGGAGTCCAGAGGTGGAGTAATCACTGCTGGGTCATGAGTCACATGGGGAGGAAATTGGGACATGGTATCAGGGCCCATGTGCCACTTACTGCTGGAGTGCTGGATGGTAAAGTGGTAGTGAAGAGTACATTCCTCACAGAAAAAATAAATAAATAAAAAATATAAAAATATAAAAAATATATATATACATATATATATTTAGAAAAAAATTCTCGTGTTTGTTAATGCTTCTGCCATAACGTGATGAAGTATTTTAAATAAATACACAAAAATAAAAAAAGTTATCGTTAAATATCAAAGCCCCTCCTGTCATGCGTATGATGCATCACTCCATATACGTAGATAAATGCATACATCATGTTCTTTCCATAAGTATTTTCCAAACATATACACTTCTGGTATCTAATGGCAAATTGGCATCTGCTTAGGTTGTTGTGGCACACAGCCTACTCCCTCTCATAGGCCTAAGGTATCTCTGTGAAGGCCATAAGGGGACACGCTAATGCTTGTATTGAGACACAGGAGATGGATAGCAAGGGGATGGCAATGTTGTCTTCCAAAACCAAGAAGAAGCTATCCCATAGCAGTGACTGCCAATCAGGAGGCTTCCAAGAACTTCCAAATCTGGCAGCAGTGAGGGAGGTGGTGCTTCCTGATACCCTCACTTTCAAGTGATTAATACCTTTGAAAAAATAAACGGAGGACCAAATGCTAGCAATGCCATATAACACTTCAAAAATTATATAGTGGCATGACTGTGGTGTAAAGGAAGGGCACTGGGATTTAAAGAGAATGAGAGTATTTAAACACAGACCTTTATCTCTCACTTAATTTTCTCTCTCTCTCTCTCTCTCTCTCTCTCTCTCTCTCTCTCTCTCTCTCTCTCTCTCTCTCTCTCTCTCTCTCTCTCTCTCTCTCTCTCTCTCTCTCTCTCTCTCTCTCTCTCTCTCTCTCTCTCCTCAAAACTACTCCGTGACTATCAACCCAATGTTAATGAATGATACATCATTGAAAGGGGGAATAAAAATCCTGTTTTTACTTCAAGAGACTAAATTATTTCATAATTTTTTTTGCAATTAACCACAAACATTTCAGATAAAATATATAAAAAAAATGATATCTTCACTTTTGGAGACAAATTTTTAAAATGTGCCTTGATAGTTCAATGGGAAATTATGCAATGTATCTTTGGTAATTTTTTTCATCAGCACAAGTCATTGGATAAGAAATTTATATCAAGTTAGGTTAGGTTAGGAAAAATCCACAAATATGCAAAACCATGAATGCTGAACAACAGATACGCAGGGGGAACACTGTGCACTCAGGCTACTTGCCTCACCAAGCCGAACTGCAATCAGGCTCTGGAGGTGTCTTGCAGAGCAGGAAAGTCATGGAAGGCATGCAGCATAGCAGCACAGGGTTTGATGGAGGTATCAATGAGAATAAGGCCAACAAAGTCAACTAAAGATCTGGCAAACACAAACTTTTCTCAGTTAATGGTGATACCATTATTTGCACATAGTGTGAGGTAGTTGAATATGTGCCAGAATGCAATCTAAATGTCATCATCACAAAGAAGAGTGTCATTTATTCATGTAACCATCCATAGGATGTTGCGGACAATCTTGCCGAAGCAACGAGTGTAGGCATCCCCAGCTGCTAGGTAACTCTGTGGTGCTTGTATGTAGTGGTAGCAGCCAAATTCGGTGGTGAAAGTCATCACATCCCTACTGTCTTCATCAAGGAGGACAGCATGGTAACCATTCCATGTATCAGGAACTGTCCTGAGTCCCTGCAGTGACTGCTTGAGTGAAGTGGAACAGGCTTAGTGTGTGATGTGTTTCACAAAAACAGTTCTTGTTTGGAGCTTAGAGGTTCACTGTGCAACGAGGCTGACCGTTTTTCTTCATTACTACTACCATATGGGAGTGCCAGGTTGCAGGGATGCCCATGGCCAAATCCCTCTTGAGGTCAGCTTCCATGAACTCTTTCCAGTGGTGAGGGATGGTAGCAGGCATGCACACAGCGGTTGGAACGGCGTCGTGGTGAAGGTGTATCTTCATTGGCAGGCCAGACAGCCAGCAGTGATGGCAGGGAGGGAGGGAGGGAGAGTGCGGGTGGTGGTGGTGGTGAGCACACATCATACCCACACACTGCATCTGCCTCAGTCTCAAGGTGACCAGAACTTGGGATTTTTCCCAAGATCTTGGGATTTCACACTTCATCTTGGGATCTTGGGAATTTTTTGCCGAAATGCCTCAAATCATGTCTTTATCTTTATCTTCAAGAGTTCACCTAGGTACACATTTATGAAACAGCATTATTATTATTTTTTTTTATTTATTCATTTTTTCTCTCTTCTCTTTATTCTAATAGTGGTATTAATTTCTTGGGCAAGACCTTCAAATTGCAATAACAAATCGAGCATTGGGCTGCCAAGTCACTCTACTCTGGTTGGTTGAGGATGGAGTTGGTCGTTATGGAGTATGGGTAGGACGGTGACACTGACAGAAAAGGAACTGCTGGAGGGAGCAGGGGGAGTGAGTCAGCAGCCATTGTTTTGTAGATGAAATGGTATGTGAAGGGTGGAATCCGACTGCCGCTTTTATCTGATCTTCACCTTTATCGTCAGTGGCTTCCCCCCAATTAGTCCAATATAATGAGAGTGTACTGTACTGGAATAACATTTTCTAAATTATCTAAACATTGCTTACATTAATGAGTACATGCATTTCATACCTACAGGATGGATAAGGGAGCTCGTACAGCGAATTGTCAGTGCTTCTTCTAATAAGGATGTCTATTACCATACACCCGAAGGAAAGAAGCTGCGATCATCTGTAGAGGTTGATAAATATTGTGAGTATAAAGATACTTAGACAGTCTACTTTATCAGTATGAGGTAACTGTGATACAGTCAGGTCACTGCTAACACAGGTACTTTGGCTCTGCTAAAGGCCCATGTCAGACACAATTCACACTAGACTTATAATGAAAGTAATTGCAAAAAAATTACATTTCTGAGCATGTAAGATGCATTTTTTAAGAAAAATTTTAAAAAATCACCTTCATCTTATACCCCAGTGGTTTGATTTTAGTGGGCCTAGAAGTCATGTTACTGGTACGAATAACACCCAAAACACCTCTATTTGGCACACTAGTTCCCAAAATGAAGTATTTATTTTTTATAAATCATTAGATAATGGTTACACATTAAAATAACGCTAGAATTTTAAAATTAATATAAAGTATGTTAGATTATTGTCTTGATGTAGATATGAGATGGCCATTGTCCAGCTACACATGGCAAGCATGATAGGCAGATGATTTACACTCATCCAGATGCATGGTTTAGATAAACCAGTTTCTTTCACTTCTAATACATAAAGTCACAATTTTTAACTTTTAGGGCACAGTGGAATTATATTTCTTTTGAGGTGTGGAGGGAGCAGTGAGGACAGATGGGGAAGACAAGATGGCTGTGTGGGCACGTGAGCTGTTGCCAGTGTTATATCCAGTGTAAATAATTAAGTGTGCCCAAAAAGCTTGTGCTTCATAAGGGGGTGTTTGTCTTTCAATAAATTGTACCTTAAGCTTATATATGTATTACAGACAAACATAATAAAGTGTTTAAAGTGTTTAATGAACACATGCAAACATCCATGCTTACTTCTCTTCATTAATTGTGTTAATACTGCCTCTCCTTTCATTTGTACTTCATAGTGGAGACGATGAGAATAACAGGTTTGACACGAGAAAACTTCACCTTTTACCGCGCTGAACTGGGATTTGGAGAGCCCTTTGAAATTGTTCGTAATGCTGCAAGGCTGATGAGGCGCATTCGACATTCACCAGACAAACAGGGTCAAGGTTCATCTTGGGTAAGCTCAGTGTTATACTTCTGTGCTTTGAATAGTGGGTTGTGGTTTATCTTTTGCCTCTGCTAATTGTGTGGATCTGAGAAGATATTATTCTGATTTTCCTTGGAATGACTGTTGCTTCTGTGTCAGAGACCCATTTCTGTGTGCAGAGCATATAACAGAGGTGATAGTGCCTGGCATGGAGGCATAAATTTCTCATTCTTTCTCTCACCCTAAACTTTCCAAACCTTGGTTTAACTCAGCTTGTTCTTGTGTTATACATACATGAAAGAGATGGGTCCATAAAAGGTATTTGAGCCTTCCATCACCAGAATCTCATGCACTTTATATTTCTACCCAGAATCATGCCAAATTTGTTCTCCAACTAGCCAAAACTCCTTCATCAATAGAAAATGTCAAAATCTTCCAAAATCTAACACCCCTCATGACTTGTGGCACCTTGCCAGAAATATCTATAATAACTTTGCTTCTTCATCTTTCCCTCCTTTATTTCAACCTGATGGCACCCCTGCCATCTCATCTATCTCTAAAGTTGAACTCTGGATGTTTCAAGGCATGTTCCTCCCTCTCCTCTTCCATCCAACTATCTCAAGCTACCCATTAAGATCCTTTACAATGGTGTTTTCTAAGCCCTTGCTGGCCTTAACCCTTGGAAGGCTTATGATCTGATGGAGTCCCACCAGTTGTTCTCTAAAACTGTACCTCTGTGCTTGCACCTAGCCTAGTCAAACTCTTCCAACTCTGTCTATCAACATCAGTCTTTCCTTCTTGCTGGAAGTTTGCATACATTCATCCTGTTCCTAAAAAGAGTGGATGCTCTAACCCCTGAAACTACTATCCTATTACTGTAATTTCCTGCATCTCAAGTTTTTTTAATCTTTCCTCAACAGGATGATTCTTAAACATCTATCACTTCACAACCTTATATCTGATCTCCAGTATGGGGTTCCATCAGGCCCACTCTACTGGTGATCTGGCTTTCCCTACTGAGTCTTGGTCAATTTCTTTTAGTGATTTTTGTACAATTTTCATTGTTGCCTTAGATACGAGTATATCAAAAAGCATTTGATAGAGTCTGGCACAAAGTTTTGATTTCCATACTACCCTCCTACTGCTTCTATCCTTCTCTCTGTAACTTCATTTCAAGTTTCCTTTCTAACTGTTTTATTGTTGCTATGGTAGATGGTCACTGTTCTTCTCCTAAGTTTATTAACAGTGGTGTTCCTCAGGATTCTGTCCTGTCACCCACGCTCTTCCTATTATTCATTAATGATATTCTAAGCCAAACTTCTGGTCCTGTCCACTCTGATGCTGACAGCACACCATCCTGCACTTTTCCACATCTTTTCATAGACGTCCAACCCTAGAGGAATTAAGCAGCTCATGTTGGAACCCACAGAACTTGACTTCTGATCTATCTAAAATTTCTGATTGTGGCAGAGCAAACTTAATGCATTAACAGAAAGTTGGTTAGATATGTCAGAAAGTATTTCATCCAGAGGTAAAGATAGATGTTTACACTTTGTTTTACAGGGACCAAAAAAGAAATGAGAGGAGATGATGTAGCATTTTATCTTCGAGACACATTACAATGTTGTGTTAACAGCAGCATAATAACTGATAACAACACATAGTTGATATGGGTTGATATCAAGGAAGGAACACAAACAATAGTACAGTCATCCCTTGTTAACCACAGTTTCAGTTTCCACAGTTTTACTTTTATATGGATTGCTGCCAACCACAAATTCAAATCACCTGCTGCTCACCTGCTCGCCACACAGTGTTCCCATGCTCCACTGCTGTGGCCTGCAACTGCATGTCATTATCCTTAGTCTCACAGTAAACTCACTCGTATCCCCGCTGCCCCGTACCACATCTTCACAACTATATTGTATGAACATAAGATTTTCTTCACCATGGCTCCTAAGAGACCTGCAAAGAAACTGGCTAGAGATATTCCAAAGTGCACAAGGAAGGGGGTGACTGAAGGAGAAGGTTAACATAGAAAACAAATTACAGGAAGGCATGTCTTATGTTACTTAAATAAGGTTTTGGAGGCTCAAGGATATTCTTAAGGGGGCACTATTTTTCCATGGATTTCCTTATCCACGGATGTGTCTATCACCTAACCCCATGGATAACAAGGGATGACTGTATTGGGATTAAGGTATGGGCCATCAAACACTACAAAAGCAGGTTGCAGCTCACTGTGGGAAGAAATAGATAGGACAGGTAGATAAAATCAGGTGGGTGAAGTTGTGACTTGCCATTTAAAATTATCAGTAAACAATTCTCATCTCCATCCTCTGTAAAACCTATGTGGTTTTGCCCAGCTCCGATTACCAACACTACAAGAGAAAAGAGAAAGAGGAGACCTGATAACAATGTACAAAAAACAATATGTCTTGGGTGTAAAGTCACACATGGTCTGGGTCTGCACATTATTTTCCCCTCCCTAAGTCCTACCTCTGCTCCTGAAAGATGTGGATAAACCTCTAGATGCATCTCTTTGATCTGTCTTGCTCTTTTTACCAAGCTTTTATATTGAATATACAGTAGATCTCATGTCTTTGCACATCATGAAACTGTACAACTTGATTCCAATATCGGGCTGAAAAATCATAAATCAGAAACATCTCTAGTCCTAAATTGTTAACTAGGTCAGGCTTTTCCACTAAGTGTTATATACTGATGTTCATGAATTCCATGAAAATGTTAAAAGAGTACTGACGTAATGCATGCAGAAAAGTTATTCAGTTATTTTTGGTTAACGATATTCTACCTGACATTGTAATAGTTAAACTTTTCCTTATATTTGAGGAATATAATATGGTTTCTGTAAAGCAACCATTGACTTAAAAGACATTGTGCTTGAAGATTACATGATGGCATCTGTGATGTATATAAATGGGAAGATTATATGCTATGTTCTATACTGCTGTTTACTGTCATGACTCATCTCTACAATAGGTACGTAGAAAACGGTTGGTGAAAGGCAACACCAACACCATCAAAAGTGAGATTAAGGAAAGCTTTATCATTTCGGATGCACTTCCTAATGACAGATTCTGGATCACCTGCTTCGATGACTTGGAGAACTCCATGGAAACAGGTGAGATGCAGTGCTGTTGTATTTCTGAATTTTTGTCCATTGGTCGTTACATCACAAGTATTTTTAAAATCATAACTTCTATCAAGGATCCATGCTTTTTCATTGGACATTGTGAATACTGCAGACACTTCTGGATGATTTTAGTATTTGATTGCATTAGTGCTTTTACAACACTCAAAATCAGTGTTGTCACCACATTATATAGATAGAATATGTAACAGCATGACACTTAAATACCAAGCAACATCATGATTTCCTGTCAGTTGGTTTTGGTCAATTAACAATGAATAGTGTAGGTGGATGTATGCACTATATAATTTCACAAACTCCTGTCCCTGCAACCCATAAGTGTACTATTACCTTGCAGCCTGCTATTTCTTTAGCTGCTGTACTTTAAAAATTCCTGTAATATCACTTACATTGCAACCAAATCAATATAGAATGGTAGTAATATGAGGTACCTGAAACTTAAAGATCATAAAGTAATGTCAAAGTTATGATACATACTCTCTCTCTCTCTCTCTCTCTCTCTCTCTCTCTCTCTCTCTCTCTCTCTCTCTCTCTCTCTCTCTCTCTCTCTCTCTCTCTCTCTCTCTCTCTCTCTCTCTCTCTCTCTCTCTCTCTCTCTCCAGACTCCTGGCTCAGGAATAATCCTGAGCTTCCAGGTTCAGCCCTTCTCACAGCTGTCACTGACTCAGATCAGCTTCCCTAAGCTGCCCTCTACATAGCCTAGTGCAGGACAGATATGCATATGCACAACCCAACAGATGGCAAACACACTCCACTTGCTGGGAAAGAATTGCAAAACCACATGCTAAGGGGGGCACAGCTAGAACAAAGGACATATAAGTATGAGGTTTATAATATTCTATGAACTGCCTGCCACCAGAGACAGAACCACCCACACTCACAGAATACCATATCCTTCTGCTGGCAAGTGGTCTACTTACAGTCTCCCAGAGGACTGGCCAGTACCACCTATAAACAGTAAAACCCAGGAAGAAATTAAACATCCTCTAACCAACAGAGTATCTCTATATCCTTTGGCTTCCAAGCTCCCAGCAGAGCTTTGACAACCAGTCACACTTAACAACACAAAAATACTTAAGATATGTGGACATTACAGCTAACAGACAAAAGAGGAGCCAGCCAACCACTCCCAGATACACCAGGACACTCAGCCCATGCTGAAGAATCAGTGTCAAAAGATATCTCTTCAAATTACAGAGGCACAACAACCATAGGCAGGCTCCTGGAGATACTAATCCTAACTATATTGGCAGGGATGTACTGCCTTGAATACTTAAATAATGTCTAATCAAACAAAGGCCTTCTAATATGTATATATATATATATATATATATATATATATATATATATATATATATATATATATATATATATATATATATATATATATATATATATATATATATATATCCCTTCTGGGTTGCTTTTCTCCACCTCTATTGATATATGTCTTTACCTTGGCCTGGCTGGACTTGTGGGATAGCAACTCTGCCTCATGTCTCAGGCAGTGACTCATGCAGGAGGGTGGAAAAGGGGAGGAAGCAGGCTGCACCACTCACTTTGTTCTCTACACAACTCACAAACTTTACTGTAAAAGAACATTATGTTTCAGAAATTATTATGAGCCAACTATAGGGGCTGGATGGGATCTGATTACTCTGTAGGCAAGGTCAACTCTTCTATTATATAATATATCGTATACAACATGAGGGGGCAAAGGGAGGTTGTCAAAATTAATTTAAAAAGATTAGATAGATGCGTGAGATTTTAAAGTAAATGAGTGAAAGTGGGCAGGCGCTTATCACACCTCAGGATTCTTCTGTCTTTCCCTCGCTCTCCTTCCTTTCATTCTATCTCTCCCTTTCTGTTCTGGTTCTTTATCATATTTCTTTGTTATCTTTTTCTATTTTGCTGCACATAACAATATATATATATATATATATATATATATATATATATATATATATATATATATATATATATATATATATATATATAAATATATCATAGTATTTAATGTTACTAGCTCCAAGAATTCTATCCATTAACTAATATATTCCATGAAAAATATAACAACGGATGTTTTTTTCTGTTTCAGATACAACAGAAATTGTGAATGAAAATGGCGAGCTGACAGGTTTTGAGGAGTGGTCTGTAGATGGTGTGGTTCATGCTAGTGTTGCCTCCACAAGTACTTCCTCTGTTCCTACATCTGAAAGTTTAAGTACAGCTACCACAGCTAGCATAACCACTACAGCCAGCACATCCACTACATGTGATACTTCCACCACTCCTAGCACATCTACCACACTTAATGCACTCACCCCTCCTGACACATCCACCACACCTAGTTCATCAGTTACACTTAACACTTTTACCACACCTAGCACATCTACCACTCTTAACACATTCACCAAATTTAACTCCTCTTTCACACCAAACATAACAACTACATTTAACACACCTGTCACACCTACAATATCCATCCTACCTAATATATCCAGCACATATAACATATCCACCATACAAAGCACATCCTCCACATCCAACACAGCTAATACATCCACTATTCTTGGATCAATATTTGCCAACAGAGCTGCTAAACCTCACACAACCAGTGTAATTAGCACGTGCAATTCACTTGTCAGCAAAACAAAATCTTCATGCAGTACAGCTACTGTACCTACCACTTTAACCTCACAGACTAGTATACCCATATCATTGATGATCACTACATATAACACAACCCCAACATCTGGTAGCATTGCCACTACACAGGCTGTCTCCACAACATGTAGTAGTACTTCTACATATGATTGCATAATCCATACCACTGGGAGTAAAACCACTGCACAAACTTCCACACCCAAAATGTATAAAAATTTAACCAGTTCTGTACCAACACCCCTTACTGTTGCTGTATCAGGTGTTGGCATTGCCTGTACAGCTCCCACATTAGTATCATCAGACAACATCACTCATACACGTCCCTTAATATCCCCAGACAGCACCACTCATTCAGCTATTCCCATAGCATCCCCAGACACATCAATACAAGTTCATGCCAGAGCATCACCTACAAATACATCAGACACCCTTGGTACTCTTACTAATTCTTCTACACCTGCATTTTTTTCTACTCCACATAGCCACTCTAATATATATGAAGATAACAAACCTGCCAGTCTAATCCAACTGTCCTTTGAACCTAGAATTCTCAAAGTGTATAACCCAGCTGATGCCCAGAGGCTGTATGATATGCTTGATTCTCCTCCTGATCCTGACTCTAAGAGATCACACAGCAGTGTCTCCACTTTGACTCAGCAACTTTCTGAGGATAAGCTGAAAGGAGGTATTATAAGATCTCTTGACTGTGAAAGGACAAAGAACAAGTCCAAAAATATTGATGAACAGATCAACACAGATTTTACATATGTAGTTCCAACCTCTAAGATGGATAGAAATAGTGTAACAAAAATAAGAGTTAAGGATGATGGTATTAGGTACTCACACACTTCAAGACGACAGCATGTGAACAGCACCAGTCAACCACCAATCACTTCAGATAAGAACAGGAATCAACTGTCAACTCCAAAATTCAACAACAAGCAACATTCAGGTCCATTTCTGGACAACAGACAAGAGTCTGTTCCACTTAGCAGAAAATGGCAACAGCCACTTTCAAAGAAAAGGGACAATCATCAATTTACAGAAATCAATAGTAACATGTCACAGGTCTTGAAAAGTGGCAATACCCAACAGCCAAGACTCAACAAAGGCTATGAACAACATTCAGTTGTAATTGGCAGCAAAGAGCAACAACCAATTTCAGTCTCTACTAACAAGAAAAGTTTAGCTACTCTTAGCAAAAGCCTTTGGCCAGCACCAGTTACCAACCACAAGCAAGAGCCAGCAGCAGTCAACAATAGTAAACAACAGTCAGTTTTAGTCACATGCAATATACAACAACCCTTTAGCAGTATGCAACAATCATTATCAGTCAACAGTGGTAGGCAAATTTCAGGCAACAGTAAAAGTCAAAAGACAGCAGAAGTCATTGACAGTAAGCTACAGTCCCTTCTCTTAAGCAGTAATGCACAATACTCAACAGTGAACAACAGTAGCCAGCAGCCAACACCAAGCAACAACCAAGACTCAACTCCAGTTCCAAGCAAGATCCAACAGTCAGCTCCAGTCATGAACTATAAGCAGCAATCAACTTCAGTTGACAGCAGTAGCAAACTGTTACCCCAAATTAAAACTCCTGTTACCACTAACATACAACAGTTAACTTCGCTTGCTACTATTAAGCAACAGTCAACTTTAGTCACCACCAGCAGGCAACAGACCACCCCAGTCATCAGTAGTAGGCAACAGACCACCCCAGTCATTAGCAGCAGGCAACAAACCACCCCAGTCTTCAGCAGCAAGCAACAGACCATCCCAGTTGTCAGCAGCAGGCAACAGACCACCCCAGTCAGCAGCAGCAGGCAACAGACCACCCCAGTCAGCAGCAGCAGGCAACAGACCACCCCAGTCAGCAGCAGCAGGCAACAGACCACCCCAGTCTGCAGCAGCAGGCAACAGACCACCCCAGTTACCAACAGCAGACAACAGACCACCCCAGTCTTCAGCAGCAGTCAACAGACCACCCCAGTCTTCAGCAGCAGGCAACAAATAAACACAGTCATCAGCAGCAGGCAACTGACCACCCCAGTCATCAACAGCAGGCAACAGACAGATTCAGTTGCTAACAGCAAGCAACAGACAGACCCAGTTGTCAACAGCAAGCAACAGACAGACCCAGTTGTCAACAGCAAGCAACAGACAGACCCAGTTGTCAACAGCAAGCAACAGACAGACCCAGTTGTCAGCAGCAGGCAACAGACCACCCCAGTCTTCACCAGCATGCAACAGACCACCCCAGTCTTCACCAGCAGGCAACAGACCACACCAGTCTTCAGCAGCAGGCAACAGACCACCCCAGTCATCAACAGCAGGCAACAGACGGATCCAGTCATCAGCAGGAGACAACTGACCACTCCAGTCAGGCAACAGATATCCCCAGTCATCAGCAGCAGGCAACAGATCACCCCAGTCATCAACAGTAGGCTACAGACCATCCCAGCCATCAACAGCAGGCAACAGACCACCCCAGTCATCAGCAGCAGGCAACAGACCATTCCAGTCATCAGCAGCAGGCAACAGACCACCCCAGTTACCAACAGCAGACAACAGACAGACCCAGTCATCAGCAGCAGGCAACAATCAACCCCAGTCACTGAAAGTAGATACCTATCAACTTCATTTACCAGCAGCATGGAACAGTCAACTCTACCCATTAACTCAAGTTGTAACCAACAGCTAACTCCAATCATCATCAGCAGGCAACAGTCAGTTCTTACCAGCAGCACACAGCAGTCACCTCTTCTTATCAGCAGTTGGTCAACTCCAGCCTCAAACTGCAGTTATGATCAGCAGTCAACCCCAGTTATCAGCAGCAGGCAACAGTTAACCACTTCTGTAAGCTCCAAAGAACAGTCATCTCCAGTGACAGACAACAATCAGTTCATTCCAGTGATGAGTATACAACAGTCACTTACACCCATAAGTGATGTGCACCAATCATTGCCATCACCTGGCAACAGATGCCAAGTGAGTCAGCACAAAGCCGATGATCAGCATCTGAAATTTGTCATGAGTAATGATGAGCAGAAGACTCTAAACAGCAGTAATGATAACAAGATATATCCAGACAACAGTCATATAATTCCAATCATAACTAAAATCCACCATGTGACTCCAGGTGTGAGTAATCCCCAAGAAACCCTTCCAGTGATAAGTAAGGTCCAGCAAAAAAATTCAGACATCAGTAGTGTTTATCAGACCATTCCATTAGTGAGTGAAGGGCAGCCAGAAATTTCAGATATGAGTGATGTTGAGCAGATAATTCAACACACAAATTATGTCCAACACTTAATTCCAGAGGAACAAATTATTCCCATCATGAGCAACACCCAACTGACATCAATACCCAAAACCTTGTCAGAACCAGTGGTAACTGTTACTAGCATTCAGGATTCCTCAGCAGTGCCACAGGTTAGCAACAGTTTGTTAGCACCAGTAGTGACCTCATATACAACTGAAAGTCGTCAAAAACAGTCTGTTTCTACACCATGGAAAATTATGTCTTTACCACATAGAAACAATGAGCTACAATATATGGTGATTTTGCCCAAGGAGAAAATAGAGCACAACAAGACACCAGAGATTACAATAAAGTCAATAGAAAAAGTGAAATCAATGTCGCATGTGAAGGATAGTACATGTTATGGAAATAAAAGCAATCATGCAAAAGTGAAAGGTAAGCAAATGAAACAGACTGCCAGAAAGTCCACAAAATCCCGTCCCACCAGGAGTAAGCCTGCTGCACCTGCTGACAGGGTGTTTGTTGATGTTGGGATATTAAGTGTTGACACAGAGGATTCCATGACAGAGAATAATGAGATTGTTTCTGAACCTGACAGAATAAGAGGTGGAGCAACTGATATTTCAACAGATATGCAAGTGAATTTGGATTTAATGTTAGATGAGATTAACCATAATATAAACAGCTTTCAGCAGACTTTCCACTTTCCTGAGGTGGCAAATGTACTAAACACTGTACAAAGTTTCAGTAACATTTCAGATAACACAATGGTCAGACCACCACCTCCCCTGAAGCAGTTCTTTCCCCAAACTAAAAGAAAGATAACCAGGGTTACTTGTCCCCCACTAATCCCCATACATAAAATGACTAAGCTTTCACCGGAAACAAGTCTGAATAGCAGCTCTCATTTAGTACCACAAAGACAGACATCATCTAGTCTTTCTGAGAACAGTTCCAGTTACCTTCCCCAACTGCAGGATCATGAACACAGTGTTTCTCAAAATATGGATCAGTGAGCACCTACTGTGTATTATATTAACATCACATTTCCCAGTTGTATGTACTCTATTTTAATAGTTCAGGGCCACATCTATGCATCTGTTGCCTTATAAAAATAAATGAGTGGTGCCAAATTAAATGCAATTGAATTCAGATTTAAATTAATTATAATTGTAGTTTAAAATGGTATATTTGAAATAATTAACTCTTTATGAATTCAATGTATAAGAGATGTTTCATTTACAAATCTGTATTAACTGTGCTGTCAGCAATTAGCCTTTCCAAAATTAAATGATGCCAACACAATAATAATGAATACATATACATACTTTGTAATTTATGAATAAAATACTATTGTAATGGTAAAATGTTAATTAGTTGCAAGTTGATCTATACCACAGTGGGAATACTCAAGACTGGAAGTGTTATAAATTCTGGAGTTGCTCTACATTTCATGATATAAACACTCATTTCATGATGGAATTACATTCATATATGGGGAAAAATGTAAAATACTCCACACTGAAAATACATCTCTTAACATTTGGATATCATTATTGAAATTATATATTATACCTACATAAAACATAATATAATTGCACTGATTTCATGTTGTACCATGAAAATGTGAACAAGTTGTAGATAATATCAGTATTTAGAAAACTTCCATATTTTGTAGGATTATTTTTCATTTATTTATTTATTTTTTAGTTATTTTATTTTATTTTATTTTATTATTTTTTCTTTATTACTTTATTTATTTTTATTTACTTATTTATTTTATTTTTATATTTTTTATTTATTTATTTATTTTTGTTTTTTATTTATTTATTTATTTATTTATTTTTTGAGAAGGATTCTCAACTTGTATGAATTTATTTGGATGTTATATGAATCTATTAAGACAGCAGCTGTAATGGATTGCAAGATAAACTCTTTCACTTGCCTCAGGGACTTCATGTAAGAATGTATTATCTCCAAGTGAAAATTATACAAATAAATATTGCCATATTATGATGGCTGACTTTCTAAAAACTAAAACTATATGAGAATGTTTTGTCTAAATAAAACACTATACTACAATGCTATAACATTTATCCCCATTTTGAAAGGTATTCTGTTTTTTCTCATCATAATTTTCATCCCAGTGGAAATTAAATTCAGGCAGGTCACCACTAGTAGTGCACAATCTTCTAATGTGAATCATGTCTTACACGAAGGATCAGTTTCCCTCCAAGCCATACTCTAAAGCAGGGATTTTAAAGCCCAACAGATGGATGGGCCACAACAGGAAACAACAATCAAATGAAGAAAATTGAAATTAGCATCCCAAGTGCATCTTTCCTCATCACTCACAGCCACAGCAACAATAATCAGTATTAAACAAATTACCAGTGTCAGTATTCATTTTGTTTTTGGCTACCTGTCATCAGCTCTGTTCTTGTGGATGAAAAACATTTTGTCCTGTTCATTTTGCAGTATTTGTAGTGATGAGTGCAAGGCAGACAAGTCATAGTGATATCATTCAATAACAGATATTCAAATTTTGGGCTTAAATGGTGTCAATATGCCAAAATGTGAATTAGAAAATGTGAAATGTGCAGAACATATGAAAATTTGTCAAGGAAGGGAGTGAGGAATTGTCTTTTCATAGCCATGGTGGTGGCATCCCCACTGCAGCACTGGTAATAAATTTTTACACACATGTCCATAGGGAGAATCATGGTGTTTTTGTAACACTATCATTGCAAAATAAGAAAAAAAGCATGGCAAATAGAAGTATCACCTGTGCCCAGATATTATGACACACATCACTCCAGTGTACATGTGCTTTGCTACAGATCCCCTCCTGGAACTGATGAAACACAAAACTCCAATGATGAGATGAAGAGTTCCATAATGTAATTTAGGGTCACCTTTCCAAGACCAAGATGTACAACCCAAAGTGGATGCAATATTCCATTCATTCATGGGTGCATAGCATGTAGAAGAGTAAGGAAAAAGAGGTTTGATGATGGCAAGGACAGTATTTGCAAGTTGCACATGGTCAAGTATGAAGAGAAGGAACCAAGAATAAAGAGGAAGCAAAGGAAATCAGGAGAGATTGGTGTCATCTACAAAGAATGTGGAGATTAAGTGAAGACCACCTTGCCGAGGGAGTGTTTTGGAAGAAAGGGAATGCAACCACTGCTTTAAATAAAACACCCTTTCCATTAAAGTGGCAATCTTGATGATCTTCAGCAGTGAGGTGTACTTGAATACACTCATTATGGTGTAGGGGCACAAGACAAGCTGAACCAGTCATGGAGATCTGTATTTATTTATTTTATTTATTTATTTATTTTTACTTTTTTTCCATTTTTGCGAGTTCATCAATAATTCATGGTTTGCAATACCTCACTGAGGAACTCAATAGCCTCTATTGAAATCATGGACCTGAGACCAAATGTAGGGGAGACAAGATTAAATAATATGAATGTCCATATCTCACAGCAATATTTTTTGTAACAAAAACATGTATTATGAAGCCATCACTTCATAGATTTACCTGGGAGGTGACTGAATGGTCACTTTCAGAATGCCCAGTATATTAAGTACAGAAGAAATGTGAAGGTAATAGACACAGGTAGTGAGTTTATTTCTCACATCATGACATCATGATGAAACGACATGGTGATATTTGATGTGTGCCTTACTGGTAACAATGAATAACCTCATACATCATGATACCATGAAGTAGAATGTTCATACTCATACCAAAGAAGGAGAACTAAATGAATTTGTAGCTTTAAAGTTTTAGTCCATAATTAGCAATACTTTATTTATTTATTTATTTTTTTAAGTGTTCAGTATCACCTCAAGAATTACTCTCACTACTGTCAAAAACTTCAGGCTCAATTTGGCATATACTACTTAGAGTAACTACAGGACTGTTCTTATGCACAGTGAAGGTGTCAAAATCTTTTGTTACTTATATCCGAGACCACTAGACTAGTTGTGGCTACCATATGTTAATGTAATACTCACTGGGTTTTATAAGAAATATTTTAAATTATAAAGTTCTTTAATATCAGTCTCATTCAAAATACAGCCAGCTAAAACTAAAAATGAGCTTTACATTGCTTGATTTGAGAGCACCTAGAAAAGTACTATATTCTGCCCTGCAAAAGATGAAAGAGTAAAAATATGAGTGTACTTAAAACTACAAATACGTAAGGCCACAGCCTGAGCACAAAACCCATTCTTTCCCTTCTCCATACTTTATCACATGACTCATTTATTCACTGATATAACTGGGATGATAGGAGAGAGGAGGAAGCCAGATGGGGCTGGAGGATAATATAACATGAAACTAAGATGGACTATGTGGATCCTTGAAGAAGTCAAGAAGCAGCTGCTTCTTATTGACTTTCCCCATATTGTTGCGGGGAAGACTGTCCTTCACCTGCACCACCTCAGAGGGCACCTTGTAATGGGGCATGCGCTCCTTCCCCCATTCCCGCAGAGCCATGGGATCCAGCTGTTCCTCTCCATGCCACACTATCACAGCTGCCACCTGGAGGAGGGAAGGATGCAGCTAGTAAAAAGACAAACTCAATGGCATGGAACATACTGCAAATCTCTCTTCCCAAAGTTTTCACCTTTTTAGAATAAAGTGAACACAAGGCTTACTTTACATCTTCTCTTAGAGCCAACTAGTCGTCTGATCCAAGAGGAAGGATGATCAGGTGGGTAAGCTGTGTACTAAATGCCACAGCCTGGACTAGGGGACCATAGAATTTAACAGCCACATCAAAGCAGTGTCTAGCTTAGAATTAAGGGGAGGATCTGCTGCGAATTAAAAATTTAATCTACAATTGTATTATGTATATTAGTATCTTGGTTATCATATGGAAATAAGAAAATATATATTTTTAATGAAATTTTGAACTTTTCTAAGGCATTTTTAATTATTTCTTTAACATGCACATTTGATAATTTACTGTAATTCCAACAATTTGCTCTATTTTTTTAAAGTGTTTTTGTTAATTTTCAATTTTTTTATTAAAGAATTGGATAATTTTGCAATACATATATCAAAAACTAAGTCTTTAAAAAGGCAAAGTTTTCTATGATATTTCATCTTGTACATCTGAGTTTTATCAAAGTCAAGCAAAAAATAAAAGCAGAAAATAATCATAAGTATTTTATGCCATCATCACCCAACATCACATCTCAACATAGGCATACTTGTAGCATGACTCAGTAATGCTGCCCTGGGAAGTGAAGAAAAGAAAAGCAAAGAAAAGAAAAGAAGCAGAGCAACAGACATTCTCCCTCCAGCGTATCTTCCCTGTCATTAAGCTAAGCATGCAATGTGGTGTTATCCATGGAGGCAGCATTGTCAGAGGCCAACCTGCTGGCAGAAGGATACCAGGACACCCAGGTGAACAGAATGGACCCACCACAGACAAAGCTAGGAACATTTTACACATATGAAAAATCTAATATAGAAAATAATACAACTACTAGCATTATTCCCAATACTACAAACAACAGCTGCAGCTCACACACACACCTTCTGGCCCCATGTGAGATCTGGTACACCAACCACTGCCACATCACTAATGTTTGGGTGGGTCAATAACTGCTTTTCCACATCAAGGGCAGAGATCTTGAAGCCTCCACTTTTGATAATGTCCACAGACGTTCGTCCAAGTATTCTATAAGACCCTTCTTTGTATATTGCTGTGTCTCCTGAAAGTTAATGTTACAAATGTGAAAAATTCCTGTATAGTTATAAATATGGCACCCCTCCTTTGAGATTCCAATCCTGTCTTTTGTGTATTAATTATGCATATTTACAGTCAAAGACAGAAGTTGTGTCAAGGTTTTGTCCAAATAAGAAATGTAACTCATGAAACATTATGAAAACCTGAACACAGTTACATGCTAGCAGTTGGCAAACCTTAATCCCTTAAGCTATTACTGTTCAGATAAGGGTTCAAAGCTTCACATAGAGTATTGATGAGATAATAACTAGAATCAAGGGGATATTTGTTTCTTGTTACAATAAAAGACTGCTTAAAATATGAACTTACTTTTCTAGTCGAACTCCAATGATTTAGACACCCCTAGTGCTATGTATCATATGGGAAAGTCTTAAAATTCAACAAATATACTGAACCTAATGTGTGCTTCAGACAATGAGAGGTTCAAAAACGGACACTGAATCTATCAGAGAGATTATATAAGCTATTATGATGCATGAGATGAAGTATCAAAACCCCCATGGCATTGTTACCGACTGTTCCTATGACATATGGCAGACAGCATCATAAGGTTAGCCCTTTACCAGACCTGGTTGTAAAAGTAACACAGTATGCTCACCTGTCTTGAACCATCCATCATGGGTAAACTCATCCATGGTGGCATGGGGTCTGCACCAGTACTCCTTGAAGACATTTGGGCCACGTACTAACAGTTCACCTGGCTGTGTTAGGAAAAAACAGTAAAGGAATACCCTCAATTTGTTTTACTATTGTTGTATGTAATGCTGGCAGCTAGTCATACTACCAATTTTGTTTATGCAGATTGGTTAAATTTGTTTCTATGGGAATTATATATTCAAACATCCACACACACACACACATATAATATATATATATATATATATATATATATATATATATATATATATATATATATATATATATATATATATATATATATATATATATATATATATATATATATATATATATAGTCACGTATAGTCATATTTTGTGGTTCGAATGTCCTTCAATTTGAACAATTCCCAATTCAACCATGAGTGGTGAACAAATTTTGTCCTCCAATTCAAACACAAATGCCAGTTCAAGTGACGCCACATTGACTGTCAATCAAGCAACTACTACCATCCATGCAAGATAGAGTATTATTTGTTAATCGTTTGATTTATTGCTATATTATGAATGAGGCATATAATACGATAAATACCAAATGTATATTATTGTCTAGAGTGGTAACAGGTTGTTGAACCAAGGTTGTTGACTAAGCTGGTGGGCAGTGTAGGTGGTTGAAGCACAAAGTGTGTGTGTGTGTGTGTGTGTGTGTGCATGTGCATGTGTGTGTGTGTGTGTGTGTGTGTGTGTGTGTGTGTGTGTGTGTGTGTGATTCACCTTTTTTCACCTACGGTTGTCTGCTGGTCACCCAGCAAGCCGTTCCCCTACAGAAGGAGCTCATAGCTCATGGTGACCGATCTCTGGGTAGGACTGAGACCACTGACACACCACATACCAGGACAGTGAGGTCACAGCCCCTCGGATTACATCCCGTACCTAACTGCTGCTAGGTGAGCAGGGGCTACACATTAAGAGGCTCACCCATCTGGCTTGCTGCACCCGGGATTCAAATTGTGTGTGTGTGTGTGTGTGTGTGTTCTCTCTCTCTCTCTCTCTCTCTCTCTCTCTCTCTCTCTCTCTCTCTCTCTCTCTCTCTCTCTCTCCCCCTTTCCTGCCATCTTCTCCCCTCCCATCCCCTTCTCTCCCTTCCCTGCCCTTCTCTCTCTCTCTCTCTCTCTCTCTCTCTCTCTCTCTCTCTCTCTCTCTCTCTCTCTCTCTCTCTCTCTCTCTCTCTCTCTCTCTCTCTCTCTCCACTTCCTTTGCCCCATGTACACATACCCAAAAAAATATTGGCACCCCTACCAAAGGAAACATTATCAGACACAGAAATACATTTATGGAAAATGACAAGATTTGTTGGTACCACAGACATGAAAGAATTACCACTAGTAATATCTAACCCTACTCTTATGGGTCTGTCATCAACACTGTAATACAATGCCCAGGTGGCACTACACAATGAAGATATTTTTTTTCTCTGCTTTGCCATTTAATTTAATTCCCAAAACTATTCAACAGTCCACCATAGTTGTTTGAAATCTGCCTGCGTGTGTGGACTGCGTATTCCTCTCTTTTCAAACAGTGTTACCAAGTGAATCAATTCCTTGCAGGTCCCACAATACCATAAAAGACAACAGGTATATGCCTCACCACAGGATATAGGTGATTATATAGTTAACCCTTTCCTTCCGGCAATCATATATATACAATTGCATCAATGCGTCCGTAGCGATGGCGATCATACCCATAATCAAGAATTTTCGTGCCTCAATTTTGAGCTCCAAGCGCGGTTTCTCGAGTCAGATGGTGAGTGCAAGTGTTTGGCATGTTTCCACATGTAGTGTTGTCACTAGCTCTGGAAATTTAGCGGTAACTAAGCTATTTTCCCTTTCTCCGGGCGACACTTGGCAACCCCAGCAACCCGCCGGGTGGAAAGCAGCTTCCGCTGCTTCTTGCCAGCTATTGTTGCAACTTACCCTAAATTTTCTAATATATCTGTAATTCTTCTCAATTCTCAGAGCATATTTTATATAAAGTCACTTATTATGTTTTTCCAATTTCCCCTCCAAGATGAGAGAGAGAGAGAGAGAGAGAGAGAGAGAGAGAGAGAGAGAGAGAGAGAGAGAGAGAGAGAGAGAGAGAGAGAGAGAGAGAGAGTGTGTGTGTGTGCGCGGTGTCATCGCTCTCCGGGCTGTTTCTGGAAGACGGATCACACAGCGGGAGGAGGAGGAATCCTTGATAAGGCATAAACTGAACTTTCAGAGGTCACATCAAGCTACAAAGTACATCATTGTATTCAGAATAACAAAGAGAAAATAATTATTAGTATTCAAACAGTTTTCTGACAATTTCTAGGTTTACCATTGTTAGCCGTCATAGCAAATGGGAAAATAGTTTAAGCGCCGGAAGGAAAGGGTTAAAATCATTACTTAAATTGTTCAGTACTATGCAGTAGATCAATGACAAGTCAAGTGGAATCCCTTCATGCCCATCACAAGGAAAAATGCAATAACGCATTGAATATTTGTGATGACAATGTTTTGTATGAGACATATAGTGAACTAAGATCGAAGAATTATTTGGAGTTCAGCACTGCTATTGTTGAAGGGAGCCACCGGTAAATATGAACCTGTTTTGGTGATTCACTCAACCATAGCACTCACAGGCTATTCACTGGTTTGCTCATGGTTCCCCCGCTTATAGGAAGTCACCACTGCTCATGCTTGCCACTCTCACCCTCCCATCTCTTCTGTATTGGAACAGGAAATAGTAACACAGTTTGCAAGTTGTGCATTGCTCGTTTGTGCAAACTGGCTTAGAATACAATGCTGCTTTGTTGTGGATATGTTAAATAAAAAAAAAAAGTTAACTGTTTTAATAACAATTAGTAAATAGTTCTTATAGCATAATAGTTACGAGATCTCCTATCTTTTACCCGTGCTTGCTCTTTGAATCAGCAATTGAAAGTTATTTCTGTCTCAGATGTGTAATCTACATGCTTTTTTATTACTTGTTAGTTTAGTTTGAATTAATACTTGTTTTAATTTATGTTTGTTAATGAAACTAATGTAGCAAGTGCATATTTTATTAATTCAATATCCAGTGTAGCCACCACCACCTCCAATAACATCATTCAGTCTTGAAGGCATGGATGCTACCAGTGACTGAGTCAAAGCTTGTCCTTCTGGTAGTCTTACTTGTTCCCATGTCAATAATGTATTTGCCAAGTCTGAGGGCATATTCTGCCTGAACAGCCTTTCTTAACCATTTTCGCCCAAATTTGTTCAAGTGGGTTCAGATCTGTGGATCTTGGAAGATGTGGCACAAGCATTATTTGTGGATGTTCTTGAAACTATGTCCTGACAACTCTAGATGTGTGGATGGGGCTATTGTCTTGAATAAGGTGAAATGGAGTTTGGTCAGAAAATAACAAAGCCCTTGCTGTGGGAAGCAGAAACTCTTCCAAAAATCATGTATTTATGCCCTGTAAAGTGGCCAGGTCCTGTGTCTACCAACTCTCCAACACCACTAGTGTGGATCCACCCAAAGACACAAATGCAAACCTGCCCACTTCTCTGTGTAGTATGCACATACTCCTACTGATATCTGTTAAAAAGATAATAAAGTGAAAATTTGTACGAGTTAAGACATAAAAATTGCAATAACATAGTGTCCACACACTACTCAATTATGACCAAGTGTTTCGTAGCATTTAAACATTCTATTATATTTTTTTTCTCAATTTTTTACCTTAATGAGAATATTCCTATACCTATTATAGCCTTTAAGACAATGTGTGACATGCACAAAAATATATATTTCATACCTTTTTTTAAAGATCTCACCTTGTATTAAGTGGTCGCCAAACTATCAAGGGAGATGAACCATCACTGCAATATGTTTTCTCATTGCAGAATATCACGTTCTCCCAAAAGTAAGGCCCTTATCAGCATATTCTAAGGCATATTCATATCACTGTTCTGTATTTGCCTCACTTAGGTATGGCTTCTTAGCTGGTCTGCACCCATGGAGTCAATTTCTGTGGTGCCTGTTTCAGATGGTCTGCTCTGAACATGCAAGACAAATGTTGCGTATGGTGGAGGCTGCGGCAAAAGGAGCATTAGTGATGACATTCAATATAGCTCTATCCTGGTCATGCGTTGTGCAATGAGGTCGACCACTTCGTGGCTTATCTTGAGTCCTGCCAGTCTCCTCATAACGCTGAATCCACCAAACCATAGTATGCTTAGATATTCCAAGTCAACTGGCGATCTCCCCATTGCTTTGCTCTTTTTTGTGAAGGACGATGATGGTTTGATGTGATTCTAGTGAGGTTTCCATCGTGACTGATACGCTACAGTAACATTATCCAATGATATTGTCATTGTTTAACCTGAGAGTGTTCTGAAACAAATTTGAATCAGTGTTCATTACTCAATTCTCGCATCATGATGTCTGCTCCCATCCACTTCGTGATAGTTTTGCAATGCAACTTAAGGTAGGTGATGCTTCCATTATATGACTACCATAATGCAAATAATTTCCCAGCAACATTGATAAGTTTAACTTAAGAACGCCTTAAAGGAAATTTAGAAAATCAATTCATTACGGACAATTCTCTCATCAAATTATGTTAATTTCCAGCCCTTCCTTGATAGTTTTGCAACTCAACATTATAACTGTCACTTTTGTGTCCTTCATCTGTGTTCTTAATCATCTTTTGCCAACAAAATGTAAAGTTCATAGTAACAATATGGTGCTTATGCCAATTCTACCACTTTTATGAATGAAACAGGCATGCCAACTTTACCAAATTAACCAATGCAATTAATTTCATATTTTATCACTCCCCAGGATGCCAATACTTTTTTGGGCATGTGTACTTTCCTTTCCCATATGTCCCTTCTTCCCATTGTTCCTTTCCTCTTCCTTCCTCTTTTGTCTGGTCTTAAACCTCCCTCCCTGTCATCTCCCCTCCCCCCTATTTGTCAGAGATAAGGGACAAGGGAGTCATACCTTGCTCTCTCTCCCTCTCCTTCATTCTATGTTATCTTTGCTTCGTTCTTTCTCACTCTTTCTCACTCTTTCTCACTCGTATAATTCTATTTTCATTCTCTATCAGTCTCATTCTATTAAGCAGTTCTCATGATTGTTCTTACCTTGAGAGAGAGAGAGAGAGAGAGAGAGAGAGAGAGAGAGAGAGAGAGAGAGAGAGAGAGAGAGAGAGAGAGAGAGAGAGAGAGAGAGAGAGAGAGAGAGAGGGGGGATTTTAGTATAAAATAAAAACTGCCTCCACAACTGTTTTTAAGACCAAAGATGGCCAGAATGTTCATCATTTTGAGGTTGGTGTTTATTTACCATAGTGTTCTGTGTAAAATTTTAAGGTCTTTTTTTTTATCGGACGTATAGGATGACCTGTTTTTCGTATCTTTTTTTTTTTTTTTAGGATGATTCAAGTGCCCTCTTTTACATCAAAATATGCAGTACTTCATGTTTTCCTTTAACTGTATTTTTTCTATAATTTAGGTTATTTTCATTCAATTCTATGCTTAAGGCACAAAATCAGCTCATAAAAATTAAAAAAAATAAATAAATAAAAAATATGGGAATTTTGGGACCTGGAACTGATAAATTCCTTTTACATTAATTTGAATGGGAAAAATTGCTTTCCAATTAGAACATTCCCAATTCGAACAGCCCAAAAGAACCAATTAAGTTTGAATCACGTGGTACCTTTCCTCTTGAACGCTCAGATTTTGTTTTGATTAGTCCACTTCCACCCCAGGGCAGCCACTGCTTTGATTGAATTTTGTCCTCAGGATTGTACAGGTAGAGCCATGTTTCATCCCCTGCCACATTTCTCTGCAGAAAAGCTTCAGAGTCCTCATCCCACTTGTTCAAAATTTCCATTGAAAGATCTGCCCTTGTTTGCTGCTGATTTGGGCGCAACAACCTAGGGACCCATCGTGCAGAAAGCTTGCTTAGCCCCAAACTCTCCACCAGAATTGTGTGTGCAGAACCCACGGAGATGTTGAGTGTGTCTGCTACTGATTCAGTGGTTAATCATCTATCCTTTTCAATCATGTCACAAACAGCATCAATGTTTTTCTCACAAACTGGCATAGATGGTCTGCCACTGCAAGGCTCATCTTTAATTTCGTTTCTTCCACTTCTGAACCGACTGATCCATTTGTAAGTTGATGATTTTTTGGGGGCATAAACTTGTTTCAGAGCATTTTTTCTTGACCTAAACCTTTCAAACCTTGGTTTAACACAGCCTGTTCTCGTGCTGTGCATGATAGAGAGGTGGCCCACAAAAGGTACTCGAACCTTTCATCACCAGAATCTCATGCACTTTATATTTATGCCCAGAAACATGTCAAGTCTGTTCTCCAACTAGCCAAAAACTCCTTCATTAACAGAAAGTGTCAAAACCTTTAAAGATCTAACTCCCCTCATGACTTCTGGCATCTAGCCAAAAATATCTCCAATAGCTTTGCTTCTTCTTCTTTCCCTCCTTTATTTCAACCAGATGGCACCACTGCTATCACATCTATTTCTAAAGCTGAACTCTTCACTCAAACCTCTGCTAAAAACTCCACCTTGGATGATTCTGGGCTTGTTCCTCCCTCTCCTCCACCCTCTGACTACTTCATGCTATCTATTAAAATTCTTTGCAATGATGTTTTCCATGCCCTTGCTGGCCTAAACCCTCGGAAGGCTTATGGACCTGATGGGGTCCCTCCTACTGTTCTCCGAAACTGTGCCTCCGTGCTTGCACCTCTCCTAGTCAAACTCTTTCAGCTCTGTCTGTCAACATCTACCTTTCCTTCTTGCTGGAAGTTTGCCTATATTCAGCCTGTTCCTAAAAAGGATGACAGTTCTAATCCCTCAAACTACCGTCCTATTGCTTTAATTTCCTGCCTATCTAAAGTTTTTGAATTTATCCTCAACAGGAAGATTCTTAAACATCTATCACTTCACAACCTTCTATCTGATCGCCAGTATGGGTTTTGTCAAGGCCGCTCTACTAGTGATCTTCTGGCTTTCCTTACTGAGTCTTGGTCATCCTCTTTTAGAGATTTTGGTGAAACTTTTGCTGTTGCCTTGGACATATCTAAAGCTTTTGATCGAGTCTGGCACAAAGCTTTGATTTCCAAACTACCCTCCTACGGCTTCTATCCTTCTCTCTGTAGCTTCATCTCAAGTTTTCTTTCTGACCGTTCTATTGCTGCTGTGGTAGACAGTCACTGTTCTTCTCAAAAATCTATTAACAGTGGTGTTCCTCAGGGTTCTGTCCTATCACCCACTCTCTTCTTATTATTCATTAATGATCTTCTAAACCAAACTTCTTGTCCTATCCACTCCTACGCTGATGATACCACCCTGCACTTTTCCACGTCTTTTCATAGACGTCCAACCCTTCAGGAGGTAAACATTTCACGCAGGGAAGCCACAGAACACTTCGACTTCTGATCTTTCTAAAATTTATGATTGGAGCAGAGCAATCTTGGTATTGTTCAATGCCACAAAAACTCAATTCCTCCATCTATCAACTCAACACAACCTTCCAGACAACTATCCCCTCTTCTTCAATGACACTCAACTCTCCTCCTCTTCTACACTGAACATCCTCAGTCTGTCCTTTACTTATATTCTGAACTGGAAACTTCACATCTCATCTCTAGCTAAGACAGCTTCTATGAAGTTAAGCGTTCTGAGCGTCTCCGCCAGTTTTTCTCATCCCCCCAGCTGCTAACTCTGTACAAGGGCCTTATCTGTCCATGTATAGAGTATGCTTCACATGTCTGGGGGGGATTCCACTCATACTGCTCTTCTAGACAAGGTGGAATCAAAAGCTTTTCATCTCATCATCTCCTCTCCTCTAACTGACTGTCTTCAACCTCTCTCTCACTGCCGCATTGTTGCATCTCTAGCTGTCTTCTATCGCTATTTTCATGCTAACTGCTCTTCTGATCTTGCTAACTGCATGCCTCCCCCCCTTCCCGCGGCCTCGCTGCACAAGACTTTCTTCTTTCTCTCACCCCTATTCTGTCCACCTCTCTGATGCAAGAGTTAACCAGTATTTTCAATCATTCATCCCTTTCTCTGGTAAACTCTGGAACTCCCTGCCTGCTTCTGTAATTCCACTTACTATGACTTGAATTCCTTCAAGAGGGAGGTTTCAAGACACTTATCGATCAATTTCTGACTATTGCTTTGACCCTTTTATGGGACTGTTATTTCAGTGGGCATTTTTTTTTATTGGATTTTTGTTGCCCTTGGCCAGTGTTCCTCCTACATTAAAAAAAAATAAATAAATAAATAAATAAACCGAGTTGCTGTGCCCTTTTTCTCTCAGACAGAGGAGGCTTGTTGAGCTGCAAGGTGACAGGGCGTGACAGCTGTTCCAAACACTAGTGCAGCCTTCACCACCTGTGTGACAACTGCTTCTGAACTTCACATCTTCCTTTCAGTCTGACAATTACAGACCTCCTCTCAAACAAATGCCATAACAACACTCTTTTCTTTGTTGTTAAGCTTACCGGGACCCAATATAATGTAAGAAGTATTAAATGTGAGCGATGAAATGAGAAGGTTGTAGCAAGGGGGAAATGGGCAGGGAAGCGTGGGAGACATCTCCTCCCACTGTGCATGACAGAGTTGCAATGGGTAAGCCACTTTTTGTTACCTTCCATGGCAGTAAATCGAGCATTGGAGCTTTGGTTTATGGACATGCTGTCATGTTTACAATTCATCTTTTTTTTTTTTTTCTATGTAAATCTTTCCAACACGTTGTGGAATTTTCTATTTGTGACGTGTCATGACGACACTAAAAACTTAATGATTCTGGAGGTTTTTGGCTAAAAAGATTCTCAACTATATATATATATATATATATATATATATATATATATATATATATATATATATATATATATATATATATATATATATATATATAAACAGTCAGGTTGGTGCTAATAAGGAGGTTTGGTACCACAATCAGCCCATGTGAGACGTGACTCATGTGAGAGTTCCAATGAAAAAATGTCAAAAAATTACTATGTTTTCAACTTGGCAGAGACAAGTCCCTCAAAAATTAAAATAAAATATTTCCTCACTACCTGTGACATTCAATAATAAAGTATGTTCTTATGTTTTGTTTTTCCTTGAATTCTAGAATACACTCACCTCATTCTCACTTCCAGGCACCACCTTTGTGCCAGTGCTGCTGCCCTCACACAACAACTGGTAGTCCTCTTGGCCTGGTAAAAACTTCACAATACGCACCTCCACACCTGGCAGAGGGGTACCCACAGACCCTGCCAGCAGGAAAGAGACTCAGAAAAGAGCAGCACAGTGTGGGGATATTCTAATTGCCCCATACACATCCTTCTCTACATTAAATCCTGAGATAAGCAATGTCTGTTGCTGGTGTTCATCTTAATTACAGTAAAATCCCTCTCATCTGGCATTCGAGTATCCGGCAGCTTCAAGTATCCGGCACATTTTTCCCCGAGCCTTTAAATCAATAAAAAATCAATGTGTACTCATAAAATTGATTAAAATTCCCGCGCGAGGCATACTTTGTCCTCTCGCCACCAGAGCGCACTGCTTCACGCCACCCACGGCCCACTGCATTGTGTTTACTCAATGACTCAGTCCCACGTGTGCACTGTTTATCGCCTGACGCCTTCATCATGCCTAAAGTTGTAGAAAAGAGGAAGCGTGTTGTGCTTACACTTAAGCAGCTGATCAGATCAGCTGCTGATTAAGATCAGCTGATCTTTGTTATGGTAAGATGCATGAGTGTAGGGTGGTGATTGTGGACATAATTTCACTTCTATTCAAGTATCCGGCAATATTCAAGTATCCGGCATGTCGGCGGTCCCGTTGATGCCGGATAAGAGGATTTTACTGCATTACTGTTCTCATCTCTCTATCATCCAGATAATCCCCCATCTACTCCAGCAGTCTTCCTCCAAATTTTCCATATTTTTTTTATCTTCCACAGCAACCTTCGGTGAAGTACTTTGTCAAAACACTTTCTTCAAGTCTAAATAGACACCATCCACCATCCGTCTCTCTCCTGCACAATATCAATTACCCTTGAATAAAAGGACAATAAGTTCATGGAGCATGATCTTCCCCTCCTAAATTCAAATTGACAATTTACCAAAACTATCTTTTTCCAAGTGTTCCATCCATCTTTCCTTTATTGTTCTTTCACATATTTTTCCTACAACACTAGTCAAGGACAGTGGTCTATAATTTAGTTTGTTTTCCTTATTTCCTCCTTTGAATATTGGTGTAATATTTGCTCTCTTCCAATCTTTCAATACTCTTCCCTGTGATAGTGATGTTACCACTAGACTGCGAATTTTATCAGCCAGCTGTACCCTACATTCCTTCAATATCCAGTTTGATACTCCATCTGGATCAGTTGCTTTATTTACATCAAGTTCTTCCATCATCTTAAGTATTTACTCATAACTGACTGAGACTGTACTTAATATATTCCTCACCAACTTATCCCTTCCAGCATCAAACTCCCCTTCCACAGTAAATACTGATCTAAAACTATTGTTCATGACCGCCATGTCCTGTGTATCCCCATAGATTTTTCCTTCAACTTTCAATCTTGATACACCTTCCTTCTTCTTCATCTTCCCATTAATATGTCTAAACAGTGTGTGTGTGTGTGTGTGTGTGTGTGTGTGTGTGTGTGTGTGTGTGTGTGTGTGTGTGTGTGTGTGTGTGTGTGTGTGTGTGTGTGTGTGTGTGTGTGTGTGGTGTGTGTGTGAGAGAGAGAGAGAGAGAGAGAGAGAGAGAGAGAGAGAGAATGAGAGAGAGAGAGAGAGAGAGAGAGAGAGAGAGAGAGAGAGAGAGATGTGCACAAATACACACAACATAACAGGAATATAGATAACACAAGCCCTTTGATCTAACTTCAGTCATTATTCACTGCTCTCTCTCTCTCTCTCTCTCTCTCTCTCTCTCTCTCTCTCTCTCTCTCTCTCTCTCTCTCTCTCTCTCTCTCTCTCTTCCTATCATACACCTAAATTCATGAACTTACCTGGGTGGCGAGTGCCCTTGAGAGGGTTGGAGAGAGCCATACCAATCTCTGTCATACCATAGCGTTCCAACAATACATGACCAGTGGCCTCCTGCCAACTGGTCAGCACAGACTCTGGCAGAGCAGCTGACCCACTGATCATCAGCCTAGAGTGGGTTAGATATTCCATAAGCTATTATTGCTCATCTATCACCATCATTATCATGTTGCAATAATTGCACTGCAATAATGACAGTGCTCTCGGTCAGACTATACATTGCACCAATAACACCTAACATAAAAATCCCACAATCCAAATATTTCAAAATCTTTATCAAAATATGTCTTCACACCAAATCATATGCCAGGGTGAAGTCAATGAACGTAACAAATAACTTTTTCTTTTCTTCCTGGCTAACTCAGTCAGGACCCACAGCAACACAATATGTTCAAGACAGCTGCATCCTCTATGTGCTCCTGCTTCTTACAGTGGGTTAGTTTTTCATTTAGTTTTAATCCATTCAGTAATACTATACAGTAACTAAAATTATTATTTTGCTTAAAAAATTTTTACAAAAAATTTGCTCAGTGAAAACCTATAATGTCAAGTGAGTAGTTAACTCTTCAAATTTTTTTGTTCTGCTCATTAATAAAAGATGTTTTCAGTGATACACATCATAAAAAAATATATATCAATGGATGACTAATTAATTTTTGTAAACATATATTGTTTCACTGATGTCTCTGTATTCATTCTGTCTTTCCAGTTAACTTTTGTGGTTACTTTCTAATATATACTGTACACTTCTTCAATGAGAGGAACTGTACTTTTTAATGCTATTAAAAATTTATCTTTTTTCAACTTCTTGTGTCCCCTCTAATATATATCTAGAAAGATGAAAATTAGAAGAGAATATAGGAAACAGAAAAATTAGGAACTGGGACCAACAAACAATCAATGAAGAGAAAATAGGAAACAAAAAGGATAGGAGAAGGAAAAAAGGAATTTCTATAAGAAATATGAAAAGAAAGATGAAAGTGTTTGCAGCAGCAGCAGCAGCAGCAGCAGCAACCTCATTCAGGCAAACCTACCTGACGTTTTGGGTGCACACTGAACGCACATACTCCTTGGTGCGGGAGGTCTTGGCAAGACTAGCATGATACTCCTCCAGCAGCTTGACGTACATGGTGGGTACAGCCATAAAGAGGCTGACCCGTGCCTCCACCGGGGCATTCAATGCAAGCAGGTGGCTCCAAACTTCTGCAGGAGAGAAGCTTGGCAGCATCACTACCCTGGAACACCAAGTAAAGAGAAGGATATCAATAGGTGGCAGGTAACCATCTGGTTGGAAAATGAAGGGAGGCAGAGACTCCTGGATATTAAAATCACATATTAAGTCAAAATTAATTACAAGACTCACAAGTAAAATAATAATGGAAGCATGTGCCATATAGTGTTTTGCAGTCACCTCCCTCCCTTGGCCTCTGGGTGTGTAGAGGGCTGTTTTGTCTACAATATCCATATATGAAACTGACTATATTACCAAGGTAGGACACAAAACATGAGCCAACACAGCACTTGCTGCCATCAAAGGTGTGAATGAGAATGACATTCCCATCACCAAACCTTACCTGGTAAGCAGAGAAAACTGATGCACTCATTAGGCATATTTTGATGAAAAAAAATCTATTCATTACATCCAAGGAAATCAAGAAGGAACAACCAGAATTGCAGCATTATGTGTTAAAACTGTGAATGTAAGTGTAGAGCAGGAAGTTAATTGAAAGAAAGTAATGTAACATGGAGCACCTGGCACCAAGGTAGAGGGGGCAGAGGAGAGCATTAACAATGCCATGGGTGTGGTGGAGAGGCAGGCAATGCAGCAAGGTGTCCCGCTGTGTCCATCCCCATGCCTGGTGGAGGCAGGATACCTGAGATTGTACATTGCTATGGCTCAGCAACACACCTGCAATGGCAAAGGCACCCCAGTGATACACAGTGCATTCACACACACACACACACACACACACACACACACACACACACACACACACACACACACACACACACACACACTGGATGGAAAGTTACTTTAAAGGAAGAGAAATGAGAAGGGTAGTAAAAGATGTAAAATCAAAATGGAGAAAAGTAGATAGTGGAGTACAACAAGGATCAGTGCTTGCACCAATACTTTTTCTGATCTACGTAAATGATATGCCTGAACGAGTAAAGAGTCACATGAGTTTGTTTGCAGAGGATGCAAAATTACAAAGACATATAAGAAATGACAAAGACTGTGGAATTCTACAAGAGGATTTGAATAAAATCTGGAACTGGAGCAAGAAATGGGAGATGGAATTTAATGTGAAAAAATGTCATGTAATGGAAATGGGAAAAAAGTGAAGAGACCAAAATGCACATATAAACTGAGAAGTGAAGAAATAACAAAAGTACAAGAAGAGAAAGATCTGGAAGTAACAATACAGGATAGTCAACAGTCGGAGAAGCATGTACAAAAGATATTCTAGCAAAGATATTCAGAGATACATATAGAATGGTGAGCAATATTGGAACAACATTCCACTACATGGATAAAGATATGATGAGAAAGATAATTACCACTATGATTTGTCCAAAGCTGGAATATGCTGAATCAATGTTATCTCCCAAGAAGAAACATGTAAAAAAACAGTAAGGATACAAAAGATGCCAACGAAGATGGTTCCATAACTGGAAGAATTAACATATGAAGAAAGGTTAAAGGAAATTAATCTGCCAGCATTGGAACAAAAAATTAGAAAGGGGAGATCTAATACTGATATAGAAAGTGTGGAATAGAGAGGAAGAAATAGATGAAGAACTACTGTTAAGAGTAGAAAATACCAGATACACATGAGAACACAGCAAAAAACTAAGAAAAGGAAGACGCTTGAATAACATAAAGAAACACAGTTTCCCACAGAGAAATATAGAAGTATGGAACAAGCTACGTGAGGATGTAGTATTGGCAACGAGTGTGCACAACTTTAAGGAAACCCTAGACAAGTGTAAATATAGAGATGGGACCACACGAGCATAGCTCAGGTCCTGTATATTACAACTAGGTTAATAGAACACACACACACACACACATTATATATATATATATATATATACATATATATATATATATATATATATATATATATATATATATATATATATATATATATATATATATATATATATATATATATATATATATATGCACACATACTTTGTTAAACTTGTAATAATGATGTAATACAATAATACAATGGCTTGTTAAAACTATGTGGTTCTAAAAGAGTGAGAAAACACCAATCACATATGAAGTAAATTTGAAGTACACCAAACCCTTGATGCAACTAACCCTTTAAGCTTATGAAAGGGAACTCTCATTTAACAAAAATCTATACAGATTGTTAGAAATGGTGGACTAAACTCTGAGCAACACATGGGCACAAACACTGGGCATGGCACACATGGGTGGTGGCAGTATGGATATAGTAACCTGTCCTTCCTCTCAAACAGATTGCTTTATCATGGGTTTACCATAAATGACAGAGATGAAGAAGGGAAAGAAGTACAGAAAATGGAAGATAAAACTATGAGGATGGCAAATCTGAAAGATAATGAAAATACTTTGTAGAAACAGACCAAATTGTTTTTTATACAACTTGAAATTTGATGCATCTTGGCATAAAAGACAACTCTTTCCAATTAGTATATATCTTTCAAAAGTAGGATTTGCCTTATAAGAGATTT
>NC_087167.1:8017500-8032500 GCF_035594125.1 Scylla paramamosain | reverse complement strand
ACTTCACGTTTTTACCCCAATGAGATTGAAAACTGTGACATAGTTGAACAAACACTGCTTAACCCATGGATGTAAACAAAATTTGTCTTATTTGTTTAATTGTTGAGCTAAATAAAGAAATATAACTATTTCTCATGGAAAGTTGAGTTTCTTTCAAACTCAGTGAGGATATGTGTGGCACAACTGTTAACTGAACACAGGTCTTGTCAAAATTCTTTCTCTGAAGGGACTGTAGTTGTTTAACTGTATTTATTCCTTTACACAAGACAACCAAAGATGTTATTTCATTATCAGTAATGGATAGTTTAGTAGCCATTGGTGGGTGATATGGAAAATTATGCAACAATAACTTGCAGAAGTCAATTCAGGAATGTACACACAAAAAACATCTTATTACTCAACTGTCAAAACTATACTAAAACCATTAATGTGTGAGTGTATCTAAGGCCACCATCTATCTTGAGCTGTCAGATCAGATATTATCAGTGTTTCAGTGTTTCATTCTCCCATGCAGCTGGTTTAAACTAGTTGAATAGCGTGCAGATGCTGACACTTTTTCTTTTTTTTTCTTTTGTGGAAGCTGTATTTTACTCAGAGACATATTCCCAACTTGAATCCTTTATAGCAAGGCAGCTACTTTCGTGTCAGATCCAGGTCTATTGCCATCTATGTATAAGCTAATATTAAAATTTTCATGAAATTAAAAGTATTTTACTTTATTTTATTCAATAATAATACTAATATAACAGCAAGGCAACAATCTTTTTTATTGGATACTATATCAAATTGATGGTCTGTAGTTTGCTCATTCTCTGCTGCCAATAAAATGCAGATACAAGTTATTTTTTGTCAACATTTTGCAGACTGAATGTTAATACAAAGAGTCACCAATGTAGATTTCATGTTTTTACTCTAAGGGCATATGATGCCAAGGTGTGGAAAGCTGCAGACAGACACAGGCCATTACCTTAACCTATGAATCTGTTCATAGGTGTGTTCACCATGTTGGTCACTGAGGGCGATATTATCCTTGAACCTCTCAGCTTGTTTGAATACTGGCAGGATAGGGGTGGTGGTGGTGGTGGTGGTGGAAACCAGCGATCTCCTGAACCATTTGACAGAAGGTTGGCAGTGAGGTAGCAGATGGAGATAGTGGAGAGAATAGAGCTGTGTTCTTCTCACAACTACCCTCAACATTTTTCTGCGATAAAGGAACACTTAGATAAAAGAAATCCAAAAAATTTGCTAAATGCCTCTTTCCATACACAACTCTAAAAGCCTTTGAGTAAATGTCCATATAGATAAATTAATTATCAAATAATAATTATGTTATTTGCTCCCTGCCAACACACACATAAATAGAAAAATAAAAACCCAAGGTCAACTTAGTTTCTAGTGCCAAAGAAAGACTGTCAACTGCAAACAATTAATCCAACAGGAAAAGTACTAATTGATAACAGAAACCTAAAGGAGTCAACTTTTTTTTAACTATCATTGGTGGCTTACAATATCATTTTTGGATTAGTCATCATCAGATGCCAAAAAAAAATAAAATAAAGATGAGTCAATACAAGTTTTTTTTTTCTCTCTTTTTTATCTACTTTCTTTATTTAGTAATGTGCATGGCTGAAATGCCATGCTGTTGCTCTGAGCCAGCTATGCACTGGTTATATGCTCCTTCTATCCTTACTTCTCTCTCCTACACTGCAAATGACAAGTTAAACTCACTGACTTTTGTGGCCAGATTATCAACATCCTCCATTACTGAATTGCCATTATCAGTTATTACAGGATACAAGAGATAATATTTGTCAAATGCAATATACAGTCACCACATACAACCTACTGAATGAAGTAGGTTACTATATGTGACAGGAACTCATGTTCATCAGCTGGCATGGCACCAATATAGCAGCTCACCAGCAGAGAGCAGAATCATAATATTTTAAAGCATTTTTGGATCAATAAATTTTAGTTGGGGAAAGACATTGATAACAGTCAGAATATGTTTTTAGAAGCATAAATATTTGTCAGATGCAGACTACAGTCACCATATACAACCTGCTGAAGAGAATGAACATCACCAAATCGGAAACTATGGTCACCAAATGAGAATAGCAATAAATATATGCAAATTCATCAAATCCAAATGCCCAAATGTGAGACTACTGTAATTTCTTGCTTTCCCTCACATTAACTCAATAGTGGATGGCACTAACAGGGTCATACATATATAGAATACTTCTTGATGGTATCATGTTGCAAACACTGTAGTGGTTCACAGAACTCAAACAGCTCGTTTACTGTTACTGCCATTTTCACAACCAGTCCAGATAGTACAGAAGTATCCCTCCCTAGACTATAGTTGCCATAGACTAAGCTGATCTAGAAGCCACATCTCCAGTGATAAAGCCAACATTCATATGGATGACATTATGTAAATAATGAGCTTCTTTTCAGGCTTAAGTTCCCAAAAAATACCATGGCTGGTGAACTTGCAGTTGAAGTTCAAATCATGTAACAAAATCAGAGTTATAAAAGTGATACTTTTATAACCTGTATAGCACATTAAAATACAACTATATCACATAGAGTGTGATTTTCACAGACACTGTGATGAAATTCATCTTCATACAATCTTCTAGATAACCTTTCCCCCCTTCTTCAGTGACACTCAACTGTCCTCTTCTATAGTGAACATCCTCAGTCTCTCTTTTACTAATAATCTAAACTAAAAACTTCACATCTCATCTCTAACTAAAACAGCTTCTATGAAGTTAAGCATTCTGAGCTTCACATATATTGGGGTTCCACTCACACCATTCTTCTGGATAGGTTGGAATCAACCTTATCTTATCAACTCCTCTCTTCTAACTGACTGTCATCAGACTTTCTCTTCATCACAATATTGCAACTTTTGCTATCCTCTATTGCTATTTTCACACATTAAATGCTTTTCTGATCTTGTTAACTGCATGCTCCCCTTCCTCCTACATCCTCACTGCACAAGACATTCTACTTTTTCTCACCCATATTCTATCCATCTACTTCAGAGCCCCTCTTATGTAATACAGTAAACCCTCTATAAGTCAGCACAATAGGGACTCTAGCCTTTACAATTTATCCAGTTTCATGGCTTATCTGCCACCCCTCTTCCTTCCCCTTATTACAAAATAAAATAAAGGTGGCAGTTCATCCTTTCTCAACCAAGGCTTAGATGGTAAGAGTGATCAACAACTGGAATAGTCTGCCTGAGTCTGTAGTGTCAAGATGTTTAAGAACCAATGTGACTGACATACAATTGAACTTAAGAGAAGAGGCTATTTTTATGAACATTAGGTCCCTTGCCTCTTTGATTTTACTAAAGTAAGCATTCACTAAGGTAAGGATTAAGGGAAGGTTAGGTTGAGACCAGTGGAAAGAACAAAGATCCTTCATCATTACTTTAACCACCACTGCTCTGTCTCCACCTCAGACTGTCTGTAGATAAGAGGCAGTGCCTAGTATCAAGATTTCTGAGTCAAGACATCCAATGACAAATACAACCAATATGAGACAACAATGTGAAGCACACATGGGTGCAAATTTTTTAATCAAGTTTCAGTTAGATCATGTGGGTATAACAATGCTGAGCAGAGAAAAAGTGAGAATCACATTGACGCTGTCAGAATTATTAAACAAAAGCTGACAAAACTATGAAAAGGATTTTCATAGATTCAGTGACAAGTTAATAAAAGAAAATACCTAAGGATTTTCAAGATAAAGATATACATAAGGCTGATATAAGCAAGCACTCCCCAACAGACAGTTTTTTTCTAGTCTTCAAGTAAAACAATCACAAGTACTGTTACAATACAAAATAAATCTGAGAGGTATAAAAATAAACGACCATTTGAAACTGAATGGCTTTCTGTGATACCAAAAGAATTTTTTTCTTAAGCAAGCACAAATCTTACTAGACATGAGAGGAAATTTTGCCAACTGTTCACATGTTAGAACGGTTAATGCCTGATTAAGAATGAAAAAAAAAAAATAACTATATATATATATATATATATATATATATATATATATATATATATATATATATATATATATATATATATATATGCTTACTAGACATGAGAGGAAATTTTGCCAACTGTTAACTTGTTAGAACGGTTAATGACTGATTAAAAATGAAAAAAAAAAAAAATGCTGCTATGAATGATCCTTAAGAAATTATATTTTCTTCCTTTCGACTTGGACTTACACCAATATGAGCAGCTTTAGGAATGTGAACATTTGAAATTCACCTTCATGATAATCCGAGTACAATTAAAACATCGATTAACCAGAGTTGAAGATTAAAATAATATACATTTGTGTATGCGTATTGGTAGAAACACCAGCATGACAAGATACTGAACAAGCCAAGGGAAATTATGCCATGGATAAATTGTTATAAGCTCACCTATCAATCTAGGAGCTGCTCCTTTTGTTGCAGACTTCCCGAAGTATTACATAACATACGCTCCGCGACATTCTCCCTTATCTACGGGATGAATAAACTTAACAGCACGAAGCTTAACTGCTATATCTTCGTTGTTGGTTTTCCATGGTGCAAAATCGCCAACTTTCGTTAATAAAAGACGAGGTGAGGAGAAAACGAAATGTAGCGGCAGGCAACCTCCTCACGGCGGCGGCGCGGCGTCCACGTGTTGTTGTTGTTGTTGTTGTTGCTGGTGACATTCATCAGCTGACAGTCGTCCTCGTCCTCGTCCTCATCAGTCAGATGATCTTATCTGATTATTACATGATCCACACGGAACTTCTTAATAGTAAGGACTTATGAAAAAAAAATGTATATATATTGGAAGGACTATTAGGTTAGTTTTCCAAATGAGTAGTGACCTCTATGTAAAGATATAACTTTTCATTTGTAATATAAACAATAATCCTAGAAATACATTAAAGCGAAATGTTTTCCTGATATGAAAGCATGCAAATGTTTAAAGCTGAGGGGAAAATAACTTTATAAATTGATGTTGAGCGAGAAGCGGATTAATTATTGTGTTCAGCACATTTACTGAAGTATTATTGTGTCAGTGTGAGGTCTTGCATAACATTATAAACAGTATAAAGCGTTTCAGGTCTCAAAAAATAGGAATATACTGGTTCAGTATAAAATGAAAAAAAAAAGTTGCATCGCAAATAGTTATTGGCACTAGTGTTTTCATGAAGGAAATAACCTACACAAAAAAATATATAATTATTTTTACTCTGGTTGTTAATATCCTGCAGTGCCTCGTCCGATACGCAGGTCGGCAAGCGACAGGTTAGGAAGGTAGGCAACCAGTCCTTTTTCTGATTATCTTATTTACTCACGTATTTATTTACTGGCGACAGTCGATTGACTTCTGCTTGAAGTTGTGAGCATGATCAAATGTGCGATGCATCTTGCCATATTGCATCCCACCAAAGCGCAGACCCAGTGACATATGGCTGGCTTAGGTTAGGTCCGTCTTGCCTGTGAACCCCATTGACCAGGTGTGACCTAGCAGGTGTCTGGGTTACAATCGGACAGAATTCTTGGGTACGTTGAATGTGAACTTGATTATATGTATTGCGAACACTTCTTACACAAACAATTCCAAGAATAAAACTTGTAGGCGAAATTTGGAGGTCATTGTCCATTTCGCTCTTCACACTTCCATCCTTATTTACCTTTTTTTTTTTTATTATTGTTAGTGTGTGTGTGTGTGTGTGTGTGTGTGTGTGTGTGTGTGTGTGTGTGTTTCTTTATAACTATTGCCAAAAATCCATCGGTAAATATTTACTGTGCCAGTCCTTCCTTACGTTAAGATTTTACTTTTTTCTTGGTTGTTTTTACATGATTCACACGAATTTGAGGCTCATTTCTGTCGGAAATATCTTGTTTTATTATTCCCACCTCCTAGACCCACAGGCAGGGAGAATTGGAAAATGAAGGATTTCTGATAAGAATAAGGCCTAAATTGAATGAATCATAAAAACAACTCAGAAAAAAGTTAGATCAACAAGAAAGCGTTAAACCTAACCAAATCCAACTAACCTAAGCTAACCTAACTTAAACAAAACAAAACCTGACCGACCTAACCAAACAGCTTAACCTAACGTGGTGTTATTATATAAGTCCACCCATCTCACGAAAAAAAAAACATTGCAGTAAAGTACTTGAGTCACATATAACACAGTGGTGCACATCTTTACCGCTGCAAATTTTTTGTTCTTAAGATTTTTTTTTTTTTATCAAATTTATCATTTCCTCCACATACCTATGTTACCTCATGCCATGATGGTCTACAGGCACTGCAGTGTCAGGAGGAAGAGGGGGTAAAGGAGGGAAGGCAGTGTAGGGGAGGAAGTGGGGAGTAGAGGAGAGGATTTCATTAGTGCATGCATGCACTAATGCCTTGGCCAGTCAAAAAAATATTTGTAAAAAATCTGCCAATAGGAAGGCTGTATTCGGCAAGGCTGGAGGGAAGAACTTCATTTTGAATCAGTCTTGGAGATGGCTCAGTGCGGTGGCTATGAGTGCAATTATTTTGAGGCGATAAGAAACTTTCACAGCAATGACGAAGCTTAGCCACCTCCAGTTCTTCCCACTGAGGACTCCAGTGATGAGGAGGTACCAGAGCATCAGCAAGGTAGGTTAGGTTAGGTTTAGTTAAGCTCTTCTTTTTTCAGTGTCATGCATGAGGACAAAACTACATTTTTCTGGTAGATTTTTTTTTTTTTTTTTTTGGATGAATCTGCTTGTTTTCATTGCCAATCATTAGTGTATGTGTGTGTGGACGGGGGATTTATTAAAAAACATTGATTGTGGTGGAAACGATTACTAGATTCATTCAAAACACATCGAAATCTACCAGAAAAATGTTGTTTCATCTGGAAATGTTTGATGGGTGCACTTATATAAATTTATCCCTAACCTAACCTAGATAACAACCTAACCTAACCTAGTAATGTGCATATCTTATAGTTTTCATTATTGCTGGAGTCATTGGCTGGAGGTAAGGCAACTATGGCAGGCAGAGCCTGTGATTTCTTAGAAATTTCAATGAGGACATGTTATCATGTGGAGTAGGAGCACACCTCACACAGAGCTCAGCCATTGTATAACTGATATTTGAAATCTGCCTCCACACAGGGTTGCATTTGCACAGACACAGCCTGAGAGGTGATCGCACATGATTGGATATCAAATAATAAATCAAATGTGATTGGAGCATTCAATATTAGTGTTGAAGGAGGTTGGTAGGTGGTAGCAGTGTCAACTGTGAAGAGATGTGAGCTTAACAGGTCCACCATGACACCTCTTTTGCATAGGCCAAATAATAAATGAAAAATTCTTAGCTCAAATGGCTATAGAAGAAATGTCTTACAGAACTCTCAGTTATCATAAAAACTGGTAAAAAAAATTAAGTAAATGACTGGGTATAAACTCCAGTAATACTAATCTGTACCCTCTGCCCTAACAAGCTTGGGAAAATGTGGGAATGTGCGGTTTTGGGTGGCAACGCAAAAAAAGTGAAGTTTGAACTTTAAGAAAAGTCTACAAGAAGTCAAACCTAACCTTACCTAACCAAACCAACATAACATAAGGTAACATAACTCATTCACACTTACCTCCACTCACTGGAACTTAACCACTTAGCATACTTCATTTCACATGCTCATGAGTCCCTCAGACATTCCCCCATTCTCTCTCTCTCTCTCTCTCTCTCTCTCTCTCTCTCTCTCTCTCTCTCTCTCTCTCTCTCTCTCTCTCTCTCTCTCTCTCTCTCTCTCTCTCTCTCTCTCTCTCTCTCTCTCTCTCTCTCTCTCTCTGAAGGAAAAATCAATTATAAAATAAATTTCTTTAGAATTTCCCTATTTACCTTTGAAATTGTTTTCCTGTTTTCCTGTAGTTCTCAATATTTCCTTAAGCAAGGTTGATAGAAATTAGATTAATTAGATACTTGCAGTTAGTAATGAAGCCCATGTATCTTTATTGAGTGGGGGTAATTTGATAGAGCCATACAGGCTGTGGTGCCATAGGCTCTAGTGCCCCAAAGATGTATGTACTTTACTTTGATATACTAAGGATAATGGTTAAAAAATGTGAAGGAAATTCGTTGTTTTGCTCCTATTGTGCCTCCATAACACTTTGGGAAGTACTGTAGTAGAAAAGCAACTTATGAGGTGTCAATGGAGACAAAGCACCTCTTCCTCCCAGTTAGGTCATAATGTTTGCTTATTTTCCTAATAGCTCTTCATTATTACATGGCCAAGACAAAAAGCATGTTAGTTTGTTCTGCATTGCAGTTAAGATGATTTTAAGGAGCTAACCAGGGGATTGAAATTATGCATTTTCAATAGTTTTTAATTTGATCGTCATTCTAAACACATTAAAATGTTTAGAAAATGTTTTTCTTGATATAGATTCCATTAATGATTTAAAGCACTACCAAATTACCTATAATGTTATATGTATTGTTTTTTTTTTTCACAAAAAATTATTTTCACACAATTCTCAGTCTGTGTGAAGTGAAAAATAATATAAATCTGTCAGTCTAAACATATATATATATATATAGAGAGAGAGAGAGAGAGAGAGAGAGAGAGAGAGAGAGAGAGAGAGAGAGAGAGAGAGAGAGAGAGAGAGAGAGAGAGAGAGAGAGAGAGAGAGAGATAGGTCACAACAAACGTGGGAGTATGGCTCCACCAATGGCCTCCTTTATGCACTCAGCACAAAGATGGGTCTCTGACATGAAAACAGTAATCATTCTTTGGAAAATCAGAATAGTACCTCCTCAAGTCCTTCCCAATTGCATAAGACAAAAGGAAACATTTAGGGAGATCACAGCCAAGTCAGAAGCATGTTCACCACACCCACCTAAGCCAGTGCTCATGAGAACTCACTGGGAGTAATTATCATTTTGGCAGGTGTGCACTGCCTTCTCCTTCTTAGATATTAGATAGTTTCAAGAGGAGGTTGGATGAATTTGTGGATGAGAATGGCATATGGTAAGTTTTAAGTTCTCAGAAATGCCTTGTATAGGCCAGCTGGCCTTTTGCAGTCTCATATTTGCTGCTTATGTCTGCTGATTAGGTCAGTTTTAGGAAGGGGGATGGGTCTGTTGTGGTGTACATCAATTTTACTGTCAGGCAGATGAGAGACTGAGATATAACCAATGCAAATGATTTTCATGCATTGTGGGTAGTGAAGACCAGTCTTCTCCGTAGATGCCTTGAGGCTTAGATGTCACTTTGATCTTTTGTAAGGAAATACTTATAAGTGTGAGTATACACAATATGTGCAATAGAAAATGTAAATTGAAGGATATTTAAGTTACACTATCATTCTGTAAAATGAATTATGGAAATTTTTGTTTCCAGCAGATTGTATCTTTCTTTTTAAAAAGCCCATAAATTGCTGTGTAATGAGGGTGATAGCATTATATTGTATATTTAACATTTCTTTATTCTTGTTGCAGAGTGAAAGATGGTGTCACAAAAGTTTATGGATATTTTGTACCAGCAGCCAGACTACACAAACCCTGGTACAAGCAGTAGTTCTGCCACTACAGACAGTAATGAGCAAAACTCATTGCAAATCATAAAGAAAGATGATAGTCACATGATAATGGCCAGCACCAGCGATAACTTCATTATAGACAATAGTGTTCTGGAGCCATTAACAATTCTAAAGGAAGAAAATGAAGATATGAAAATGGAAGAAAATAAAGATATGAAAAAGGAAGAAAATATAAAAATAAAGGAAGAGAATGAAGATAATTATGATGATTTACATCTATTTGACACAGAAAACAAAAAAAAATGCACAAATGACCACATGTTAACATCATATAAGGCTACAGAAGATGATAATAAAAACTTACCCAGGCCTTGCATGTCTCCCTCATCCCATGTCAAAGATAAGGAAGGTCTCCGCCCTCCCAGCAAGCGAATTAGAAGAGAAAAAATTATATTTGATCCCTCAGAGACCTCCAACCATGTGCAAAGGAATCACAGAAGGAAAATACCATCTGAAATCAAGGATTTGTCTTGTATTTCAGGTAAAAGCAAACAATGTACTGAGATTCCAAAGGATGCAATAAATAAATACAAAGACCAAAGGGATCGAGACCTACATTGTGAATACTGTGGGAAATACATGCAAAGATTAGATTACTTACGGTTACATCTCATGAAGCACACAGGTGAGACTCCATATAAGTGCCCACATTGTAAGAATGCATATCGTGCACGTTGGCGTCTTAACCAGCACGTTCGCACCCACACCAGAAATCTGCCCTATCATTGCCCCTACTGCTGCTATCGAGGTAATAGATCTGACTACCTTACTTCTCACATAAATAGGATACACAAGAACCTGCGGAAAGAGGACAGTAAGAAGCCAAAGAAAAAGGAAATTGCTAATGATAATGAAGAAAGCAAAGTTGACACAATTAAAGAAGAAAAATTTTCAGAAAGTGAACTTGATGCAGTAATTAAAGAGGAAGAGGAATTCTCACTATCTTACTTCACACATGAAGAATGCACAAGCAACAGTTGATGAACGACTATAGAAAAAAAAAAGTTAATAATGTGTATAAAGAAAACAAGTTATGTTGATCTAGTGATAGAACCAAAAAGACATGACACTAAGCAGCAGTCTTTTTCTGCACGTCATACTGGAAATTGTCATGAATAAGAAAGGGTCATGAGATGAGGCTTTTGTAGAGACAAATATTCTTAATGTCATAAATTTACAAACAAGACATGCTGATAGCCTGTAAAATACTACAAAAGCCCGCAGGTTTCAGCATGCAAGAACTAATGCCTAAATGGCAAGCAACACAATAGTGCGCATATTGGTGGACCAATGAGCAATTTATATGTGTGTAAAAAGGATTCCTGCCTTGAATGAAATAGAAGTGTGGGAATCAGAACTACTCCATGGCAGTATTCCTTCCCCATTACAGACACAGTAGATGAAGGGTTTTCAGCCTTATCATAATGCTTAGATAAAGGCTTGTTTCCACTCCTATACATGCTGCAGACATGTTAAGGAAAGGCCGAATGAAGGGACTCAGAAAAGAGCTAGATATTGAAGTTTATTTTGATATGTGTACCAGTACAGAGCACCAGTTAAAATAGTACAGGACAGTTGGACACCTTTCATGTACAACCATAGCCATAACTAAATGCAGCAACCAAGTGGCTGAAGAATGCCCACGTGGTTCCTATCAGCCTTATCTTTTATCATGATTGCATCAAGGAACTGGGGGTGGGGGGTGGGATGGGACAGCTTCCAGCTGTGCAAAGGCATCATTCAAAACTCCTGTGTGCAACACCACAGGTGGAAGTCAACAATCTAACCCTGCAAAATAGAAGAGGAAATCATCAGAGCCTCCAAAAAGAAGAATTACAGTATAAATATCTGTTCATGCTGTTGGCCATGAACATGGAAGGGAAAAAAAAAAAAAACAAGGGCAGTCAGTGAGTGGAGATATTGTTTTTCCATCTTTAGCAATGTACAGTTCTAAAAATGTATTTGCAATTCTGCCAGTAACACCTTCATAAAGCAAAAGAATGAGTGTTTTTGTAGCTTTTGTTTCTTAATTTTAGTTTAAGAATTAAGGTAAATATGACAGTAAGAAAAGAAGAGTTTCTTTAAAACCCTGTCTGAGATAATAATCCTTACCAACACAACCATCACTAATGAATTAAAGAGTTCTTTTGTTTTTTTATAGGATCCAGAAATTATATGAATATCATTAAACTTCACATAGTAAGTTGTAAATAAATTGTGGCCACACAAGACACCACTTGGAAGACTATAATATCTGTAATTGGTGGCTAGAGATATTGAAATGCTGAGTTTAGCAAAAAAAAATCTTTTATATGTTGACAGTTTGGAGGAGTATAATATTTTTATTTCCAATATATCTGTTAAAATAGTGTTTTCAGATAATCTAAAATATTCAGTGAATGAGGAATTATTGCTGATGGATTTTGTCACCATATGTAACCTATTTTTATTTGAATTAACCTACTTGCTTCAAGGTCTCTTGTATATTATTATGGTGACAATCATTTTGAGATAAATGTATATTATTATCATGAAGAATAAATCAATGAATTAAGTCAAATTTGTGTTCATGTCAGTGAAATATGCTGTGTAGCAAAAGATAATATGAAAATGTATATGGGTATTTTATGCAGAAGTTACTTATACCCAGCCTAGAACATTAATTTCAAATGTAGGTAACTGACATCTAAGGTCCCTTTCACATGGCACTACCAGTCGATGCCACTGGTTACCACAGTCTTGAAAGGTTCAGGTAAATGCAAGCAAGAAGTAACTGCACACCACTGTTGGCAGCAGTTACCTGCCTGCACCACTGCAGTGGCCTCATATGAAAGGCTCCATTGCAAACTATGGGAGGTAACTGGTGGTGGTCACCAAGGGCATCGTGTGAAAGGGGCCTAAAGGCAGTGAATGTTTACTAAGGAATTTTTAAGAGTTCATTATGTCACTCATTTCTGTAGTGCATCTCACCTTATATAGTTTTGATTTCCTCTGTGTACCATCTTCATTGCCTCCTATACTGTATTGTATTGTTTTTCCCAGTTTTATCAGTTCCTTTCCTGCCTTTCTTGTTCTATCTACATTCTTCTCCCTCAAGTCCTTAGGTTTTCTTTCCTTTTTCCTTGTCTTGTAGCAGTACAGAGCATTTTATTTGCTGTTGTATGTGATTTCTTCCTATAGCTTTGTTCATAGTCCATGTTATGTTCTTTGTTACTTTTACACCTGTTTTCATAGCTGTTTCTTAAGTCCTTCAGTTTTCTTTTCTTTTCTTTTCTATCTGTTCTTTTAATCATTGTTGCAGTTTATGGAGTTGACTTGTTAGTTTCTACAACTTGTATTTTATTGTATGGAGGTGACCTGTCAGTTCTTATTGCGTTGTCTGGATTAGGGTTTTCAGTTCTTTGAAGTTCCTTTTGTTCTCTGCACTCTCTTAATTTTTAGTAATTTCACCTGCATGTTATTCTTTATGATGACTTGGCTGTTCATCTCCATGGCAAAAGTCTGATTCCTGACACCAGTCTTATGATCATGGGTTCTCTGTTGACATTGTTTGCCTGTGCTCAGTGTCTATCTCAAGGAGGCTCAAAGTAGGTGATAGAGAAAGGCTATATTGAAATTCATGGGTTTTCTCCATGATATCACTTTTATATAAGACTTTAACTGTCATTATTTTTAAGTTCATGTCTCCAACTCCTAAGTGTCCTTAGCTTGCCCTAAGCTCATCTCTGTTATTTAACTTTCAATCTTTCCATAGCTCAGTTCCAACCCACACCTATATAGATTGTTTCCACTTCCAGAAGCTTTAAGAAAGTAGCAGTATAATAACACTTGCAGCATCTTGAAAAAAAAAAAGTCACCTTTGGGAGAAACTCCACCTTTTCTGGAGAAGTAAAGGAAAGGGGCCACCTCACTTCAACCATACCAGAACCTCAATTACATAGCTTTTCACTTTCTAGTAAATTCTAATACCATCCTAATACCTCATGCATAACATTTACTTATATATTCATATATTTATAATATATCAGGGAGATAAGCCAAGGGCATACTAAAAAAAAAAACACTCACAATGCTGCTTCCAAAAAGAGATAGAAGAAGAACCAAAAGAGTCAGCCAATTTAGTTTTTGAGGTCTCTTTTGAAGTGATTCAAGTCAAGCAGGAGGAAATACAGAAATAGAGAGAGTTCCAAAGTTATCAGTAAAAGGAATGAAAGAGTAAAGATACTGGAGGAGAGAAGCACACAGTCTTGTACAGAAAGACTACAGGAGGAAAGACATGCAGTTAAAAAAGTTGAGAGCAAAAGTAACCATGAAGCAACATAGAATGTAGTAAGAGATGTAACATTATTAAAGTGACCAAGAGAATCAAGGTAGTCTCTTAGAGGAGAGGAGTCAATGAAATGAAAAGCTTTTGACTCGTCCCTGTTTGGGAAAGCTGCAAATTAAACATCCTCATATGTAAGACCAGTACTCCATTAATGGATGGATAAGGCCCTTGTTTGGAGTTAGGTGGGAGAAGGAAAAGTACTGGTGGAGACAAAACAGAACATCTAATTTCATGAAAGTTGTTTTTAGTAACAAATGAAATGTAAAATTTCCAGTTGAGATTATAATGATGCACAGTCCAGGTGTGTTCAGTGTAGACGATAGGGATAGATGACCGTCAGTAAAGAGGTGATAGTTGCCTGGAAGGTTGTGTCAGATGGAAAGACAAAGAAACTGTTTTAGGCATTAAACAACACAAGCTTTGCTCTGCCCAATTCTGAAATAATAAATTAGAAGTTAAGTGTTCTGTGGCTTCTCTGTAAGAACAGTTCAGTTATTTCAGAGTTAGGCATCTGACAAATGAAGAGTCATCAATGAAAGACTGCATAGGACAAGAAGTTAGAATGAGATCTATCTATACTATACTATATCTGGCCAGCAGTCCCACACAGGGTGCCCCAGATAAGGCACAGTACATTCACACACATATCATTCACAATCTTAGCCCCATCAGCCCCCAGTGGAAAGGGACAGTCTCATGGCCTGTCTGAGACCCACTTCTCTATCATGGACAGTGTAAAAACAAGCTGAACTGAACCAAGGTTTGCTAGTTTTGTGATTAGAGAAAGTATGTGGAAGGTAGGTCTCCATGCCAAAGACAGTCACTTCTTGTTACGTGCTCTGCACTAAAAGATGAAAGCAACTGTCATTCCAAGAAAAATGTGGATGGTACTATTTCAGATCATCCCAGATCTGTATATAATGCCAGCAGTTTTGCCACTTTGGTGGCTCTACAGGCAGTAATGGAGCAATAAGACGATACGGAAATAAGATTGTAACTGGAGAAGCTCAACAGAAAGAACAGATTGACAGAATAAAGTGAATGATTAAAGGTTAGGAAGAAAGCTTGAGAA
>NC_087167.1:8010000-8015000 GCF_035594125.1 Scylla paramamosain | reverse complement strand
TAATAATAATTATTATTATTATTATTATTATTATTATTATTATTATTATTATTATTATTATCATCCTCATCATCATTTTGTATTTATCTTAATATTGAATCTAGGTACTCTATAACAGCGAACATTGTTTCTAATTATAATCAACGTTACAACTTCTTAACAGGGAGCTTTGTCCTCCCTGGACAGCCTCAAGGATATGGCAGGGTAGGAAGCAGCCTGAGGAAGTACCATCCTCTGCTCCTGCAGCGGACAACAAATGAAAGACGAAAGGTACCGGCTGGCCCAAAGAAACGTACATTGTTACCATCTTTGGGTTGACCCTAAGGAGGTTTTAATACCTCCATGCCTTGTCCTGCCTTCATAATACCTCATGTACTCAACATTTCTATAACAGGCAATTGCAACTCAAAAGTTGTTTCGCATCCCGAATCCATGTATGCTACCATAACAATCAAGTATCTTCATGCCGGATTTTATATATTGTCCTTGATTTAATACCATAATAAGCGAGAAAAAACTGCCCTCAAAACCAGCAGCAATCACCACAGCCTGAAAGCAACCGATGTGATCGGCGCCAGTAGCTCTAATAATGTCCAGCCATTGGACGAGGATAATAAAATGATCTTAGTTTTGGGTAAGACACGCGCACAACTTGCCACTCCTGCTCGTATGGCCTTTCAATAAGGCTTTCATCCATACTGTGCCGGGCTGTCGTCCCGCGCTGTTCCTTCATGCAGTGCGGGTGATAAGCGGGCCGAAATTTGAAACCAAGGGAATGGCTGTCCGCACGACCTGCGTACTACTTTTGTTAGGGTGGCTGAGGGCAGTGGGAGGATTCCCTTATAGCTGGAGATGGGGGGCGTGGGGGCAACTGGAAGCACGGAGAAGTGTGGTGGGAGCAGTGTGGTCATGGTTGATCGTGGTTACGCTCTCTACCCTTGCATTGGCCTGTGTCTTCAATACGCCCGTGTTTAAGGATGACGTCGCTGATACCAGTGCTCGCATCTTAAATTATGTCAACTACAGCACCTCGATATTATTTTTAGTTTATCTTGTACTCCGGCAATCCCGGCTGGCCCTGATCCTCCGCCGCCTGGAGGATGCTGGCGTACCTCTACGCCGCCGGCTGGTACATTGGGATGACGCCGTGCAGTTGACGTGTACCACAGGAATGCTCGTGGGCCTATCGGTGGCTACATTCTCCTCCGTGAGTGACTTCTTCGTACGCCCCCTGACGAGGCAGATGGTGATGTACCACATCCCTGCCACCACCTGCGACATAGCCATAGAGGTCACTGCCCTCGTCCTCAGCCTTCTGCTCTACTTTATACTTAAGGTTGTGAGTCTGGAGGGCGACGCTGCGGTGAATGCAGCTACAGCATCCACTCTCACCTGGAAAGGGCTGGCTGGACCTCGCCTGCAGGTTAGTAGCAAACCATGAGATGGTCACATGCCAGTCATATAAGTCCACGTTGCTGGTAACAACTAAAATATGCAGATTGTGTGTCAGCATGCAACAGACTCGCACTGATCATTTATGTGTGCTGTATGAACCTGCAAGGTCTAAGAGAATCACGTATTGGACACGTGATCGACAACTATTCCCATCCGGAGAGAACATATAATTCATGATCGCCCGATCTACGGTTAAAGCTGAAACTTTTCATATGCTGCACAACTCATCCGCTTGCCCAGGGAGATAAACAACCACTTGCTTATCAGTAAACCATCCTTAGCGAACTCTGGCCTGTCAGGTGACAACCGGAGACGAAAGTCGCTTGAGCAGTGTGTGCGTGTGTGTGTGTGTGTGTGTGTGTGTGTGTGTGTGTGCTTTACGAGCACTAGGATGGTTAATAGTTCAGGGAGTACGTGTCAATCCTTATGAAAAGAAATTAAAAAATATACCATTCAAAAAGTCGTTGTTGTTCTTACGGAGATCAACCTTTGGTAAACCAATCCACAACCACAACCGGTGCTTGTCTATCACAAGGGAAAAAATTACGAAAATACTTTGAACCGTTTTTCCATGGTACATAGACAAGTACACGATAATTGTTCGAAATCCCGCTCTCAAGATGGATGTACTGACGATTGCACGTCATGTGGGGAGCGACGGGAAATGTGTTACTTACAAGTTGCATCACAGACATGTCCAGTGAAGACTGTGTGACTGTGTGACATATCTTTAGCTGGCATTGTTACCGAGGGCAGTGTGTTGATACATGCAAAGCAGTGGAGTGTTACATATGATGGCATATTCCTGTGTTTTAGAATGTTTTTATTTATTAATTGATTTATTATATAACTATCAATAGTAATGGTAATTATGATGATGGTAATAATAATGATAATAATGATAATAATAATAATAATAATAATGATAATAATAATAATAATAATAATAATATTATTATTATTATTATTATTATTATTATTATTATTATTATTATTATTATTATTACTATTATTATTATTATTATTATTATTGTTATTATTATTATTATTATTATTATTATTATTATTATTATTATTATTATTATTATTATTATTATCATTATTATTTTATTATTATTATTATTATTAATTAATTTATTTATTTATTTTATCGTGTACTTCGTTTCGCGCCTCCGTGGTGCAGTGGCTAGCGCGCCAGACTGAAAATTGATGAGCCCCGTCTCTTATCCTGGCTGGGGCAGTTAGCACACCAAGCAGTTCATCATTCCTTTAGGTATAAAGGAACACCTGGGGAAAGTGGATTTTGGAAATCCAGGTGTCGTAGTGGTCCTCAGTAAAGGATAAATATCGCCCACCACGGACTCAAACGCCAGTGAGTAGGGAAGTGAGCGTCGAGGCCACATAACTATTACCCCAGCTTTACCTATATCTTTTCTTTTATATCCAGCTCCGGAATGGTCGTGAGAGGATGTGGAAAGGCTGTTCGGGGCGTGGTCGCCTGCCCCCAGAAGAGGTGTTACGTCTGGTGTCCCGGCGCCTCTTGGAGCTAGACGACATCGTGGAGCAGCTGGTGGAATATGGCGGGCCCCCAGCTGGCATGATTCTGTTGTGCAGCGCCTTAAATGCCACTGTAATGCTCTACCTCACCATTTCTAAGTTCGACTACTACTACCTGGCATTCATCACCCTCAAGGTGCTCAGCATCGTGCAGGTCACCTTTATCCCGGACTGGCTGTGGTGCAAGGTGAGTCACACACATACCTTCCTTTACTTCATCGACCAAACTTAAACATATAACTCGATTTCCTTGGTTTTTCATGGTGAGTCTTCATTAAATAGTTCGGTAGGTCTTACTGAGTATTCAAGATGTGATGATATTCTTCCAAGTATTTCACGCATTGTACTGCTCCACAGAGAGAGGAGAATCTGCGGTTAGTGCGGCGCCAACTCTCCACCACATTGTACTGTGCCTCTGTCGAGGTAAGTTGCCTCGACTATGTATGCCTTTACTATGAGGGATCATGTATTTTTTGCTATAAATCCTTCATTGTAAACGACAACTCAAAGCAGCGTGCACACATGCGATTTGATAAGAGATTATATATATTCACGAAATTATCAAATATAATGAATTGTAAACTTAATAAGGAAAACTAGAACACAATTATAATCACTTAATATTTCATAATTACGAATAATTTCGTATGTAAGCATCTACTCGTATCTATCTATATATCTGTTCATTCTCTCTCTCTCTCTCTCTCTCTCTCTCTCTCTCTCTCTCTCTCTCTCTCTCTCTCTCTCTCTCTCTCTCTCTCTCTCTCTGAGATGTCACAGAGATGTCAATCCCCAAATAAGGTCCGAAGCGGCAGTCAAAAATCGAAGGACAAGTGTCATGAAACCTCCCTCTTGAAGTTCAAGTCATAGGAAGGTGGAAATACAGAAGCTGGCAGGGAGTTCCAGAGTTTACCAGAGAAAGGGATGAATGACTGAGAATACTGGTTAACTCTTGCATTAGAGAGGTGAACAAAATTGGGGTGAGAGAAAGAAGTCTTGTGAAGCGAGGCCGCAGGAGGATGAGAAGCATGCAGTTATTAAGATTAAAAGAGCAGTTAGCATGAAAATAGCGGTAGAAGATATCTAGAGATGCAACATTGCGGCGATGAGAGAGAGGCTGAAGACAGTCAGTTAGAGGAGAGGAGTTGATGAGACGAAAAGCTTTTGATTCCACCCTGTCTGGCAGAGCGGTATGAGTGGAACCCCCACAGACATGTGAAGCATACTCCATACATGGACGGATAAGGCCCTTGTACAGAGTTAGCAGCTGGAAGGGGAGGGGGTGAGAAAAACTGGCGGAGACGTCTCAGAACATCTAACTTCATAGAAGCCGTCTTAGCTAGAGATATGTGAAGTTTCCAGTTCAGATTATAAGTAAAGGACAGACCGAGGATGTTCAGTGTAGAAGAGGGGGACAGTTGAGTGTCATTGAAGAAGAGGGGATAGTTGTCTGGAAGGTTGTGTGTCGAGTTGATAGATGGAGGAATCGAGTTTTTGAGGCATTGAACAATACCAAGTTTGTTCTGGCCCATTAAGAAATTTTAGAGATTAGAAGTCAGGCGTTCTGTGGCTTCCCTGTGTGAACTGTTTGCTTCCTAAAGGGTTGGATGTCTGCGAAAAGACGTGGAAAAGTGCAGGATGGTATCATCAGCGTAGGAGTGGATAGGATAAGAAGTCTGGTTTAGAAGATCATTGATGAATAATAGGAAGAGAGTGGGTGACAGGACGTAACCCTGATAAACACCACTGTTATAGATTTAGGAGAAGAACAGTGACTGTCTACCACAGCAGCAATAGAACGGTTAGAAAAGGAACTTGAGAAGAAGTTACAGAGAGAAGGATAAAACCCGTAGGAGGGTAGTATGGGTATCAAAGCTCTGTCAGTGTCTCACCGGAGGACACACACACACACACACACACACACACACACACACACATGCATACATACATAGATTAATAGATATATAAATAGATATATAGTGATGTAC
>NC_087167.1:7910000-8005000 GCF_035594125.1 Scylla paramamosain | reverse complement strand
GTTCTGGAGAGGACGATCAAAGAAGGTTTAAGAGACGCCTACACACTATGTACATTCCAAGGATGACCTAAGAGTGATCCTCCACATCGCTATGTTATGTAGAAGGAAGAAACGATTTGAGCATCACATGTTAATTGTGAGATATATGTGTATGTATGTGTATACATATGTGATTATCTCCGCGTGAAATCTACAAAATCCAAAATATGTGGGAATATGTGTGTGTGTGTGTGTGTGTGTGTGTGTGTAATATATATATATATATATATATATATATATATATATATATATATATATATATATATATATATATATATATATATATATATATATATATATATATATATATATATATATATATATATATATACGTATTGAAATCATCAGTCTACACAAAACTTGATTTGTACATAAAACTATAATATTTTATTTCCCATAGATTCTGGCTGTATCCTAGTGCCCCAGAACTGAAATACCCACATGGATAACCATACACGTTTACCGTAGTACAGGACATCACACGCCCAACAAAGTGTATGATCGAGAGGAAGCAGAAATTGAACAGCCTGTCAGAAGAAAACATTTCCAACACCAATTTCAAGTCTTTTAAATTCAAACTAAAAAGGGCATGTTAAACAAATACAACGAATTATAGATTTCCTTAACTGACTATAGTGTTTATGTGTAATGTATTTCTTTGTATAGTGTTTCCATATGGTAAATTTCTATGTATTCTATTTGGGCATGTATATATGTAGGCATGTATGTGTTTTAGGTACGTAAATGAATTGCGATACGTCTCTTATCATGTGTTATTTGTATACATAGTGACCCTCGTTATGTTCTCTGACATTTTTTTTTATCAGGTCCAGTGGAAGCTTCGGCGTATTGGACCACTATTTTGTAACACACTGAAATCTATAATATTAAATGACGAAATAAATATGATCAATAATCTCTCTCTCTCTCTCTCTCTCTCTCTCTCTCTCTCTCTCTCTCTCTCTCTCTCTCTCTCTCTCTCTCTCTCTCTCTCTCTCTCTCAGCATAGTAGCCTGTGCATGTAGAAATGTGGAAAGAAATAAAGTGGGAGTAAGAGAGAGAAGCCTGGAGGGGAATGAGATGAAGAGGTGGGACACATATTTGAAAAATGAGTGGTGGTGATTGGGACTAGACGAAATGAAGCTGGAAGAGTGAGAGTAGAAGGAGAAAGTAACTCAATATGTGTCTATCAGGTGCTTCAATAATAACCATTATTGTTGTGTTGGGACACACAGATATCCTGTGATGAAGAGATGAACGTCAATGCATCATTGTGTTCTCCATGGGCGTAACCAAGACTCGTCAGTAAAATCACTGTCTATCGTGTCCTTTTTAATGTGAGGGACACACGGGTTGTCGTTCAGTAATCGCCTCGTGTGACCAGATGCCGCGACCACTTGCGTGGTTAGTCGCGCGACTAAAATCGCTTCGTGTAAGTAGGGCCTACTTGGAAGATAAATAAAAGTTAAATAAATTAATTAATAAAAAAAAATGTAATGACTCCCAGAATATGCCCCACTATCTGCACGCCACGCCTACACCTGGGTATTTATTAAATCCCTTCGCTAGGGCGACATCTCTAAACCAGTAGGTGTTATGGCAACACGTAACTTAATTACGTATAATTTCTACTTTTTGTCTTTTGTGTTCATGTTATTTTCCTGATGTACTCTCCCATTGGCGGATCACGAATTACCTCAATCCGCTGAGGGATCATCACTTTCCCGGTAATTGCACTAAACTAAATGCGGAATACGCCTCTTCTTCTACGTATTGTCTATCGCAGTACATTATCACATTGGTGATAGAGAAGCCATTTCTTTTAGATTTATCCAAGTGATAAATCTAAATCCAAGTGATTTTGCTTACTCAGGAAAATCAAAATCTTGCACACCGAAGTTCACAGCTCACTTACAATGTGGTTCGCTTTTTCAACTGTATACCACGCCCATGATCTACGCTGTCTCCGAAATATCGCACACAGCTTCAAAATGCCCTGTCAGGCAAGCTACCTAGGCCCATGCTGTGACACACCTATACACGCCGCATTAGTACACTTACAAGTCACCTGAATGAGAGAAAAGGAGCATCCCGGAAGCAGCAGAGGTCCATCTCAGCCACGTCAGACTCATTATCAAACAGAATCTTCTGCAAAGTCTACAAAGATATCTAGAGCGTGGGAGTTGCTCTCGTGGGTGGAGGAAGCGCTGCGCGTTCATCTGGTGCCGAGGCATCCCGTATGTGCGCAACACGTAAACAACATCGGCTACGGCGGCCGCGGATCACATGGGAAGCATTGGTAGCTGCAAACAGTTTTCCCTTTAAAACTGTATATAAACCAGTAATTTATGTCATACTTGTAAATTATCATTAACATATTATGGAGAAATATATCATGTAACTTTTACCACCTGGTAAAACTTTTTACTTAAATTTTCGTCAAAACCGGCAAGTTGTGGCAGGAAGCAGTGTGATGAGGTGCAAGTCTCGCGGTGTGAGGGTAGGACCACCACAGTGACAGTGTGTCGCGGCGTGCTTTGTAAGCAGTGGCTGTCTATTAGTTTAAACAGGGATATCACCAAGTGCGTGAAGTGTGCTGGAGATAGCAACAAATTGGCAACAAGGGAAAACTGGATGAGGGTAAATTGAGCCAGATAAACATTTAAAGGGAACTGCATCTGTCATGCCTTCCGCCAATGTTGCTGCAGTATTTACACCTAGGAGCTGCAGATGGAAGACTCTGGGTCACACGTTGCACCATAGGACATTATGCAGTGTGAAGGGCGGCCGGCGGCGAGGTGCTGACCCATCAACACATTACTCTGCCACAGTTCAGCTGCCTCGCACCAGCCTTCCCTTTAGGGTGTCAGCAGCTAATCGAGCACAGCTGGAAGCTTCTGTACAACAGGTTTGGTACATGTAATCATCCTTCCTCATTTTAACCCCAACATCCTATTCATTTTCATTTATATGCCCTAAAGTATCTAGTAATGCTTTTTACAATTCACTTGCTGTTATTTTGGTAAACAGGAGCCTTCATATACTAATTTTTTTCTTATTTCATCCTGTAGATCTCATCATTTAGAATAATTTCATTAGAATAATTTGAATTAGATCAGCAAATTTAGAAATTTTGAAATTCATGTGTTTAGAAGATACCAAGGGGTGAAACTTGCCCTAGTTGAGTTTAGATGTTTGTAGTGGTTGTCCATGGTGCCCAGGTGTGGAAGGAAACACACTGTAGAACAGCTGCTTAATATTAATAATAAAAATTAGTAGTACAAAAACAAAGTTAAGTTTATAGACACATTGCTGGAATGAGTGGGAGATTGTGGCAGGTGTTCATGTCATGAGGCACCTGCGGGACTGATCTTGCTAGTGTGACATTACAGTTGGGTATGAGCAAGGACTCTATATACACTACCAGGATACAGAGTCTTTGGTATGAGTGAGGGTTGAGTAGTGTCAGAGAGAGAGAGAGAGAAAGAGAGAGAGAGAGAGAGAGAGAGAGAGAGAGAGAGAGAGAGAGAGAGAGAGAGAGAGAGAGAGAGAGAGAGAGAGTTCATGCATATTTGTAATCTTGCAGATAAAGAGGGCTACTATAGTCAGAATCACAGGGACTGAAGGTTATATTTTCGTACTCTGGCAATCTACCCATCAACACGGTGTCAGAAACTGTGCAAACTGTACATTTTAGGAATACTCATCGTTGTTATCAATAATATATACAGCCAGCAGTGGCAAATACCACTAAATATAGTAACTTTTGATCATTACAAATAATATGAAAATAAATAAATGCTTCCTACTTTCTTTTTTTTTTTTTTTTGTGTGTGTGTGTGTGTGTGTGTGTATACATACGTACACACATACATACATATGTACATATATACATCATACTCACACACAGACAGACACACACACACACACACACACACACACACACACACACACACACACACACACACACACACACACACACACACACACACACACACACAAATGGCTTATAGTGATGTATTTATTTATTTATTTATTTATTTTTTTTTTTAGGCCGCTGGTTTTGAGTCCCTCTATGCATGGCAGCGGGGACAGAATCGAGAAAAAGAGTTTGTGCTGCATGATGGACCACCCTATGCAAATGGTCGTCCTCACATTGGCCATGCTGTCAACAAGGTAAGGTTTACAAAGCATAAGAAGTTACTGACTGCCTTTAATATTGCTTTATTTATGTTAAAAGTCAAAATGTAAAGTAAATTTTGACAGGCAAGTGTTATAATGAGATTTTTTCCAGCATACTTCTTTACCTTGTTTAATTCTATAATGTCATGGAGGCTTAACCCTTATTATTTCTGAAAGTATTTGACTATGGTATCCAGATGACAATAGTTTACCTGCTACATAATAAGACAAATGAACAAATGAAGGGAGTATTTATGGACTCTTTTCCAGACCCATCTCAGTGTGTGTGTGTGTGTTTCTAAGATAGGTGCTAGGTCTGAAAATCCAACATATTTTAATAAACCTCCATGTACTTTGTCCTTTGATTAGAAAGTTGTATGTATACTTTATTTATCTGGTGAAGTAGACTTTATGCCTTTTTGGTGCTGCTGCAGATCCTGAAAGACATCACCCTACGACAGAAGTTGCTGCAGGGTTACAAGGTCCACTACATCCCAGGCTGGGACTGCCATGGTCTGCCTATTGAATTGAAGGCTACTCAGGTAGACAAGAAAAAGAAGACCCCAGCAAATCAGCTGTCATCTTACAGTGATCCTTTGGAGATCAGAAATAATGGCAAGTAAATATTTATAGGTTTTGTTTGTATTATGTCATAATTGCACAATTATCATCTCAAATAACTGAGGCCTGGATCATATATACTTTTGAATATTTTTGTGGAATATCAGACATAACTATTACATTGTTATGGAAGAATGTGCAGGGTAATAACCACACATTTAAGTATGAGAAGACTGATATCTTGTAATTTTAGTCTCATTCACACTCTTTCAGTAAAGTTTCTCATAAAAGGTCACAATCAGCATTTTTTTAGTTCAGTCCTAAACATGGTATTATAATAGTTTCTGTACACTTTCTTGGGTAGAGAAAAGTTCAGAAGATAGAAAGTGTGTGCAGCACTTGTGTTCAAAGGTTTAATGGCATTCCAGTAGATAAATGTCAACCTCAGATGTTTTTGTCCTCTCTCTTTTATATTATGTGTGTACCTGTAACTCATTGAATAATGGTAATGACTTGTATATTTTTGGGCTGTATTCCGGCAGCACAAAGGTTTGCAAAGGAGGCTTTGGAGATTCAGCGTTCAGTGTTCCAGCGCTGGGGTTTGCTGGCTGACTGGAGTGAGGTGTATCGCACTCTAGATCCCCAATATGTCACCCGCCAGCTGCATCTCTTCATCGACCTCTATGAGAAAGGATTCATTTATCAGGTCTTGGGAGGATTTTATGTTTTAAATAATAGGGATGTGTATACTACAATTTTGAATATTCCAGTACCAATTATAATGCAGATATATTTGAATTTATGAATGTTTAGTTTATATCTTTGTTAATTTTCTATTTATTAATGAAATTCTCAAAAATATTTGAATAAATTACTTGAAGTTTAAAAAAGCTAAAAAAAAATATTATATATATATATATATATATATATATATATATATATATATATATATATATATATATATATATATATATATATATATATATATATATATATATATATATATATATATATATATATATATATATATATATATATATTTATTTATTTATTTATTTTTTATTTATTTTTTTTTTTTACTTTCCTCTTTGTGTCATTTTGCTAGCAGAATAAAATGCTAATTGCATAAGAAACTGATGTAGAGGTAAGATGAGAAAGATCTTGCTTTTAACTCTTAGTGCATTCAAGTTGATAGATTAATACATTGCAGGACTACAAGCCAGTATACTTTTCCCCCAATCTTGGGACATCCCTGGCTGAAGCAGAGCTTGAGTACGAGCCTCAACATGTGAGCCCCTCAGTGTTCCTTGCCCTGCCTGTCACATCAGCCCTGCCTGCCACTTTGGTGAGTCTACTGGTGACATAGGAAATTAGTCATATTTGCAAGCAAGGATGGGGTGCACATTGGAGTTGAATATTCAAATACCAATACAAAGATGTTTGATTATGTTACAATGACACTTAAAAGTAAGATCAGAGTTATTCATTACCTAAGGAGTTTTCACTGGACAGTATGACAATGAGAGTTAATATATTACACTTACCATGTTGGGAGAACAATTGCTATGAAGAAGCCTTGTTCTGGGCCAAACTGTCCAAGCTGTGTGACTGATCCATGTAAAGTAAAGTGCTGGGGGCCAAGAGGCTAAGAAAGTGAAAGAAAAAGAAATAACCTGTAACTCCACAGGATAGATTGCCCAGTGCTGCTCAATCTCAGCTATATCTACCCATCTGGACCACCACTCCTTGGACCTTGCCCCTCAACCAGGCCATCTGCTTTGCTCCAGATAAGTCATACCTCCTGGTATGGGTATATTGGAAGAATCGAAGGCTGGCATTAGTCTGGAGTGAAGAGTTGTTGCATGAACTAGAGAGGATAGTTGGAAAAGACCAAGTTACTGTCATGTGTCACATTGAAGGTCAGTAAATTTTATGTGTATGATTCCATGAATGAAGCAAGTGAATTAACTAAAGCTCTAATATGAACATCCATTTTAATCTATGGATACACTTTTTTATACATTTGTCTTTTGATGTTTGCTTCTTGGAACTTCTTTCTAGGGATGATCATGAAAGTGTGAGAGGATGAGGAGGATTTACAAGAACAGGTTAAGCTTTAGGTGCAAGAGGATGATCTTTCTGTTAAATGAAAGATCAGAAAGTCACAGTATACGGTAGACAGGAAGAGTGGGGAAGTAAGAAGGTTGTATCATGGAGGAATAGATTACCATATTTTGCAGCATATAAAATGTACCCAAATTGCCTTGAACCTACTGGAATTCAAACCATTTATATTCTATTAGTATTTCTCACTAAAGCTTTTATTTTAGCTCCAGGTTTGGATGGATTTGCTGTAGAATGCTTGAAAAGTGGTGGAGAGAGCATTATATTGTGTTTTGGTAAGGGTAGTGAATGTTTGCTTTATTGCTGGCAAGTTTCCAGAAGACTGGACAAATGCATGTGTAGTTCCATTATATGAAGGAAAAGGGGATAGACTGGAATGCTCAAACTATATCAGTATCAGGTATCAGTTTACTGAGTGTGGTAGAAGAGGTGTATGGGATGGTGCTGACAAGGAGGATAAGAGAGGGGACAAAGTGTCATGCAGGAGGAAAGGGAAGAGATTATGTAGACCAGATTTTTGCAGTAAGGGAGTTGTGTGAAAAGTTTTGGTGAAAGGGAAGGAAGTCTTTTTCACATTCATGAACTTGGAGAAATCATATGATAGGATTGACAGGAAAGGACTGTTGGATGTTCTGAAAGTATATGGAGTTGGAGGTAGCTTGTTGGAAGGAGTGAAGAGTTCCTATGTAAATAGTAGGGCATGTGTGAGAGTTGGTGATGGTGTAAGTGAGTTCTTCCCAGAGTAGGTTTGCATAGAGTTGTGTAATGTCACTGTGGTTGTTCATCTTGTATATGAATGGTGTAGTAAATAAATGAGGGTGTTAGGCAGAGGCTTGAGATTGTTCAGTGGGGAGGAAAGGTTATGGGATCAGAGTCAGAGAGGAAGTTGAAAAGACTGGTGGAGGAGGCTGGGCATGTTTGTTGGAGGAGGCAGCTGAAAGTGAATGTTGGCAAAAGTAAAGTAATGAAATGCTCAAGAGAGATAGTTGGTGGAAGGATAGATGTAAGATTGAATGTAAAACAGCTGGAAGAGATGGATTGTTTTAAGTATTTGAGATCAACAGTTACAGTGGGCAGAAGAGTTAATGGAAGTGAAATGCAAGGTGAAAGAAACAGGAAAAGTACTTGGTGGAGTGAGTAAGATCCTTAAACATAAGATATTGGGTATGAGTATAAAGAGAGGGTTGTGTGAGGGAATAGTGGTGCCCATTGTGCTTTATGGTGCTGAAACATGGAACATGGGAGTGGCAGAAAAAGAAATGGTTAAATCTGATGGAATGAAAGTGTTTGAGGAGTGTGTGTGGAGTAACCTAGAGGGACAGAATAAGAAATGAGGAGGTAAGAATAACTGGTGTTTTAAGAGAGTTGGTTGGATGGGTAAATCAATTTATTAAGATGGTTTATTATTATTATTATTATTACTATTATTATTATTATTATTATTATTGTTATTATTATTATTATTATTATTATTATTATTATTATTATTATTATTATTATTATTATTATTATTATTATTATTACTTTCTTTTTTCATGCTTTAATGTTACAAACTTGAATATATGCCAGTACTGTACCCTAACAAGAATTAGAAATAACTATGACCATTAGTAACTTAAAAAGGTTTTGTCTGATCTTTCTTATTCATTAAAAAAAAATAAATAAATAATAATAATAATAATGATAATAATAATAATAATAATAATAATAATAATAATAATAAAATAATAATCAAAATAATTTTTCAGAGCAGGAGCTGGCTGCTCTGAGGTACCAAGCACCTTTGGATCACCGTGAGTGTCCCTGTTTGCCAGCCAGTCATGTCACAATGGTCAAGGGCACTGGTTTGGTACACACAGCCCCAGCCCATGGCCATGAAGATTTCCTAATGGCCTTGCAATATAAACTACCTGTGGTAAGGAATGATCCTCAAACTAGGCACCTTTCCAGCATTTATTCTATATGAATGTTTGCATTAATTATGTTCTTCTTATTCATCTTACTTTCCTGAACATGAGGATGAAAATTTCATGTAAATAATAATGCAGACTTTTATTTAAAAATACTCTTCTGAAGCTTCTTGGTTTCTTCTTTCTTGCAATCTAGGTAATTATATATTTAATGAAGGCTTTGTTTGACATACTCTTAATTACTCTGGTTTCTTTCTTTCTTTCTTTCTTTTCTTTTTAACATCAGATCACCTTAAGACCTTAATTTTTAAAACAGAAACTATATCATTTTCATTATTATTGATTTTTTTTTATTGTTGTTAGGGTGATTTCATGGTATGGCATATTTTAGTGAGGTGGAGAAGTGATGAGGTATTGTAATAACTATTAGAAGATCGTCCTTAAATGTAAATATTTTGTGAGTGATCAAACTGGTCTGATGTATGGTAATATTTAATTTATATATCTACTGAGATGGTCTTTTGTTTAGGGATCTGTATCTCTTGTGCCTTTAAAGTGTGCTTCAGATTGACTGCAGAGAGTACTACCCATTTTCAGGAGTGCCAAGTGGATGAACAAGGCAAATTTATGGATGGGGTGATGACAGAACTCAGGGGACTCAAGGTATTGGAGGAAGGCAACCACTCTGTTCTGCAACTTTTGAGTAAGTGTTATGTCCTTACAAGCATAGGCCTGTGGTTAGCCTTTTCCTGTACAATTATGAGTTCTTTGCACAACAATAATTGCCCTAGTATTAATTAATAATCATTTAAATCCTTCATATAAACTCACCAAAAAAGCCCAATTAATATCTGTCATCAAAACATACAAGTGTTTGATTTACTTCATATGCATTTCCATGGATTAAATTCTGATTTTGTATAAGTGAAATTTTCTTTGTTTTTGGGAGGATTTAAAATTAAAAGGAAATATGTCATATTTTGCATTATTATTGGATCAGTTCTTTGTGGTTCTACTGAGGGAAGAAACAGGGAGAGGTCATTTCAGTTTTCTCTGTGTGTGTGTGTGTGTGTGTGTGTGTGTGTTCCTTTTGGGGATATTAGAAAATGGATCAGATCTTTGCTATTAAAGTGATAGTAGAAGAGTACTTGGGAAAGAATTAAAAGTTGTGTGTAACATTCAAGGACCTAGAGAAAATATGATGAGGAAGCCCTTTGGATGTTAGGATTTATGGTGCTGGAGTGCGGTTGTTAAGAGGAACTAAGGCCTTTTATAGAGATGCAAGTATGTGTGTTAGGGTGGATTGAGGGCTAGGAGAAAGTTTTGATGTAGGAACAGTAGTGAGACAAGATGTGTGACATCTCATCCCTGTGGTTATATAATAGTTTTAATGAATTGCTGTATGAGGGAGGTGAGAGCTAAGTTAGGAAATGCTGGTGCAAGTTCAAGATAGAACAGAGTGAGATGGACTATAGTAGCATGTCTGTTTGCAGATGATACTGTCTTACTAGCAGAGTAAAGGGAATTTCAGAGTGTTGGATAATTTCTAGAAGTTGTGTGTAAAATGAAAACCAAAGATAAATATTGGTAAAGGTAAGGAGATGGTTTCTGAGTGGAGGGAAATGGAGATATGTGACTTTACCATACCTCATAGGATCAATGTGCCAGCTGTAGGCAGATATGAGGTGGTTATTGGAGGAGAGGGAATGGTGGAAATGAGTGAACAATGTTAGATAAACATGGTCAGATGGATGGATTGATAAGAGAGAAGGTTGTGAAAGGTAGATGTGTCATAGGATTATTTTGCAAATCATGAAGGGGAAATATGTCTGTGGACTTAAAGAGAGGTTTAAGAAACACTGATGCATGGATGAGAGACCTGAGTATGGAATAGGACACAGCAGTCTAGAGAGTGTGCTGTGGAAATAGATTCTCAGAGAGGGGCATGAGTAACTTGGGAGAGTGAGAACATTTGAAAGTGTGTGTGGTTTAAGCATCTGTGCAAATGGTGTAACTTGTGAAAAGATGGAATGGGTGAAAAGGAACTCAGTGTGATAGTATGGTCAGGTCGAAAGAATGAGGAGTGAAGAGTTTGTAAAGGAGGTTATGTGATTGAAGTTGAAGATGCTAATAAGAGAGGAAGGCAACTTGGAAGATAAAAGGAGAGCAAGGAGTATGTATGTGAAAGAGGTCTTTGTAGAGGCTGGGTGCTTAAATAAACAAGAAAGGAATGTATGGATAGGGAGAGCTGGAGGCTTTTATACTTTGGTCACACTCTTAGGAGGTGCTGTTAGAGGAAGTGAGACATCAGAGAGATATAGATGGATTGAGAGGATAAGCTTATAAGGTATTGCAAAAAATTACTTGTGAAAAAATCATGACTTAAAAAAAATTGTCAAATTTTTTTTCCCTTTATACCTTGATTTTTGAAGATGATGGTGTCCAAACAGAGTAGCTTATGATTTGCTATGTATCCAGGAAATTATGCAGCTAGGCAGTTGGAGGGGCTTCATATTCACTTGAGATCCTCTATTTTTTTTTTTCTTTTTTTTTTTCTTAATCATTTTTAATATAGTACTATTATGTATTCTTGAAGCTCTTGTGAAACCAAGATTTGATGTATCAACCCATGTAACATTCCTTGGTAAATACACAGCTAATACTGGAGGGCCCAGAGGATCCTTGCTGCTCAAAGAGGAGTTGTACACACATTCATATCCCTACGATTGGCGTACACGGAAACCTGTCATCATCCGGGCCACCAAGCAGTGGTTCATTGACACTCATCGCATCAAAGAGGCTGCCTTGGTGAGCTCTTGTCCTAAGAGAATGAGTGGGTGTAGGATGTGACAGTCTAAAATGTGTATATACCTACAGGGGAATCACAGTTGATGAATTAGTTATGTTCCTCAGAAATGTTTGTAATCAAGAATTCATAAATCAGGATACTTTTCCCTACAGCCTTACTTACACAAAGAGATATAGTATTTCCCTGCAGAAACAAATCACATGCTATGAACTCTGTAAAATGCACAAAGGTATTGTGTATTGTGAATTTGTTACATTTTATGACTTAGAACATATGAATAATATTAATGTAGGAGTTTGGAAAGTTGCATAAAAGGAGGAAATTGAGAGTGAGTGAGAGTAAGAGTAGAATATACATGAATTTTAGATGACAGGATGATAGATAATATTTTAAATAGTAAATAATATGAAAATTAAAGAAAATCAGAAGCATATGTGATTATGTATGTGTATGGTGTTTGACTGACTGTGACTGTATATTTGGCAGTGTGGCTCTCTATGTTTGGCTGTGTGCCTCTCTGTGTTTGACTAGTTTTGTAGCTCTCTCTCTCTCTCTCTCTCTCTCTCTCTCTCTCTCTCTCTCTCTCTCTCTCTCTCTCTCTCTCTCTCTCTCTCTCTCTCTCTCTCTCTCTCTCTCTCTCTCTCTCTCTCTCTGTGTGTGTGTATTTGATGTTTATTTTTTTATTTACACAGCTTCCTGCTCACTGAGTACAATTTGTTTGGTGTGATGATATTATAAAAAGATGAATTTGTATCCTCTTTTGGCAGGCTGCCCTGGAGAAAGTTGAAATACTTCCTCAGCGGCTGGAGGCAGGGATGATCCGTCAGCTCAAAAATCGCCCCTATTGGTGCATCTCTCGTCAGCGTGTGTGGGGAACACCAATCCCCGTATTTTATGATCCTGACACTAACCAGCCTATTGTAGACAGGTAGGAGCCAGAGGCATTCACATATGTTTGGGCATAAGAAAGAGCCTTTTTTTACAAGATTTACTTGTTTTTAAGTTGCCTGCTTTGTAACCACATGCCTATACACAAGGGAGACAGAATTAGAGGTAATTAGAGGCAAATGTAGTTCTGGTTTGTTATTTCCTTCCTCAACCTGTCCGTAACCCTCAGAAGACTCATGGACCTGATGGGGTCTCCTATTTTTCTCTACAATTGCACCTCTTTTGGCTCTGTCACTTAATGTCGACCTTTCTTTCCTGCTGGAAGTTTGCCTACTTTCAGCTTGGTCCTAAAAAAAAGGTGACTGCTTTAACTTTAAGAATTCTGGTGAAACTTTTCCTGTTGCATATACACTTTACTTTCCATTTAATAAACTAAAAGAAAGGACCCTTGGTCCATTGATATACATTGCTTATATCTTAGGCGATTGCAGTAAATGGTAATTCTTGATAGAAAAATGTGGCCAAAAATTCCGCCAGCACCATTCAATAAGTATCTTTAACCCGTACACAATTGTGACTGAAATTTCTGTTCCAATTTAACAGGGTCAGGATGGCTAAGACATAACAAATGACTTATTATTTTGAACCTTTCTTGCTATCATTCAACTGTCACCCATGGCTGAGACTCCCCCCCTCCCCCTCCAGCTCTTTCTGCACTCTTCCCCCCTGCCCCCCCAAAAAAAATCCCTCCTACCACACCTGGTCAGCTGGCAGGAAGCGCATGTCACTTTAGACCCCCAACTGCGCACCTAGTGCAGTTACTATGATCTGAACCCATCCATACATCCATCCATCTATCCACTCATCCATCCATCCATCCACTCATAAGAAGGGAGCTCTACTCATATTTAAAGATTGCCCTTTTCTTCCTTTGCCTTAATGAATATTGCAACTTAAAAGACATTAATATAAAGAGGAGATGTTGGATAAAGGGAACAACATAAGATGCTAATTTGCATTGACAGCTAAATAGCAAATGATCTTTTCCCTTCTACACTATATGGGTCTGACTACAGGTGCAAGCTTATGCAAATCCAAATTGTGAAATGGAGGATCTTGCAGCTTTAATGAATATATTGGTATCACCTTTCCCTTTTCCCACAGGAATATCATTCAGCATGTGGCCAAGGTGCTGGAGGAGGAAGGGAGTGATAGCTGGTGGAGTAAGGGAGAGAATGACTTACTTCCTCCAGCACTGATAGAGAAACTGCAAAAGAATGGCAAACCTCTACCCAAGAAAGTAAGCCCAGTATTACTGTCTCAGGTCATGGCATAATACACATAAGTATGTACGAGTATATGAAAAATCTGTTAAGTCATGGTAATCAGATTCTAACTTTATAGAAAGATTAAGTTGCATTGCATTACTTGATGAGATCACTAAACCTTTAAATTCTGATGATAGGATTAGCATTAAGTCATTACGTAAAACAATTCATGGCATTTTCTATTTTTATTGTTATTTATTGCCTGTAAGGGATCAGACATTCTAGACATCTGGTTTGATTCTGGTTCATCATGGCACTGTGTCTTGGGAGCACCCAAAGCTGATCTCTACTTGGAAGGAGTGGACCAGTTCAATGGATGGTTCCTTTCATCTCTGCTCACATCTGTAGCAGCCACTGGGAAGGCTCCATACAGGTGTGTTGTTTGCTCAGCTTTGATGGAAGATCATTAAGAGACAAAAGAGGGCATGCCTTATGTTTTAACTACAATGCTGCCAGGGTTGACTAAGAAGAAAATGTAGTTAAGTAAATACAGATACCTATATTCCTCTATTTAGACAGTTTGTTTGAGATATATCTGGAATTTTTATAGGATGCACGTGTGTCATTCCTGATGGGACTAATTGATACGGGGACCTTATATTGTAAGAAAAATAGTGACAAAAATGCATTATTTTAATGAGTCTCAACTACTAAACTGCAAAATGGTAGCAAGACTCTTTTGCTATTATCACATTTTGCCTCGATAAGGTTACTTTCAATGTGATTAGCCTTATAGTGCATTAATGCCCTGCAGATGGCAACTTATCTATTGTGTGCTCCAATATTTCATTTGCAATGAAGAACTCAGCATACAGTGTATTTGACTTACTGGTATATTTGCATTATAGGGTGAAAGCCATAACATTAGTTCGTGTTTTAATCCCCTTTAGGTGACCTTTTTTTTATTTATTTTATTTATTTTTTTTTATTTATCATATATATATATATATATATATATATATATATATATATATATATATATATATATATATATATATATATATATATATATATTTTTTTTTTTTTTTTTTTTTTTTTTTAATACTTTTAATACTTTTTTTTCTGAAAATAAACTCTTGCCATCCAATAATTTTTTTGCTTCCAACAGTAATTCTGTACAGCAGTGTACCTTTGGGTTTTTGGCATTGATCAGAATTTTTACTTTCTTGGCCCAAGATTATTAGTTGATGTAAGGAACAGCTCATGGCTCACAGTACTGACAACAGCAGTTTGAGCCAAGTTAAAGGATTCCTTAGATATTTTTAACCATGCCATGGTGGAAAAACCCATCTTAGAAGCAACTGTATTAGGAAATAGATGAATGTATGTATATATATTTTTCATAGTAATTATTTTGTTGTTGCATTACAAGAAAGTTTTTATACTCCTTGTAATTGTCTTCATTTAGATTAAAGCTATAGATCACTCTAAATTAATAATTCATATAATCTTTGACATTAGGCTACAGTTATGACATTAATTTGATTAAAATCAAACTACAGTGGTGCTCTGTGACTAATAATACTAAAAGACTGAAACTTGATTCTGGTGCAATCTTTATTGAAAAAATAGAGACTAAACTTCATGATTTTTCTCTCACAAAACCTGATAAATATAATTGTTAATAGAGAAACACACCAAAAAACTCATCATTAAGTGCTTTGAATCAAGTTTATTGAGTAAAGAAGTAGTGGGTTGTGTGTACATCAGCTTAATTAGGGCCAACATTATTGTCATCACCATTACACTTGGTTAAGAAATATGATAACTGCTCACTGAAAGATTGATGATAAATACAGGGAATCCTTCCATAACCATTGAGTCCCTAAATTGATAGTGTTATGTTTTAGGCAGTTGGTTTTGAAACCGATTATCAGATTCAAAGTTGCTAGTAAAGAAGGTGATTGTCACTGGTTCCCCCACATAATTATTCATAATTGGCAGAGCTTCATGGGAAAACTGTTTCTTATTTCCTTTTATACGTGAATGAGCCTTAATTCATCATAATGCAGAATGCATTATTTTACTTTATTTTATTTTGTTTAATCAATTAATTAATTAATTATATTTGTTAATTTATATTCATTATTATTATTTTTGTTATTATTATTATTATTTTTTATTTATTTATTTATTTATTATTTATTTATTATTTATTTTATTTCATTTATTTATTTATTTATTTATTATTTTTTTATATTATTTATTTATTTTATTTTATTTATTTATTTTTTATTTATCTTTTTTTTCAGGATGATATATGTACATGGGTTTGCCCTGGATGAGCATGGACGCAAGATGAGCAAGTCTCTGGGTAATGTGGTGGATCCGCAGGAGGTGACTGATGGAGGAAGGGATTCCTCCAGAAACCCTGCCTATGGGGCTGATGTACTGAGGTAATCACCACCACCACTCATTGTCTCTGTTTACTTGTCATCATCTTCACTGCCATAAAAATTAATATGAAACATTATCACCACCATTACCATTTTATTCATATTGAAGAGGATGGAGGTATAACATTATGACCATCTTCAATTTTTTTTTTTTTTTTTTTTTTTTTTTTTCAAAATCACTAATCTTTCTCTTAGGTCTCTCTCTCTCTCTCTCTCTCTCTCTCTCTCTCTCTCTCTCTCTCTCTCTCTCTCTCTCTCTCTCTCTCTCTCTCTCTCTCTCTCTCTCTCTCTCTCTCTCTCTCTCTCTCTCTCTCTCTCTCTCTCTCTCTCTCTCTCTCTCTCTCTCTCTCTCTCTCTCTCTCTCTCTCTCTCTCTCTCTCTCTCTCTCTCTCTCTCTCTGGACCTGCTGAAGCAGAGATATTTCAGGTGTTGTACATGGGACAAGAAAGCAGAGGCAGAGTGAAAGAGGAGCATGGGAGTACAGAGAGCAAGTAGAGAGAGTAAATATAAGGAGGGAGGATGAGGAAGGAGTGAAGAATTAGAGGTTGAGAGGAAGTTGTGCATTCCTTTTTGCTGTCCCCTATTGCTTTTCAACCTTTCTCCATCCATCCCCTTCCTCCATCTCCTTGCCTCCAGTACTCAGTTCCCCATCTTCTGCTTCTTCATTCTTAAAAATATATATTTTTACTTCTTTTATAATATCTCTTCTATTTATTTATTTTATTATTATTTTTTTTTTTCATTTCTCTTTTTCTCCTATCTGGAGCTTTGTGTCACAGATACAATACACTCTGTATTACTTTAGTATGTTTAAAAATTATCCACTTCTACAACCACAGATATGGAAATAAAAGTAATCTGTAACTGTGTCCACAAATATTAACATTTTAACCTTCACAGTTTTGTCCACAACTGCATTTTATGAGAGGTACATACCTGACTATCCCTCTGCCTCAACAGAGCTCTAAAATTTAGTATCTAGTGCATCTCTGCTATATAGTACTGCAATACCTTAGAAAGGAAGTAGCTCACTGGAATAGGTTTGCAAATTTGAGTCTTCATATCATGCTGTCATGATTGCTGTGTGATGCAGGTGGTGGGTTGGAAGCCATGCAGCAGACCACTCCACCATGAGCATTGGGCAGCAGCATCTTGAACAGGGACGGGACAGTGTTCAGAAGATACGTGCTGTGCTCAGGTTCTTGCTTGGTTCCGTCAGGGATTACCAACCCTGTCAACACAGCCTCCCTGTCCAGGACTTGCGACCCATCGATCGTTACATGCTGCATCTCCTTCATGGCCATATACAAAAAGTAGGTTTATTTTCAGACTTTGTTTACCAATGAGTAAGAATGCTATGTTGCTTAGTATGAGAGCTTTCATTTGTTGCATCACATTGACACATTTATTGTCTAAGACCTATTATATAAGTATATTTATCCTTAGTAATCTCTTCTATTGTAGTCTCATATTTTTCCATTGTACCAAATAAACATCATTGATGTATGACATATTATACTATTAACCACATCACTTCTTGAATCAACTTGTATAAATGGTAAACATTAGTTAGAACAAATGGAACTCCTATATGCTGACATGGTATCTTACCTGCCAGTTACTTAATATTCCAGATTTTATTTACAGCAAGTTATATTTCTGCTTATCAGAACCTTTGAGTGACTCAGTGAGTAATGCATCCATCCTCAGATGAGGTTGAAGGTAGGGCAGCATACCCTAACATCTTGGTAATCCTTGTTCTTCATTTCATGCAAAGAAGGAGCACTTATAGATCTGACAGTTGTTGTATATTGCAGAAAGCGCAAACAAAATTATGCTGTTTTTAATTTCATATTAAGCATTATTTTGTTTTATTTATTTTTTTATTTTTTATTTTTTTCATTATTATTTTTATTTTATTTATAAAAATAAATAAAAATAATGATAATAAATAAAAATAAATAAAAATAATAATTCATTAATAGAAGAGGATGGTTGCTGCAAGTGTACCCATTGAGGTAATGTCACATTATTCACTGTGTAAGAATTGATTCACCCAATTGTAATAAATAATGGAAAGGATGTTGATTTTATGAAACAAAAATTACCGTGTCATGACAGTTTGTTATGCATAGTGATGATGGCTCATAGGTGTAAGATTTAAAGATTTGGTCCAGTTATCTTTTATCTTTTTTTTTTTTTTTTTTTTTTTTTTTTTTTCTGAAGTTCTCCTTTCCTTTGCTTCATCAACTGTAAAATGTTGTGTCTGTGAATTAATATCAAGAAATCTTGTTGTAACTTCTTTCCATCGTCTTGGCAGTACAGTGTACAGTGTACCAAGGATGGATATCAGAAACAACAAATAATATATATCTGAGATCTGGAAAATAAGGGTGAAGGAAAAGCATGAATTGAGATAACATTGAAACCAACAAAGAAAACACAAAGTGGATTCACTGACGAGGATCATTTGATTTGATCTGATCTGACATATTTCATTCATTTGGCAAGTGTCTTTAGGATTGTAATGCACGTAATTTAGTCATCCATATGCTATTATTTAGACAATGATTAACATGATGTTATTTACTTGGTCATTTTCATATGTTTAGTGATGTTAGATTTTCATGGCCTGGCAGTTAGTAAGGCTTCCGTGATAAATGCTGCAATAAGAAAAGTTTGAGCTACACACTCATAATTTTTTTTACTACCCACATTGCTCCATCTTTTCACTCTCATGGCATTACTGTCCTTACTTCCATTCCAGTACACACTTTTGTTTCTCTGTGATCAGACTTTTCTTGACCTTTTCATCCAGATTTGGTTGCACTACAACAACTTCCATTACAACTGGGTGACCAAGGCCTCTCTCACATTCATCAATACCACACTCTCAGGCTTGTACATCTCTTCCATCCGTGACAGGTGAGAATGAGAAAATTAAAATGTTTGTTTATTTTCATAAGGTACAATTAATCTTCAGTTTTCTGTACATTGATATCATAGTTCAGGAAAAATTCAAAACGTTATCTGGGAAAATTCATCAAAATAATAAATTGCCAACTTCACACTTTTTATGCATTCTTGAATGTTTTGTGTTGTAAATTTTATTTATTTATTTTTTTTCTTTTCTTTTCTTTTTTATTTATTCATTATTTATTTATTTATTATTTATTTATTTTTATATCTATTATTATTATTATTATTATCATTATTATTATTATTATTATTATTATTATTATTATTGTTTAATTTATTTTTAATTTATTTTTTTTATTTATTTTTTTTATTTTTTTATTTTTTTTATTTATTTATTTATCTATTTTATTTTATTTTTATTTTATTTTATTTTTTCTTTATTCTGAAGTCAAAATTCTGCAGTTGTAAATCAGGACTAAGAGCAAAAGCATTCTATTGGTAATTTTGAACATTCATACATCAGACTTATAAATTACAATTCATCTGCATTTATTCAATTTTTAAAATCAGTTTTAAAATTTGGATTTTCGTATTTTTAAAGTAACCTTTCACCTAAAAGAGTTGATGACCTGCATGTGTTTTGTTAGATGTTTAATTTTGTATATCAAGTCACAAAGTCTTTGTCATAGTCTTTACTTTGGCAAATAGCTTCAGCACTGTCCATGAATTAGATATTTCTTCACTTGCCTTGTATATTCCTTACCTTCAAGTCTGAACATATTATGTGTGTGCCGTTTATATAGTTATGATGATGACAAGGGTGATTCTGCCAACATCATTTGATTGTACTTCAGATTTCATTTATCTGCCTTATAAAAGGCTTCAGTAAAAGAATAAAAGCATGTAAAGTTGTACTCAAATAAGAGGGATTGTCACATTATTGATTGTGGACAATACTTTTCATGAAAGATTTTCTTGACCTTTTTCAACCTTTCCATTCTCTGGATTGCAGAAGAGATAGTTCACCATCCCTTTGAGTTAGATTAAGTTGACCATGTCTCCAATTAGTTTGGTTTCTGCATATGGTACAGGACTATGAATAGAAAATACTAAATGATGATTTATTTATTAATTCAAATAAAATGAAGTATCATCCTCACTAATAAACAAATCCAGTCTGAGAAAATAATACTAAGTGTACTTTGAGTTTAATGAAGTCTTTCCTGAAGAAATGTCTTTGCGCAACCTACCCATCTTAATAACCTGTATTGCACATCTTAGCCTCTCTGTTTGAAACTCATTGCCAGTAAAATTAAGTTCGTTAATTTTATTTGAGTACTCTATTGGGAGACTAGCACACCATGCCTAGAAAATAGTTCTCTCTCTCTCTCTCTCTCTCTCTCTCTCTCTCTCTCTCTCTCTCTCTCTCTCTCTCTCTCTCTCTCTCTCTCTCTCTCTCTCTCTCTCTCTCTCTCTCTCTCTCTCTCTCTCTCTCTCTCTCCAAAACAGAATCCATATCTCAATATTTGTATGAGAAATGGATGATAGACTTGAGAGTATCAGTCAACCCCCACACGCACCAGTAAGTTTCAAAGGTTTTCTTTGTGGCTTCTCTGCATACCTTGCAAAACTTTGACATAGAAGTTGTTTACTTTCCTTTGAAACTCATAAGTAGGCATGTATTATATATCACTAAATTCACAAGGAAATGATCTTTATGATAATCTCATAAAAACTCCCTAAACCATCTTTTTGTGAGCTTTACAATGGTACTATTGTCATTATGATGTCTGTTAGATCTCAAGAAAATGAAGGAAAACTGAAGTCAGCATTCATCTCAGATTACGTGCAGACAGCCTGAGTCACGGGCTGGTACTGACAAATTATCTAATGGCTAGCCTATTCTGGGAATCATCAGCATTGCCAATTCATTACTTTTGTGAAACTTTGACTCGTGAAAAATTTATGTATTTACACCAAAACCTCTATTTTTAATTAATCTAAATAAGTTTTTTGATGTGCATCTTATGTATGAGAGGGTTAAGTGATAGGTTTTGTTGATTTGGTGATGTAATAATACAAAAAAATAAAAAAGGTATGAGGATGATTGGATAATGTGTTCAAAATTTTGTAGTGAAGGGTAGACCTGGGATGAGTTCCTGAACAACACCATGCACATAACCATATCCCTACATCTAGCTTGGCAAGCTGCCTACAGATAACAAAGTCTGATCCTTCTTAGTGCATAATATGTATTTCAGAAGAAAATTTATATTTTCTAAATCAACCCATAGCTCAAAAGGTGGACATGTCTCAGCAATTTCATTGATGCAACAGACTGTACTGTGATGCTCGTCTGGGTAGCAGGCGTATGTCAGCCCTGTTGGTCCTCCATCACCTACTACACCAACTGTTACTTTCTTTGGCCCCCATCCTTCCCCACCTGGCAGAAGAAGTGGCACAGCACCTCACCGATAACAAAGGTGAGAATGTACTATGTACTATATGTTGTATAATGAGTTTTGTGCCATACTGTAAGGGGAAGTGCTGTTTTATGTATATTGGATAATTCTAGTGCATAACTTTTGTACAAGTTATGTACATCTTACCAAAAACTGTTTCTTAGTGCTATTTATCATGCAGGCACCTGGAGTGGAGATATGATGATTGAGTATATTGCAGACTGGCGTGTGTTTCATCAAGTAATTACAGAGCTGCCCTCATCATGGCATCAACCACAGCTTGCCAGTGCATTTGAGCAGTGTCTCACTGTACGTGAAGGACTTTTTAAGTCCTCCCCTGCTTCAGATTGGTCTAAGCTACAAGTCCACATTACAGCTGAGGAGAGCCTAATGGAGAACCTGAGGGTAATTAGCTGTATATAAGATCTTGATATGATTTTTCAATATCAGTCACTATCTTTTAAGCATTACTAAATTTTCTCTTGAAATGCTCATCAAAATGTCACATTCACTCTAATCTCTCTGCACTCCAGACTAAGTATGTACTCCTTCGGGAATGCCTCGGCTCCATACAGCTTTGTAAACTACATTTTCTAAGCATCTTACATACCTGTTACATGCCTTTTTAAAAATCCTTAAAAGATGCAGTCAGGTTGCTGCTAATGCGAGGGTTTGGTTTTGCTAACAGCCTGCATTAGATGCAATTTGTGCATGAGTTTTAATGAAAATAATGATAAAAAATGGCTATGGTTCCAACCTGGCTGAGACATATAGCTCAAAAGTTAAGATATTGCCAGACTACCTACAACACTGATTTTTTTTCATGCATATAACTGAAGGTAACAAATTCATAAGTGTTCATATAGTATTAAAACATTAATGAATAAAAACCAGCACAATACAGTAACCTCCCTCCCCACATTTTCACAATATCAATTTTGTGATCCTCAAGTTTTGCAGTCCTAAATTCTTGTTTTCACACATTATCTCCACAAGTTTCGCACTTTCTTGTGTATAAACCACTTCTTAGCCATAACACTGGTTACACTGATTTGCATGTTAGAGAAGGGAAGAAGAAGGCCAGCAACAGCACTGCCACATTGTGAAAAAACACAAACAAATGAGAAGTGTCTCACTACTGTAGTGGATGTGATGGTGCTGCACAGCTGCAGCGCTGCTTCTTACCAGATGTGAGAAAACACACACAGTTTTAGATGCAATAGTGCTGCATCACACCAGATGTGAGAATAAAACACAAATACTCTCACGCATACAGACACGCACACACACACATGCAAAAGGTGGTAAATGTTATCAAGACAAATGAATCTCTTGTAAAAGTTGACAAAAAGAAATGTATAATTGTCTTTGGGGTTAAGAAAATTAAGGAAATCAACAAAGCAGTAAGAGAGAAAGAGTTGAAAGAAATAGTAAACAAAGTGGTGGGAAAGGTACAAGAGGAGGGAAGATGTCTGGTTGATGAAGTGGAAGAATACCACTGGTGAAGGGCACAGACCCATAAGAATAAAATATAAATCACAGAAGGAGGCTGAGGAGGCTCTGGCAGGGGCCTGGAGATTAGCTAAAGATGAGGTAACAAAAAACATATGGCTGAGAAGAGACTTAAATGAAAAGGAAAGAAAAGAGCTAATTAAAATGAGGGAGGAAGTAAAGTAAAAAAATGAGGAGAGATTGGAAGAGCAGAAGGAGATATTCTATTGGAGGGTGTTAGACATGAAAGTGAGGAAGTGGTACCTAAACAGGAGGGAGAACAGGGAAACAAGCTAAGGAGAAAAAGGGCATTTTGAAGGTAGCTTACACTAACATTAATGGACTCATCTCGGGATTAAGGGAATTAGATGTTTATTTAAATGAGAAAACTCCAGATATATTGGGCCTCACAGAAATAAAATTATATGATGAGTTAGAGGTAAAGAACATTGGGCAAAATCAATACAATTTATGGAAAAGAAGTAGAACATATAAGAAAGGAGGAGGAGTGATGTTTCTAGTTAAGAAAAGCCTAAAGGTGGTTCAAATAGAATATGGCAACAGATTAGCAGAGGCAATAAAAACTGGAGTGGAAAATACACAAGGCAAAAAGAGGCAATACATAGTGATGTACGTACCACCAAAAACCAATGCCTGGTCAAACGAAGAATATGAAGTAATGATAAGAGACACAGTGAACTGGATAGAGAAAGTGCTAAGTGGTGATAAATTGATCATGATAGAAGACTTTAACTGTAAGGAGGTGTGTTGGGAACAGTGGTACACAGAGGGAACAGAATCATCTTGGGGAAATAAGTTATTACAGCTGGCAATGGATAATATATTAACTCAGTGGATAAAAGGTGATACAAGATTTGGAAAAGATGGAGAATCATCAAGACTAGATCTGTTATTTAGTAAGGAACCAGAAGGAATTGAGAATGTTCACATAGGGTGTCTGCTAGCCAAAAGTGACCACACTACCATAGAATTCAATACAAATGAGAAATAGAGAATCAAAGGAATGAAGAATGCCATGTTGGGAGATTAAACTACTGTAAGGCAGACTTTGATAACATGAGGAAGTTTTATCAAGAGGAAAGATGGGATAGGTTCATAAGGCTACAGGGGTCCAAGAGAAGTGGGATGAATTTCTTAAAATATATAAAGAAGGTGAAAAAAAGTTTGTGCCTAAAAAGCAGACAGTAATAGCTGGTAAAAAAGAGTGGTTTAATAAAAGATTAAAAGATCCAAAGCAGCAAGAAGGACAAAAGAGGATACATGGAAAAAAATGGAGGAAAAGGTAAAAGAATTAATCTATGGAATAATTACAAACAAGCAAAAAATGATTACATGAAGATCCTGAGGGATGAACAAAGTTTGAAAAAGATATAATAGACAGGTATAAACATGAGCCCAAACTCTTCTATAGATATGTGAATGGTAAACTGAAAAGCAAAGTGAGTACAGGAAAGGTAATGAATGGTAGATGGAGTGGTTTATGAAGACCGGAAAGAGATGGCAGAAGTAATGAATAAGAGCTTTAAGGAAGTTTTTACAAAGGAAAAGGAATTTATAAGGCCATTCTGCACACCTGAAAATGGAAAAATAGAGGAATTTCAAGTAATAAAAGAGGAAATTGATGAAATCATCAAAATGTTAGATGTGAGAAAGGCCACAGGACCGGATGGAGTGTCGGGATGGGTAATAAAAGAATGCAGTAACCAGATTAGTGATAAATTACATATCATCATATGTACCTCTATTAATGAAGGAATAGTTCCACAGGATTGGAAAAGGGCAAACATCGTACCCATATTTAAAGGAGGATACACATAAGACCCACTAAATTATAGACCAGTTTTGCTGACGAGTGTGGTTGTAAAAATATGTGAAAGGATAATAAAGAACAAATGGACCGAGTTTCTGGAAGATAAGGACATTCTCACAACTTGTCAATTTGGCTTTAGAAAAGGGAATCTTGTGTCACTAATTTATGTTATTATTCAAGAGTGATTTATATCATACAGGAGAGAGATGGTTGGGCAGACTGTATTTATCTAGATTTAAGAAAAGCTTTTGATAAAGTGCCACATAATAGACTACTGTGGAAGCTGGAAAAGATAGGTGGTATAAATGGAAAAATGCTAAAATGGACGGACGATTTCCTTAAAAGCAGAGAGATGCGAACAGTAATTAGGGACCAGACATCAGTGTGGAGCCCAGTATTAAGTGGGGTCCACCAAGGGTCAGTGTTGGCACCAATAATGTTTGCGGTGTATATAAATGGTATGGTGGAGAATGTATCCAGCTATATGAGTCTTTTTGCTGACAATGCAAAACTTATGAGAAGAGTGAAGGGAACAGAAGATTATGAAGAATTACAAAGATATATAGACAAGGTGTGGGAGTGGAGCAACAGATGGCAAATGGAATTTAACTCTGGTAAGTGTAAAAAGATGGAATTTGGAAAAAGTAACAGAAGGTGTAGCTGTAAGATAGAATAAGATGGGAAATGAAACAATAAATAAGACAACAAGAGAAAGAGATCTGGTAGTGATTTTCTCAGAGAATTTATCACCAGAAAAACATATTAACAAGATAACAGGTGAAACTCTCAGCCTACTAAGAAATATAAAAGTTGCCTTTGCTTATGTGGATGTAGAAATGATGAGGAAAGTAATCACCACAATGATACGTCCAAGATTAGAATACACAGCAGTAATTTGGTCACCACATGAAAAAAAGCACATCAGAAAGTTGGAAGGAATACAGAGCAGCAACAAAGATGATAACAGAATTGCAAGATTTGTCATATGAGGAGCGACTAGCTAGAGTGCAACTCCCAGCCTTGGAAAAGAGACAAGAGAGAGGTGACTTGATTGCATTTTTACAGATTGCTGAGTGGGATGGAAAAACTAGATACGGAACATCTCTTTATAATGAACGAAAGAAACAAGAGGACATGGAAGAAAACTAAAAGTAACCACCTGCAGAAGGGACATAACCTTGAAAAAGAGACAAGAGAGAAGTGACTTGATTGCATTGTACAGATTGCTGAGTGGGATGGAAAAACTAGACATGGAACATCTCTTTATAATGAACGAAAGAGAAACAAGAGGACATGGAAGAAAATTAAAAGTAACCACCTGCAGAAGGGACATTAAAGAAGTTTAGCTTCCCTCATAGAAGCATAGAGGCATGGAATGGACTGGAAGGGGAAGTGTTGTGTGCTACAAATATTCATGACTTTAAGGAAAAGTTGGATAAAAACAGTTATGGAGCTTAGCTCCTCTCCTGTATGTCACAACTAAGTAAATACAACTAGGTAAATACACACAGTTTTAGATGTGATGATGCTGCACCGCTGCAGCAATGCGTCACGTGACACCAGATGTAAATACAGAACACACACACACACAGTTTTAGATGCTGTGGCACTGCACCACTGTAGTGCTGCTTCATGTGGAATGCAAGGACAAAACAAACAATCACAGTTCGGGGCCATGCAGCCAGAATAAATAAGCATTTTTTCAGCATCTTCAAAACCCGAGTTTCATGATCCTCAACTTCAGCATTATGCCTTCAGAAGAAAGCAAGTGTGAAACTCGAAGGGATACTGTATGGTAACAATCATTAAATAACCACATCAAGCCATTGTTTACACATAAAGCTGATGAATGTAGTGGTATTGGCCACACTTTCAGTACTATCACTGTGGATAGCAGGGGTGGCAGTAGCAGTGGCAGTGGCACACTTGGTACTGTCACTGGGGGTGGCAGCAGCAGCAGTGGCACACTTGGTACTATCAGTGGAGGTAGCTGGAGTAGCAGCGGTGGCAGCACACTTGGTACTGTTAGTGTAGGTGGCTGGGGTGGCAGCAGCAGCACCAGCATGCTTATTAGCATCACTTGTGGTGGTGGGATAGATGACAATGGCAGCCCACACCCTGCCTTCATGTTAGTGTTAACCTGTCCACACTGCATTACAGACTTCTCTCTGGCTTGTTGCAGCTCGTTCCATGCCAGGATTTTGAATCCCTGTGTTAGTGTGTGACTTGGATAGAAACATATCCACTGCATTCATCGTGATTCACATTAGAATACTGTGCATTAGAGGCAGCCTGACCATATAAAATGAACTTCCATACTTCATACCAGTCATTCCATTTGTAGTTCCACTACTTATTGATTAGCCATGTAGTGTAGAAGGAAGGAACTGATAACATCATTTTTTGTTTTCCTTCATGTACAGATGCTGCAGACTAGTCACACATCTTCCCACTCTGGTCTTTGCGAATTGTTGCAAGTGTCTCATGTCACACTTGAAACTGACCAAGGTAAGTCTTATACACTTTCTGCATATTCCAAGATATCATACAATGGAATAGTCATCTGGTAAGGGATTCAAACCCTCAAACCCTGTGTTGTAAGCTGATTACAATTAATACTATGAGTATATATTCAGGCAGATTTCATGTCATGTGTTTATGCACACAATAGACAATAGACATGTTGAAATTCCTTTATAGGGCAGTAATAAGTAATTTATAATGAATAGTACTTAAAGTTGTAACATTGTGTGTGTGTGTGTGTGTGTGTGTGTGTGTGTGTGTGTGTGTGTGAGAGAGAGAGAGAGAGGGAGAGAGAGATCGATGTACTTTCTCTTTATTATTGTTTGGATTATTTAATCTTGATTTCCTTTGGCCAAATTCCACTATTATGTTTTTCTCAAAAATGACACCACACTTGTGGAAAAAGCTAGTTGCATTAGAAGAAATCTTACCCAATCCCAATTTTAATGTTATTTCTGAATCCAGTGAAAGTTGGCTGTGCACATCATGATAGTAAATTATGTACCTTAGTTGTAGAATTATTTTTCCATTTAAAAAGTTATATTAGAGCAGCATGACAGTAAATGATATACCATTGTTGGAAAAAATGTTATTGTATAAAATAAGATGCACTTAAATGTGATGATTTCCATTGAAAGCTGATATTAAGATGAAATAGTCTTTGGATAGGACATCTTTATGCTGCACTAAACTTCAATTTTTGTATGGCATTTGCTGTATCTATGTTTGATTTTTTCAATATTTTGTTGCTTATCTTCCCTCCCTTTCTCAATCTCCCTCCAACACATCTCTTCTTCCTTCTTAACATGCCATAACTTTTCCACAGACCAGAAAGATGGCTTTTCCTTAAGACTTTCAAAGGCACAAGGTGGCAAATGTCTAAGATGTCGGCGTTATACAACAGAAGGAGGAGCAGAGTTGTGTGCCCGTTGTTTGGAGGTCATCTCTTCACATGAATAAGGAATGGAGCTTACTAATGCAGTACTAGTTTACTCAGGTTAAAAATTATGTCAGAATTTCTTCACCAAATGATGTACTGCTGGTTTTCTGTGTCTGGAGTCATCCCAGGTAAAACATTGCATTTTCCACTATGGGTAGAAGAGGCAGATGTATGCAGAAAGAGTTGACATGAAAGTTTGTGTGTGTGTGTGTATATGCCAAGTTGTGACATACAAGAAAAGAGTTATAATCATACTGCCCAATCTTCATATCAACTTACATGCAACTTTAATTCCTTAAAGTCATGAATACTTCTTGCATGGACTTCTATGGGGGAAAGCTATGCTTCTTGATGTGTCTGCTACAAGCTTTCTTCTGTGTTCCCTCTTGATCATGTTCCACATACACACAGGTTCTATTTAATTGTTCCACTTGCTTCATTATTCTGAACACTGCAGTAAGTTTCCTCTCTCCCTTTTCAGTTCTAAGGTGTAGAGTTCTATCTGAAACAATCTCTCTTCATATGATGTCTCTCAAAATAGTTACTGGTTTGGTTGCTGCTCCCTGGATGCTTTCCATTTTCCTCATACATTGGGCTGTCTTGACTACCACTTTTGTATCCAGCAATTTCAAATCTATCAGTATGATAGAAACAATCCTGAGTTTTACAATTAGTGAAAGAAGTTGCAGAACTAATTATTTATTGTGACTGTGGCTGAAAATAATGCCTTACACTTCTCAGTCTATCTGGCAACAAGCTGCTGGCCAGCTGCCACATACATATATGTCATCATTGTTCTGCATAAAATTGGTTGACCTACTGTGGTTCTCATTACCTTACTACTCGCAAGAATTTATTTATTTATTTATTTATTTATTTATTTATTTATTTCATTTATTTATTTATTTATTTATTTATTTATTTATTTATTTTTTTTTTTTTTTTGTGTGTATGTGTGTGTGTGTGTGTGTGGCTGATCAGAAAGAATACAGTGTTGGTGGAAGTGGTATATTACCTGAAATCTGGAATTTCTATAAGGATTATACAGAAGAAAGAATGAGTTGCTGAGGAAGGCTGAAGTGCATTTGACTGTGGAGGAGGATGGTGATTAACTAATGAACATCCAACATCCTTACTCAGCAAACTTCATTTAAAAGCATTCAGTGATGAATTTCTGTTACCTTTCTTTTATATTTTTTAGCACTGACATGTAAAGTATTTTGTAAATATGCACTGTTAGTGGTTCAATTTAATACTGAGTAAAATATTTTGTAAATATACACTTTCAGTGGTTCAATATAGACAAGAAAACTTTTATTAAAAAGTCAACTTCTTGTCTTTTTTATTTCTGCCTTGTAAAATTTGTCCCAGAACTCCAATTGAGGCATTGATGAGATTTTTTTTTTTTTTGTCTCTTAAGATCACTTATCAGGGAGCCCTGCTGCACACTTTCTTACAAGGCGACCACATTGTTGCTGCACAGCCAAGCCTCAGATGCATCATTGTAACAGTTATCTTCTTTATCATGTTTTCTTTCAGATGAGTAAATGCCATTCTTATATTTCTAATAATTTGCCCCCTGGTTTATTTCTGTGTGTCTGATAATTACCTATTTGAGAATACTAATCCTTGTTCCTTTTCTTGTGTAACTTTGATGGCTTCAGTTCCCATCTTGTAATCAAACACAAATTTGACGTTTTGCTACTAAATTCTATAATTTATAACCTTAGACTCTATTCCCATATATAGATCCCCTTTTAATGTTTCACAATAATAGTTTCTTACTTTCCTTAACAGTTCTGCATCTTCTACAAACAACCTCGTATAGCTGGTTGCCTCCTCCACCATTTTGTTCAGCTATATGCATTGCAAACATGACTGGTGCTAGAACAGATTCTTGCAGAACTCTACTAGATAATGTACATTATTCTGATTTATGATCTTTAATTTTTTTTTTTTTTTTTTTTCAAATCAAAAGCTTTTTAAGGTCCTGTTATATACAGTCCACCCAACCATCTCTTTCTTGAAATAAAACAGGCTCATGGAACATGATCTTCCTTTTTCTAAATCTGATATTTTGTGAAAGGTTTGGCTTCCTCAAAATACTCCATTCATTATAAGCAATTCTTTCATCACAGATGTTGGCAACCACACTTGTTAATGATACCACTCTATAATATAGTAGATCTTCATCACCCTTATGTATTAGGATACCCAGTCTTTTTTTTTCCCAATCTTGAGGAATCTTCCTATCTCTTAGGAAGATTATAATTATGTTAAGTATATTTTTTTTACAAGCTGTTCCCTGCATTCTCTTAATATACAGCATTATTTTCCATTCAGATGTGGCACTGTTCTGACATCCAGATTCTTTATCATATTTCTTGCATTTTCCTGAGTTATTAGTATTTTTATCTTATGCCATTACATTGTACAAACTCATTCTCTCTTATGAATACTATATGTAGGCTTTTATTTATCTTTTCTGCCCTAGTCTTTAGACCCTTTAAAATAACTCTTACTTTTTAATTTACTAATTCTTTCATTTAGTTTTGCATTCACATGTCTATAGAACACCTTGAGTTGATTCATATATTTTTTTTTAGTTATCTTTTCTCTTTCCTTCAGACTGATATACTCATTTTTTGCTTGTATATATTTATTGCCTAAATTGGTTTATCTTCATCTTTTCCATGCTTCCTCTCTGTTGTGTGTAGTTAATGCAAATCTATTATTGAACCAATCTTTGTTGCCTGTTTCTTTCTTTACTATGTTTGATACTTTTTTTATGCATTAGGGAAAGCAACCAAGGCCAGAAGATAGGTAAAGAAGATGTCTGCTCATAATGCAATTAAAAAAATTGTTTTGACTCTTCCTTACCAACTTTAAGGAATTCCTACCATTTTCTTGAATCCCCCTTCCATTATAAAATATGGCCCATTTTCTCCTCCTCAGAATACTTTCTTAACTTTAAAAGTCCATTTTGCTTTAGTCACATCTTACTTTGTGTTCTTTTCTTTCTCTCTCTTTTTTCCTCATATATCTTAAATTCTATTACAGCATGATCTCTCCTTGTTCAAGGACACTCCAACTTCTTTTCAGTAAGCTATGGCTCTTAAGTAAATAATAGATCTAAGTCAAGATGATTCCCAATCACCTCCAAATCTTGTGCTTTTTTATCCAAGGGCAGAGTGAATATAAAGGTTGTGTATTCAAATACAAAGTTATGTAAAGATGAAATTAATTTATGAACAATGATGAAGACACACTACAAAGTTACAAACTGTGGTAATTGTGAGTCCATTACAGTTGTTAAATACTGTAGAGGTACTTGTGATATTTGTGAGTCCATTAAAGTTATTATATACATAGCAAGACGAAAAAGGTCAAAGTGTATGTGTGTTGAAAAATCAAAAGGTTTCAAGGGTACCATCAGACATTTTATTTTTGTTTATCTATTTTTATTTTTGTTTAGTTTCTAAATGGCAATAGAATGTATGTAGAGTTTTAAAGACAATATAGTGATAATTGTAAATAGAAATGTCTTCAGGTACTTTAATAAGCTTGGGTTCGTTGTTTCTGATGCAGAGATGTATTCTAAACAAAACATGCTTGCCACCTTGAAGCCACCACTTCTCTCATTCAAAGAGGTAGAAAAAGCTTGTACACCACTGATGATGATTTAGATGTCATTTTAGAGTTGAGATAATAGAACCTTAAAAAATGACACATTAACTGTCCATGCACAGGTCAGGCACAGTGGGCGTAATGCACAGTTACCATTTCCTTATTCCAATGATGCAATTATGTAGTTGATGATATAAATAGAATTTATTAGAAAAGTTAGTCATGGGCATAATTTACTGTTTGAGCCAAGATCATAAATTCAGCCTTTGAATCTTAGCTCTACGGTTCTATAAATTTAAAAGGTGAAGACTGTCATATAGATGACAAGGAGCTACTACACCTCACTGCCAATGAAAGTTGCATGCATGATAAACAAACTGTCGTTTCATATTGCAGGAAAAGTGTCCAGCTCAGTTGAAATTGAGAGCTCATTATGAAACAATGTGGCAACATCACCAACCAGTTTGAACATCTGTCAACTGTCTCATCTCTACATGTCATCAATCTGTTAACTCTTGACCCTGTTGTGTAGTGCTCACATTTGCTCTGTTCACCCAGAAATTGTGCCAAATTTATTTGCATATTTCATTTCATGTAATGTTTCAAGTGGCATGTAAGCCTGAAATATCCTAAACCAATATAGCCCTTATCATCTCCCTCTAGAATGATGGGTATGGGTCTAAAGTGATTTTTAGGGAGACAGGACAGCCACAAAGAACTGTGTACTGTGTGTGGTGTTGATTGATAAGATAATGTGAAAATAATGATAATGCCATCCCAGTAAAACAAACTACTCTTTACTAAGGTATGTTTTGTCAAAAAAAACTTTACTTTTAAAAAGGTATCAGCAGAGAGCTTCACCATTTCTCACAGTAAGAGAAATCAAGCAAAAAACATTGGTGTGTGTGTGTGTGTGTGTGTGTGTGTGTGTGTGTGCAAGACACAAAACAAAACATCAATGCACCATTTTCATTGGCAGAATGGTGTAGTAGCATTGTTATTATAATCTATTAATTATTTTTATTAACTAATTTATTGTATTTATTTATTTATTTATTTTTATTCATTTATTTTTATTTTTTTATAAACTGTTATCATTATAAACAATATATGTAACAATGACCAGTTTTCAATACTATACAACTGTAATAATTTGACACAGATCCATTTCACATCCTTAAAAATTGTTATGCATACCACAATACTTTGTAATGCCATCAGGAACACTCTGGACAACTTCATCATGGCTGTGGTATCCATTAGAGTTATTCATACCACTGAGTAAAACATTGTTTATACAATGTTTTTTTTTTTGAGGATGAATATGACTGAATGACTCCCCATAAATAACGAACAGTGTTCATTAATTGCATCTTGATTAACAACCTCTGGATGCAGAAAATTTTTGTCTTTAGCAACCCATCCTTCCCCAATATGTGTTCATTATATCACTGGTTTACTGTATAGTCTGGCACACTGTTGGATTTACAATAACCTGGACACTGCAACATTAGTACGTACATGTAATATTCAGGGAACAACAGGACAGTAAAGATAAATCCAACAATAAACCTGCCTCAATCTGCACAACCCATTTGTTGTTCACTGGTAATTGTTAACTGAAGCTCTGCAGTAAAAGGCAGAGCACATTAACTCCCTTTTTTGTATCTGTAGGCTTGGCACAATGAGGCGAACATAATAGTTGTGGTGGGTTACACTGTGTTGCCATCATACCCAACTCTGAACAGGTAGATTATGTTAACTACACAGGTTTTCTTCGATATTAGATCCATCATCTCAAAACATGGATTTAGGGATATGAATACTTTTCCCAAGTACAGTACTCAATTATAAATGAGTATACTTTGATTTCTAATAACAAATATTAAAAAACAAATATGAATACACAAAAGGACTGTATTCAAATGTATTTTAATACATATAAGAAGTACAAATATTCCATGCTTGACTCATATGCACTCTTTAAATTGTTCTATTTTCTTCCATTATTTCACATCACTAAACTACCTTATAAGGTAAGGGTAAGGGTGGAATCAAAAGCTTTTCGTCTCATCAACTCCTCCCCTCTAACTGACTGTCTTCAGCCTCTCTCTCACTGCCGCAATGTTGCATCTCTAGCTGTCTTCTACCACTATTTTCATGCTAACTGCTCTTCTGATCTTGCTAACTGCATGCCTCCCCTCCTCCTGTGGCCTCACTGCACAAGACTTTCTCCTTTCTCTCATCCCTATTCTGTCCACCTCTCTAACGCAAGAGTTAACCAATATTCTCAATCATTCATCTCTTTCTCTGGTAAACTATGGAACTCCCTGCCTGCTTCTGTATTTCCAGCTTCCTATGACTTGAATTCCTTCAAGAGGGAGGTTTCAAGACACTTATTCATCAATTTTTGACTACTGCTTTGACCCTTTTATGGGACTGGCATTTCAGTGGGCATTTTTTTTTATTGGACTTTTGTTGCCCTTGGCCAGTGTCACTCCTACATAAAAAAATAAAAAAAATAGACCATTGCACTTTTCATTCCTTCACCAAAACTTGACACATCATTATATCATCCATTCTTCTTGTAAACTCTACCTTTACTTCTATATTGATAGAATATTCCTTCAACTAACAATCCATATATTCAGTAAATAAGTATGGCATCTACAAGAATATTTATTAAATAAAATTATTTACTGAGGCATATATTAAATTTCAAGATTTGAATAATTTAAACCTGACAATTTATCCATTCATATATATATATATATATATATATATATATATATATATATATATATATATATATATATATATATATATATATATATATATTGCTTTAACAATGATAAATATATGCTTGCTATATTGTCTAGCTTATAGGTGTCACTTTATTCAGGCAAAGAATATCTATATGATTTTGAGTGAGGACCAGGAAGATATACCATTTTACTAAATATTGACAATGAACTGCTCACATAAATAATGTTATTCTGATTAAGGAATCTTTTAACCTTCCTCTTGAAAGAGTTTAAGTCACAGGCAGTAGGAAATACAGATTCTGGCAGGGAGTTCCACAGTTTATTAGTAAAAGGAATGAAAGAATGGAAATAGGAAAGTGAACAGAATAGAAGTGAAAGAAAGTAGAAAGCCTTGCGCAGCAAAATTGCAGGAGAGGGGGAGGCATGCAGACAGCATGATCAGGAGAAGTTAGCATGGAAGTAGCAATGGAAGACAGCAAAAGATGCAACTTTGCAGCAAAAAGAGAGAGAGAGGCTGAAGACAGAGGAGAATTAATGAGACAGATTGTTTTTTATTCCACCCTATTCAAGAGAGCAGCATTAGTGGAATCTCTATACTCCATACATAGGCAGATAAGGCCCTTGTGCAGAGTCAGCAGCTGGGGAGGATGATAGAAATTGGTGGAAGACCGTTCAGAACACCTAACTTTTTTTTTTTAAGAAAGGCAAGATGGGAAGCTACCAATTTAGATTATTAGTAGAGGACAGACCAATGATGTTCAGTGTAGAAGAGGAAGACAGTTATCTGGAAGACTGCATTGAGTTGATAGATGGAGGAACTGGATTTTTTGAGCCACTGAACAATATGTTTGCTCTCAGAAATAAAGCATTTTGAGGCTTCCCTGCATGAATTGTTTAATTCCTAATGGGTTGGCTGTCTAAGAGAAAATGTGGAGAAGTGCACAGTGGTAACATCAGCATAGGAGTGAAAAGGATGAGGAGTTTGGCTCATAAGATCATTGATGAATAATGGAAAAGAGAGGGTGACAGGACAGAACCCTGAGGAAGGAGTGGTGGGGGGAGAGAAACAAGCCCTTAATAAACCAAAGTAGATTTTAGGAAAGGTTTGAACATGGAGTTCACCTTTAGAGACAGATAACATGGCAGTGGTGCCATCATATTGAAATGAAGGAGATAAAGATGAAAAGCTGCTGGAGATGTTTTTGGCATGATGCCAAAAGAATTTTTGGCAAGTTTGATGTAGGTGTATTTGGTGTAAGTTGAAAAGTAATGGGTGTTATCATAATTATTATTATTATTATTATTATTATTATTATTATTATTATTATTATTATTATTATTATTATCATTAATATAATTATTAAAATATAACATTGTTATTTTAATGCACCACAAGTTTTTGACCTTTCAATAACAGACTATACTGATACACTGCTCTACTTAATGACTGGAAAAGTTGAAAGAAAAAAAACCTGTTGGGGTATTTTTAGCCATACCCACTAAATAAATTAATAAATAATAGATAAAAATACATATAAATTAAACTACATTTTTTGATAAAAAATTTTGAAGGCCTGTTTTCTAATGAAACAAATCCTTTGCTATATCTTGAAATGTAATTTTCTAAAAAAAAATGGTGTTTTGGTACTTACAATAATCTCTGAATAGGCACCTCAATTCAGGTTGACCTGTTTCTCAAGATCAGCAGGTTCCATCTTTGTGAAAAAAAAAAAAAAAATGAACAGTAACAATTTTTAATATCATAGCAGTCAGTTACTCAAAGCAATATTCCAAGACAGCTAAAGAATATCCAGCTTTTCAATTTCATGACTAATGAATGACACACACAGTTTTTAGAGGAGCTAATCTTTAATGACCCATGAACACTTTTGTGGAAAGGTTATACTTATCTTGTCTCATAAATGACAACCACATATGTACAGCAGGGTAACTTTACTTAGATCAGTATTACTTACAATAATGGAGATATTCCTATTGTATGTGATGACAGATCAATTGCCATAATTTCACATGTTCCTCAACTGACTGTTTTAGGGCATCCTTGATATTCACAACTATTTGGTTGCCTCTAGAGTTAATTAATAGTTTTCTGACAGTTTTTTGGTGGTAGGGAGCTTTATTGAATATTACTTTTTTTTTATGTTCACTAATGAATTATGCTGTTAATGAATGATTCCAGTTTATGCAGATAAAAAATTAAATTAAACAAAACACATAAAGCATGGTATACTGGCATCATTATTATAGGGACTATCAATGACTCAAATTTTGGAATGCTTAAATTAATGAATAAGTGAATACTACTAATTTTAAGACACATACAATGCTGACTTTACAGAAGCATTTTCCATGAAAAAAAAAATATATATATAAATATTATTTGTCACTACACAAATGGTAAACTGCCTCTATTTGATTATAGAATATCACTGCAAGTAACATTTATGCAGTTCTCTATTTTTTTTCACAAGCACTACACTTTTCCATGACATGAACCTTTCTAAAACTGGCTTCTACTAATTATGAGAGCTCTATACCTGTCAACCATGGCAGGATGACAGTGCTTTCATCCTAACAAGCATGTTAAGAAAGTAGGGAAGATCATCCACTTTAGTGCTTAAAATGGTATTGGATAAGATGTGAATGGGAATAACATGAATCTTTGCAGCATGAATGCAAAGCTACATGCTTTAGGCTTCACTGAGGTACTAGGATTTGGAATGCCTTCTTGGGTGTTTTGCGCACTTAATTGCAACTCTGGTGGTTATTTCTTTTATTTATTTATTTATTTATCTATTTATTTATTTTTTTGCAATCTGTCAAACTGCATCATTTAATTCCAGCAGCACTGGCATAACCTTTCTCATTTTCAAGTCCTAATTTGGGATGGGACATGTTAATGAGGAGTTAATATTTGTGAATACTAAGGGTGCCCGGCATTACTTGTTTAAAAGATAACTCCTTCACAAAGAAAACTGCTGGAAGAACCAGCTTGACTTAATAAAAACAAAAAACTATTAAATCTAGCCATACAAGTGATAAAATAGGTTATCAATAAACTGGAAGAAAGAGTTACACAATTTTCTGTCAGTGGTTATAATTGGACAATAATAGAAAACAATCTACACATCTCAACAACACTTACTGACAGCCTTTCTAGATTATTTTTATCATTCAGATGCCAGTGTTTATGATACTCCTCAATCATATCACTGCCCTATAAAAATAGCTTCATATTAAAGCTAGAACAACTAGTAAACTACCGTGTTTTATTTATCAGGAAATTCACTTTCCCAAACAAAATTTACACTCTCTCTCTCTCTCTCTCTCTCTCTCTCTCTCTCTCTCTCTCTCTCTCTCTCTCTCTCTCTCTCTCTCTCCAATTATATAAAGGTTAGTTTCAAAGTAATATACAGACCTAGGCACAACTTCTACTCTGATACTGACACCTACCAGCTCACTGTACATGGAAACATCTAAAATGATAGGTATGAAAGAAAAGAAAAAAATAGCACACACATACACACAATAATATTTGCACTTGCATACACATACAAATATATTACAGGCCAACATCTCCCACAAAGGGGGTATTCAAGGGTATCCAAGAGAAGGTCCCACATATGCACATGAACACATGCTAGCAGTCATGTCCTCCATGGAGAGATGATAAATTTTCACCAACTGCTTTGTGAGAGGGTCAAAGTACATGGGTACATGTGTGTATATATATATATATATATATATATATATATATATATATATATATATATATATATATATATATATATATATATATATATATATATATATATATATATATATATATATGTTAATATTTTACAATTCTTGGTATAATAACAAACAATAACTCATGAAATAGTAGATGCAAGCTGAAAATCCATTTTTTCTTAACTCCTAAGTGACAGGGCAGGTTGGCAAGAACCACTATCAGGACAAGGGTATCTTAAGGAAAAGGAATGGGTCTTCTTCTTACTGCCATATTTCCTTGGATACTTGACCTAGAATTATGAGACAAAAACAGAAGTGGTCATGCTTCTACTTTATGGCTGCCTTTTTGCTAGAACTACAAGTACCATGGTTTAGCCAAGTGGAAAAATATAATGCAGTCTCTCAACTCCATTGCTGTGGTGCTGCAGGCCAAAGTGTGTCAATCTGAATGCATATGGCTACAGCTACAGCTGACATGCACAACTGTGCACTTAGATCTGTATCACTTTCTATGCCTAACTCCTCTCTTTCTAAAGTACTTTGTCAACCTTTTTTTTTTTAATTGTCCTGTGTATAACATCCACCAAATTCCCCAAATTCTTGCATAAAATTAGCTATCTATAAGCTGTGAGACATTATGTATCTTGTTGCTTGCTGGGCATTTTATCAGATTTGGAACAATATCTTTCACTTTCATTTAATTATGTTTGGGGAGCACTGGGACATAAGCTCAGTTTTTCTATGGAGACTAAGTCTGGATTTAATGAGAGAGAGAGAGAGAGAGAGAGAGAGAGAGAGAGAGAGAGAGAGAGAGAGAGAGAGAGAGAGAGAGAGAGAGAGAGAGAGAGAGAGAGAGAGAGAGAATAATTATACATTGATGTACAGAAGCCATCTTCCTATTGAGTTACTGATACTGTTGTTAAAGGCCAACATGGTAATAGATTTCTGAAAAAAAAGGAAAGAAAAAAGAAAAATACTGAGGCTTCCTTTGGTAAGTGTACACAATTCAATAATCTAATGAAACAAAGTTTGAAGTTATGGCATGTTCAATGGAAGTCTTTCAGAGCTTATAAATTTTGACCATTATGACCAATGATACATTTAAAAAAATGCAAACCACTCAGTTACAGTGATGATACAGGGTAACTTCTCATATTATTGATTAAGTAATTTAGTAGTTTCTGGAAAGAAATATAATTATGAATGGCTCTAAATATCTGAAAATACCACATGGGAATTCAACCAATTGTTTGAATGACTATAAAGAATAATTTCAACAAAATGGTACACTTTTTACCATTGCAGTTGATATGCTAAGAAATCTTGGGTGACTACAATTAACCCTCTCATGCACCAGATGCACATGTGCATCAAAATATCTTCATGTGAAGCTACACAGATGCACAAGTGCATCAAAACACTTACTTAAATTCATTAAAAATAAAGTTTCTGGCATAAGTGCATCAGTTTTTGGCAAGTCAAAGATGATCATAGCTTTCACAAAACTAATGAACTGGTAACACTGATGATTCACAGAATAGGCCAACTATTAGGTATTTTGTCAGTTCCAGCCCGTGACTCAGGCTATCTGCACATAATCCAAGATGAATGTTGATTAAGTTTTCTTTATTTTCTTGAGATCTAATTGACATATCACAATGACAATAGCACCATTGTAAAGCTCATAAAAAGACAGTTTAAGTGATGTGTAGCATGTAGAATGCTTGCTGAAGAAGTTCTGAGCTACAAGGTTATGAATATTTTTCTTTTGTATCTTTTTGAAGGAAAAAAAAAAAAAAAGTGAAATTACTTTTTTATGTGATTTTTTTTATGAGATCATCATAAAAATAATTTTCTTGTGAGTCCATGCCTACTTATGAGTTTCAAAGGAAAGAAAACTGCTTCTAAATCAAAGTTTTACAAGGTATGCGGATAGGCCATAAATGCTCGCAAACAAGTGTATTGGAAAGAAAACTAATAAAACTTACTGTTGCATGAGAGGGTTAATATCCATGATGATTTAGGAAGAAAAGAAAAAAATGCACAAGAGAAACAAGTTCTCTTCTTATAATGAAGAAATCCTTAACTAGTGTATGGAAAAAATCTGAGATGTGACCTGTTACCTGGTTTGTAGACTCTTCTAAGATCAAAGGTCATCTGCTACAAGGGCTGTATTACCAGACACTTGATAAGTGTTAACATCTGAGTTTATGTTATCTATGGTGGAATAGTTGTGGCCTCATATACACATCACACAACAAAATACTCTTAAGTTAACTGAAGAGAATGTATATGTCACGCATTAGCACACCAACTCTTGCACTATTGCATCATTGTCACCTAGGGGTTAACACTTGCAAGTTTCCTGCAACCAAATATCGTGAATATTGTGTCACAACAATATCAGTCAATGGGCAGAGACATCTTTGACAGTTTGTTTATCACAATACATTTTTGGAAGAAATCAGGTCACCACTGCCAATACAATATGAGCGTAATTTGAGATATTTAACATGATTATGAAATTTAAGGTTCTACTTTATCAGACTGTTTTAAAGCTTTATAACCAGGGAAATAATGACAACACAATGTAAACTCAAAAAGAGGGAGACATTTATGTGAAGAACTCCAATATCCATTGTGATTTATTCATGTTTTTTAATGATCTGACAAATATACTACAAGGCTATATTAAAATATCAGTCAACAAAATATTGTTTATATTCTACTGAGCGCATGGTGGCTCAGGTGATAATGCATCTAACTAGAATGCAGGGAGTCTCCACTTATGGTTAGGCTTTTCTTGGACAACTGCCTGCTCTTAGGTTCACCCAAATTTAAATGGGTACTGGTAAAAAATTACTTGAAAGATTAAAGACATGAGAGAAAGGAACTGGTAATCCTATTCCATGTGCCAATGTCCAGGATTGACTAGCACCAACAGCCCATCGTCTACACTCTGAAGAATATGGCACATATCTTCACATATATCTCTGTTCTATCATTATTTTCAGTTATTCAAATAAATACAAAGTTTTATGAAACTCTTGTATTTAAGAATTTTGGAAAGAAATACATAATATTGATGACTGAGGAACAGGGGAGAAACAAATATAAAAAATAACCAAGCCAAAGGATCACATCTCAAAATATCTTGATGGTATCACAAAGATGGTGGCTAACAACAAATCTTGCATTTCAAAAAATTAGATAAAACCAAGGCAAAAAGAGATATTACAGCTCAATAGTATGTGATTCTTTAAGGAATTATTTTTAGTCCTCTTTACAAAACCATATTCATATACAGAATATTAAAATCAAATATTTGTTACACTGTGAATAGCAAGAAGTAAGCTTTTACTGAAGAGAATATATACTTTTCAAGAATATCAATATATATCAAAATATTGAATGAAATATTAATGAATCTATGTTCTCTTTGACCATCAAATGAAACATATTTAAAGAATTGCAAAACCAAAAGTTTACGGCTATTTTTCTGACCCCCTCCCTGGTGTCACAATGCTATGCACAACCACCTCCCTGCATTATTTAACAATGTTTTTATTGCTATAATAACTTCACTAATATTTTATTGATTCCAATGGGACATAACATTATGTGTATTGGTTGACAGAGGGATAAAAACATGTTCTTTACATAGCTGGATGTCTTAATGAAGGAAAACAAATGTATAAATAAAAAATATATTCAGAATGATCACAAAAACTATAAATTTTCTTCCAAATAAAGGAAGAAAGAGAAAATACTGTCTAATTGAGTCTTGGAAAATTTGTAAAGTACATCTGATAAATTATCTATCAATATTAGTCAATGAATAACTAAAAAATTATTATTTTTTTTTCATGACAGTTTTTAGTAATTATATATCAAATTATGAATCTGAAAATTAGCAGGGATATTTTAAATACAAGTATAAAAACACATTTAGGCTAAAGCCACAAAAATAACTGACATTTAAACTATCCTGTGATGGTCCCCTTAATCTCTTGTTTTCCTGTAGAAGACAAGCTTACACTGAGTTAACAGTAAAAAGTCCTGCCTATCATATAATTGACAACCATAACATACGTTTCACATGTTGTCCAGCAATTCTCTCTCTCTCTCTCTCTCTCTCTCTCTCTCTCTCTTATAAAGTTCCAAAAATAAAAGGTTGTGTCATTTTAAGCCAAAATATTTCTATACTGGTTTATAAATTTTGAGCCAAGTTAATTTCAACTAGAGAATGCAGTAGAAAGTGCCAGTTGCTAAGATCATCTTATTTTTGCCATAATGATGTCATAAGTTTATTTACAAATTACCTTCATCATATTTTTTCATTTGACTAAATGAAGATCAATACCATTACAATATTTACTAAATTTCTCCCAAAATAATATAATTTGATAGCCAAGACCAGAAGGTGTTGCTAAGAAATGCATCACTTGTTAGAATCAAATGTTTCCAAAACTTACAAAGTATATAAATCATTTTCTTATTTGGGAAGGGTGTGGAATAACATAATCTTTCATTTCTGGGGCCGGTGAAATAAATCAATCAATAAATAAAAAACAAATACCCATTATATTCCTCCTCTTGTGATGCTACACTCAAAATTCATGCAGTGAGTATTATTCAACAGAACACAAGTTGACCATCAATATTCAGCATCCTTGGCTCTATGACCATCCTGAATTAACCATCTTCCCAGATTAACCAAGGTTTACCCCATGACATTTCTAATAACACCTCCCAATGTCTAAAAAAAAATAAAAGTATGCCATGTGTGCCACAATGTTTTCAAATCAAATGAGTTACTTTACTAAATAAAAATTAAACACAAATACCAAGAAACAGGAGACAAGCCTGGCAATTTTTCTGATATTTCATTACTCTTTCCTTGTTTGCCAATTGTTTTTCTCCACAAACCTTATGTATTGAAATACCTTAGTACTTCTGGAATCTCTGCAACCACCCCTCAAATGATAGGACTTTACAGTTGCACATAAAGTATGTTTTGGTGTTCTGTTATCACTCACTGCTTTTGTTTTCTTGCTTCTTTTCTATCCTAATATATATACCACAGACAAAAGAGCAATAGCAAGCTGTTAATATAACTCCATACAGATGATCATAATATGTAAGGTATATGAAATACATAGAAGATGTTTTGATATCATCTTCTCATTACAGTGCACACAACAGCAAAAATTTGTAGCAGTGTCTGTGGCTGTGCACAGTAAACTAATCAAACGGTCACGGCACGTTTCAAAGATAAAGAATGTAGGCAGATGAAAATATGTTGGATTAAACAAGGCTCTGGATAAAACGATGCTGGAGTATCAATGGCCAACCCATATAATACTGTGCTTGTAATAAAGTAACTCTGAAGGAAAATGGAAAACATTGTTAGTTACCAACATTAAAATGAGAGATAGCTTTCAATAGTAATATCACATTCTTATCTTTTACTAATTTTCTACTGAGCCTTTTCCTGGTAAGAGAGGCCAAAGCTTAAACAAAATAAATAAATAAATAAATAATAATAATAATAATAATAATAATGATGATGATGATGATGATGATGATGATGATGATGATGATGATGATGATGATGATGATGATGATGATGATGATAATAATAATAATAATAATAATAATAATAATAATAATAATGACAACAATAATACAGGTCGACCATCACTAATCCAGTTTCATCACCAATCTGGCACTAATTTTGGCAAGCATAATTTCAAAATTCCCAGGTCATTGCACCAACCTGCTGCTGCTACTGTTTGTTGGTGCAACTGTACTTGCTGCACAATCAGCTGGCATCACTTTCAAACACAGAGAAGCCATTCCAATTTGTTTTTCTCCTGTTATTATTAAACTTGCTCAGTTTTAGCTCCTGTTATGACACCACTGAAATAAGAAAATGCTTCTCATTGTTTAGAGCACAAACACTGTACATCATCCATAAAAGATACAATCAGCACCAAAAAAGATGACATTCTCAGTTGATGTCAGCTTCTGCACGCCATTCAACTAGTTTGAGCCGGTTGTATAAGAGAGAGAGGAACTGTTAATATCTGGACAAGCAACTCAAGGCAGACAGTGGCCTTGAGCACACTCACACATTAATGATTTTAGTATAGATTTGACAGTTGAATGATAAGATGTTTTCATGCATGCATTCCCGAGTTGATTTCAGCAAGTTTCATACATATCTTTCATATCACCTGCAAAGCTTTTGTGAATTATACAACACTGGCTCTTTGACAGTTTATGACATAAAGAAATAAGAAGAAAATTGCACAGTTTCTTTGTTATCAGCATTGGCTATATCAATTCTATCAGTATCGGCCAGAAGTAAAGCATCAGTATCGGTATTGGCAGGAAAAAGTGGTATTGGTACATCCCCACTTATTAATCAACTAGTACTGATTTACAGGGTATTTTGAAGATAAGATGAGGTGGTTAACTGCTGGGTTAAGTGTACAGTGTTCCCTTGCTATTCCCAGGAGTTACATTACAAAGCCTCCTGTGAATAGCAAAATTCCGCAAATATAGGAAACCACCCCTACAAAAACCACCCCAGATATACTGATGTTTATATGTCTCACACTTATTAAATACATTTAAAATTCACTTTAACATAATAAGAAGCAATTGTTATATATATATAGTACATAATATTAAAAAAAATAAATAAATGAAATAAATAAATAAAGAGTACGGTACACTGTAAAATGAAAGGAGACTAAACTATTATTATTATATACAGTAAATCCTCAATATAATGAACCAATATTTACTGAATTTTTGGGGTTGCTACCTGCCTCCTCCACTCTCTCTCTCTCTCTCTCTCTCTCTCTCTCTCATCTGAGAGAGAGCAAGCACTGTAATTTGCGATAATTGAAAGAATAATCCAGGCTCCTTGGGCCAAAAGACTGAGCTGGTTGTGACATCTGGCAACCCTGAAAACTCCCCATTAGTTAGGTAGGTTAGGGTAAAAAAAAAAAAAAAAAAAGCGAAACCACACGTACCAAACTGTGAATACGAGAGGGAACACCGTATTCTAATCTAACCTCTCTGTAATCCAGAAAAATCACTAATCTGTCACCCTACAGGTCCCAATGATGCTGGATTAGTGATTGTCAACCTGTAATAATAATAATAATAATAATAATAATAATGATAATAATAATAATAATAATAATAATAATAATAATAATAATAATAATAAATACATAAAATACATAAATAAATAAATAAATATATATAACAAAACCCCAAATTCTACTCTTGATAAAAAAAATAAACTGCATTAGTTCCAGAAGCCTGACTTACTACAAACACACTGCTTTTGAGAATAGCAGTAACAAATGGGAGGGATTTGCTTTTACTCAGAAGAGATTATGAGAATCTTTTTCAATGAATTTTCATGCCATAATCTTTTGTTACAATTTTCAATCACTGTAAGTTATCATGCCAACCATAAAAATATTGTGAGAATTAAAATTCAAATATTCATGCCATAAACAAAATGCAGGCTATAAATACTTGACCACCTGAGTTCTGGATGTAGAATGTAATTTTCATCAACATAATCATATACAGATTATCTTCTTAGGTTTTAGAAGAACAGAAATCTGTAAAAGATTAAATTCACCTTGTCATCACAATATGATACAACTCATGACAATTTATATGATGCATTTTGAGCACACACTATTACTTATCTTCAACTTCCAGTCTTGACATAGCACAGTAACCTGACCACATATTCCTCCCAAAATGCACTTCATAAACAAACTTTGATATAGTTTTGGACTTGGTCTCTTGACCAGGCTATATCTATATCACTCAGTCCCTTTTACTCACATAATTTTGGCTATGCTACATATAATGTGTGCAAGCATGTCAAATTACACTACACAATTCCCTGACATTACCTCCAATAAACAAATATTTCAACTAATCACTGTTTTTCAGTGAATTAAATATTTCACTGCTGTTTCAATAATTTAACTATCACAGAGCTCAACATTTAATATACTAATCTGCAAAGAGCAAAATATTTTTTTTCTTTGTCATTTTATGATTTGTTCTACTTAGAATACTCATTTCACTTCAACATCACTGGTGTCTACAGCACACCCACCAACTACATAAAGACAGTAATTCAGAAGACTTACTTTAATTCTTCCCAATATTCACTTAGTAAGGCTGTGCTCTGATCCGACCTAAGCACTGCTCTCATATATAGTCTTGCAGTTTTACTATTACAAATAATATCTATGAATTGAAGAATCTAGTGAATAGGTGTGATGAGAGAAGGCTACAGAGCTCTGGCAATGCTGATGTGGAGTTAAATCCTTAAAGCTGTGGAGTGATAAGTACATACAAATACTTACAATATCTCTGTATAACAAATGCACACATACTGTATGACATAATGGCTTTATATAATAAATGAATGAAAAGGAGTATCTGAGCACATGTCCTCACAAATGTGGCCAAGTACTACTTCACCTTCATGCCATCAGTGTCCCAACTCATTTTCTCTTACTGTTCTGTTTACTTCACTAATTTTATAAAAATTCCTTTCATGATAAATATACAAGTAATACAAGGTTAATCAAATTAACAGGAAAAATGTATCAAGGCTACTAAATTAACAGAAATTGTAATTAAGGAAAGTGAAATGAAATTAGTGGTTGTGTAAATCCATGTCATGAAATATTTCATTATCTACACTTGAAAGCAACAGTTGGGTGCTGCTCTGGCAAGGGTTCTATGGTGGCAATCTTTTCACTACAAAACTAAATAATTTTGTTTGTATATTTGTTTATTAACATAGATTTTTGCTATGTATATTAACTATAAACATCAAAATCAAGGCAGCTAAATTAAGGCTATTAAATCATATATTACTACTATAATATTTATCAAGTAGCAGCGATTTGCCCAAATCTGCCACCTATTCAATAAAAAATATCATAAGTAATAATGGAAAAATAATAATAGGAACTTTCTTACAAGTAACGGTTATTCTAAAGATATAACAAACAACAACAAAAAAAAAAATACATAAATACAATATTTCAGAGTTCACAGTTGAATCCACCAAACCTGCATCTTGGCTTGCTGCTGGCTAGCTGAGGGACCACTACCACTTTCCACTGGCCCAAACAATGAGGCCAATCACCAAGGCAATTGAGAGACAGATAAGTGTCAGGACAACCACCTTCTGTCTTGATTTTTCCTGCAGTGATTACAACAGGAAGATTAAATTAGTTATTTATCAATAAACTATTTCAACATCATGTATTTCAGTAAAGATTTCACAAGTTTTTCTGTCCTCAAGCCTTGCCAGATTAAACATTTTTCAGGACCACCCATGGTCACGAAGACACTTAAAAAATAAACATATGACCCAATAATTTTGCATGTTTCTCATCTCTGAGGCAAAATAGACTACTACTAACTTCACCCAATATAAAATGTAAATCTAACCATTCATAGTTATAATTAAAAGAAATACCGGCTTCTGGGAGTGAGGTGCTTGTCAGCTACTGGTTTCACAAATTTATCAACAAACCATGGATCACTTTGCATCTTGTGAGATAAAGCATCATTCTATACTACATCAAAACTTTCCTATAATAAGTTGTTTCATTATCAAATGAAACTCAATTTAACTAGTAACAGCAATATGAAAAAAAAATAATAATAAATAAAAAATGTCTACATGCAAGTGTACTTATCATCTCATCAAGAGAGAAAAAAAAAAAAAAAAAAAAAAAAAAGTGGAGGAAGTGCACACTTGGTCCTCAATCCGGAGAAATACAATTTACTGTTGACTGTCAACATTAAACATCACTCTGACACATGTGTTTAAGTCAGAACTTCTGAGAGTTTCAGATCATGAAAGTGCTTATCAACTGTAATGTAATGTGATGTTAGTTCATTATGCAGTGGATCTTTTACAACCTACACATACTTCATTTAAAAACTCACCTCCATACAGTGTGTTTTACGTGTTTTACACTATCATCACCCTTATTTGGATTGAAGTGATCTCCCCTATACATCCTGGCTCACACGCCATCACTACATTACAAAGACTATTATCTTGAGTTCTTGTGAATTTTAACAAATATGGAGAGAAAAAAAAAAAAGTTTTGGAAAGCCTAGCACACATTGTGATGAAGTATGGTGAGAATTCACAAAAATTAAAGAAACTATGGCTATTTTCTTTACCCCCATTAATTTGCAGTGCTCAATCACACCCAGCTTAATATGCAGATGTAACAATGTTTTTCCTCAGAAATATATTGTTTTATCTTCATTGAGCACACTTGTAGTATTCAATGGATTTCTGAGAGATATCTGGCAACTTTGGTATATGTGTGTGTGTGTGTGTGTGTGTGTGTGTGTGTGTGTGTGTGTGTGTGTGTGTGTGTGTGTGTGTGTGTGTGTGTGTGTGTGTGTGTGTGTGCAATTTTACTAAACTTCTATTACTTTCTAATATATTTCAACATGATCTTTAGATTTCCTGGGCTGGAATTCATGAAAAAAAGGTATTGATTATTGTTTTATTTTTGATGGATTTTTTTAGATACTATTGAGAAAAAAATAAATAAAAAAAACATGTGAAAAGAAGAGCTACATCAGCTTTGTAGGTCTCCTATTACCTAGTCCATCAATTAATTACTCTTGAGGGATAAATATGCATTTCATGATCATGTTATTGTATTTGTGACAGGAATTCTGCCCCATACCTGGGTCACTTCAATGCCAAAGGTTAGTGGAGCTACAAACCAATGTTTTAGAGTAATGAAATGTCAATATCATAAGGTATGAAGTGTAAAAATTTTCTAAACTTTCTACCAAATAAAAGTTCATGAATCACATTGCTAAATAATCTCTAATTGTATCACTGGTTTAGTTTAGTAACAAAATAAATAAATAAATGAAATAAATAAATAACTAAAAAGAAAACTTATTTCTTAAATTGTTCTTGTTCTAAAGGAAGTAGAAGGCACCTAAACCAATATATTAGATCAATATTCTCTTAGTAATGAAAAAAAAAAAAAAATCAAACCAATATTTCCTAAAATTATACTAAAGCACAAATTTGAGGAATTAATAAAGTATCCTTATTTGAGGTTTACGGAACAACATTTTCACACAATAAAATTCCAACAAGGGGAACATTTTCACACAATCAAATTCTAGTGTGGGTACACCACCAATTTAACAGCAACAGATCGTCAGACATTTCCATTTTGAGAGGGAACTTGAAATTTCCAAAGTACTCATATGTATGTGCTCGTTTTTACACTTTAGAGTGTCTCATGGTGGTGAGTACTAGATTCTGTGAGATCCTTGGCTTATTTAGCATGTTCAATCTTCATTATATTCTTTAAGGAAAAGGCAGATTTCAGTGCTAAGATCAAAACATAAACCAATTCATTTAAAAGTCAGAATTGATTCTTGCAGTACCATCAAATTTCTCAGTCACATATTTCCACTCATAGTTTTCCTATGCACATGCACATGTAATTAATTTCTTTTGAGGGTTAAGCATGATGTAATGGTGAAGATGATTTCAAGATTAAATCAAATGATGACTCATTTGTATCTACTTTATTACAGGCTAATTTCCACAGTTAATGTAAACTTTATATATATATATATATATATATATATACACAGCCAGGTTGCCACTAATGTGCAATATGTTAACATGAATTGCAGCTAATATAGGGGTTAGTTTGCCCCCAATTCATACTGAAGTGGAAGTACTAAGGAGGTGGAAGGTGTATGGAAGAGGCATTTTGACCATTTATCGAATGAGAAGATAGTAAGGGAAGCAACAGTATCTAGTACAAATATGAAAGAGATAAAGATAGTGTTTATACAAAAAAGAATTGGTAAAGAAGGTAGAGAGAGCAACAGCCAAGTTAAGAGTGGGAAAGCTTGCAGGCATACAGTTGGTGCCAAACAATGATAAAAAAATTCTCAGTTGGTGTCAGCGAGAGCGTGCCATCCAACAACAGGGAGGTCCTGATGATATGAGGAGTTAGGTTCCATTTGAATTGCTCACATAGTGAATTCTCATATAACGAAACACATAAGTAACGGAAAAAAGGGGTTAAGTTCCTTGACCCTTGTCAAAGCTAAGTTTTCCAGCTAAAATGTACGATACCAAATGCAATGAATGTGTCTATATTACAGAAATGTCAATAAAGCAACCTGAAAGAGAAAACTGCATACAAAGAACATGATTTCATATCAATTAAACATATAAAACGTGCATACCTAACACTCGCCAATGTGCAGTTAATGTGTCAGGGAGCATAACTCACTCACCACTCTTGTGCCTCTTAATAATTTCTACCTTCTTTGCAAATGTTATTGGTACTCTATGTCACTTAGCCTTACTGCTAGGACTTGCACTGGAACTCAGTGGCTGCTTGGGAGACATAGTTAACAGCTGAGAGGCAAAATAAAGCAAAATCTATATACCACGTGGTCAGTCACACACACACCACCACACTAAAGACAGTGAATGAAAGAACATGCCCACAGTAACACTGTAACACATCCAAGCACCAATCAGTCACATAAAGCACTGTACATTGTACTTGTACTGTATTGTAAATATGCTTGCAAACAAAATGATGATAGAGTACAAGTATAATAACAAACAGTAAAGCCATAAGAGTGGGAGTCTGAGAAACACCAAGTTCAAGACTGGCATGACCCGGGAGAATGCATGGTAAAGCTAAAAACAGCTTCTATGAAGTTAGGCGTTCTGAGACGTCTCCGCCAGTTTTTCTCTGGTAAACTCTGGAACTCCCTGCCTGCTTCTGTATTTCCACCTTCCCATGACTTGAATTCCTTCAAGAGGGAGGTTTCAAGACCCTTATTCATCAATTTTTGACCACTGCTTTGACCCTTTTATGGGACTGGCATTTCAGTGGGCATATTTTTTTTATTAGATTTTTGTTGCCCTTGGCAAGTGTCCTTCCTACATAAAAAAAAAAAAAAATATATATATATATATATATATATATATATATATATATATATATATATATATATATATATATATATATATATATATATATATATATATATATATATATATATATATATATATATATATTAATGAAATTTGAAACAGAACTGTGTAGTGGTGCGTCAAGAGGTTCAGAGATGATGGCTATACTGTCTATGCCAGAGCATAAAGCAAGGCCTGAATGACGAAATAAAGTTGCTTAACGAAGCTTGAATATTATGAAAAGAGAAATGGAATGTAATTCTCACCTAATAGCAAAGGAATTAAAAGATTTTTGCTGTAGACAGTGATGAGTGACATCTCATTTTTATGGGTGGCTGTATGAGGTGAGATGAAATCCAAAGTAGCAAATATATGGTATAGAATGGAGCAGAATATTAGCATGTCCGTTTGCAGATTATAGCATCTTATTAGCTGAGAGCAAAAGGAAACTTCAGAGAGTGGTGGATCAATTCCATAGGGTATGCAAGAGATTGGAACTGAAGGTGAACATAAGGAAAAGTACGTAGATGGTTTCTGAGTGGAGAAAAGTGAAGGTGTGTAGCATGTTACTACAAGATCACTTGCAGGAGTCATGAAAGGGGCAAATATACTCATAATATGTATGAACGTAAAGAAATGTGTAAGAAAGAGTATTCTCCTGCCAACACTAATATATGTATCAAAGACTTGGATATGGAATAATGCACAGTGTCTGAGAAAGACATGTGGAATGACAAAATGGGAGAGTGAGAGCAATTAAAAGATGTATGAGAGATGTATTAACGTCTATGCAAACAGTGTAAATTGTGGAGTGATGGAATTAGTGAAAAATAACATACCAAAATGGTAAGGCCATACTGAATGATGAAAAGAGTCTGTAAAGAGACTGTGAGTGAAACTGAAGGTACTGATAGAAAAGTTCACCCAGAAGTAGAAAATGGTGGGTAATGCAGTAAGTGTGTGAAATAGGTGTTAGCAAAGGCCAAATGGTTTGAAAAATATATAAATAAGTAAATAAAAAACAAGAAGAAATATTTAGATAGGGAGAGGTGGAGGCTCTTCTGCCATACCCATCCCCTTAGAGGATGCTAGGCATCTGAGATAAAGATGGATAGATCTAGTTTAGAAATGCCCCCTCATCATTTATGCTATGCCTAGCTTTGCTACTGCTCAGTCACCACTTCAAATTCAGAAAATGGCAAATTTTCTAACCTTTTATAAATTTAAAACTTTGTAAAAGTTCCTGCAAAAAAAAAAAAAAAAAAAAAAAAAAAAAAAATATATATATATATATATATATATATATATATATATATATATATATATATATATATATATATATATATATATATATATATATATATATATATATATATATATATATATACAAACACTTTTTTTTACTATATCACACAAAGGAAAAATGTATGCATATGAAGTGATTCAAGAGCCAGATGAGAACTACACAAAGTATGAAATAACATAAGTGTATTAAGCATGACTGAGTGATTGTGGAATGGTTCTGACATTGGAATAAAGGGCTTTGTTAATTAATCTGTATATCACTAAATTATTAATCTTATAATTTGATTTACAACAATTATTTACTTAATTTGAGTTTCTAGCATTAAATGATAATTTAAAGACATTCGTATTATATAATTAGCAGGTCAAAGTTCTGAGGATGAATTATCTTTGTGTGACTGGTCCAGCAAAATAGTTAATCCAGCAAAGGTATGAAATGGTGGTATTCCCATACTGTTAAAACACTGAACAATTTGGTGACTTATGGAATTAAAATGCTTTTCACATATTTCTTAATGTCATTATTCAACAACCTTTAACAATAATTTTAGTACTACTCACAAACAAACTTACCTTAATTTCTTGATGATAGAACAATTATTATTATAATAACTGTCAGTACCACTAAACCAATGCCAATGAGACACAGCTTCTTTCTACGTGCTTTGTTCTACAAGAAAAGAGAGAAAATAAATATCAAATTAAAATGGGAGATCAAGAAAATAATAGATAAGTAACTAACGATGCCTAAAAATAAAGTTCAAAGAATTTATTGTACAAAAAGAAAATAAACATTAAACCTTAAGAATAGTTGAATGTGTGTGTGTGTGTGTGTGTGTGTGTGTGTGTGTGTGTGTGTGTGTGTGTGTGTGTGTGTGTGTGTGTGTGTGTGTGTGTGTGTGTGTGTGTGTGTGTGTGTGTGTGTGTGTGTGTGTGTGTGTGTGTGTGTGCACTAGTTGCATTTATCCTTATTTCTTGTTTTGCAGGTCATGCAAAATGACAGATTGAGAAGTTCCCAGTCCACTATCTTAATACTTTTCAATGACATACAATAACATGCGTGGCACAGAAATTCTATACTACACGTTTCCAGAAGTAGATGAACTTAAATAACTTATTTCATCAATCTATTTGATCTGCCATTTGATGACCCAGTCACAGCCAGCCTGTCATACCTTTATGAAATCCAGGACATAAATTCTGATCATTAATCACTTGTATACAAGAAGATACACAGAAATAACAACTGAAATATGTCTTACAGTTTGCAGATTCATTGAGCAGTTTGCATTAAATGATTCTGTGGGGCTAAAACGAAAAGGTGGTCCAAAAATCAATTAAATAAGTAAATAATAAAAAAACAAAAATCAAATAAATAAGTAAATAATAAAAATTTTGTTATTTTAAAGACATTAAAAAAGGCACAAATGATAAACATTTTATTACACAATGCATAATATTTCTTTTCTATTGATAACTGGCATTCTTTTAACCTCTTCCACAACTTATCTTCACCTTTTCACTGCATTTAACCATTAATTATTCCCTTATTTTAAAACATGGAAATAATTTTCTTCATTCATACACTTTATATGAATTTCTTTGTAGACTTCTCTTACTTATAACATTAAAATCATGACCAGAATTTCCTGTCACTTGCTTAAGCTTTAATTTTGTGCCAATTTCTTCCTTCTAAAGAAAAAAATTTATATATTTTTTTTTATTTTACCTTCTACTTCCTCTGAACCATCCCCAAGTTATGTAGCCTGTTTCTTGTCATTCATTCTTCTTTTCAGCATTATTCATTGTCCTTTTCTCCTCTTATCTCTAATGAAATATTACTTTCTTTTAACCCAAATGCAGAAAATAAAAAATCTCAGTTGCATCCCTTAGTACATTTCCCTTCATCCAAGTAACATTTCTTACTTCCTTCTCTATGTTTTCCTTCTCATTTTTCTTCTTTTGTATGGAAGCTAATCTTCTCTTTCCCTTCATCTCAGCACTTCAATGCTGACTTAGGCTGGACACATATGAGCTAATTTTTTTCACTGCCACCAGTTTAGAAATTAAGTTAGACCAGTGGGCACAGACCATTAAAGTTGTCCAAGTAAGATCCTCCATTGTAACACTTGTGTTTCATTTCTAAACCAGTCATGGAGACAAAAGTCACACATACACATCCAGCCTTACTCTGTAACCTGCTATTTTGTACCTCAAAGAGCATTCTTTCGTTCTTCATTTTCTCTCCTCAATATTTGTACTTCTATTGTTAATTTTCTGAAAGTGCTCAATTAGCTGTCTCAGTTCCTTTCTCCATCTTTTCTCTTTCACTTTGCTTGTTCTCCTACATGTTCACTAATTTCATTACCATAGCAACATTGCTTGTAACCACTTATCTCCTCTTTGACTCCTTTCACCTCATCCATTTATCAATCTCCCTCTACAATGATCTTTCTTGCAATCATGTTTGTCACACTCACAGCCTATCTACTGAATGCTGCTAAGTTCAAAGAAAGATTTGGGGATGTTGACCTGGCCATGTCGACCATCTTAGTTATTTTTCTAGAGTTATTTTTCAATCACTTAGCTTTTTATATCTGGCACTTATCTCAAAGGCCAGACCACATCAGTAATTCAGCTTCCTCTATTATCCAAGATATGCTCTAATCTGATTCTTATTTGCATCCAGTCAGTGCATCGGCAACTGTGAGTGAGGAAGTGTGTGTGGGTGAGTGTGTGTGGTGAGGGTGTATTTGCTTGATTCTATTTACCTAAGTGTCATATACATCATCTAAGCTACACTCATGAGGTTCAATTTCCATACCTATATTGCTTTAATTTTCCCTTAACTGATGTACACTCCTCCCTTTATCACCTCCTCCAGTCTATTAAAAGTATCTATATTTCTATAAAACAAGCTACACTTTTTATGTTATGTCATTGTGTGGGTGCAGATCATAACATCTGAAGATGTCATGTGCAGCAAGGACATGAGCAAAAAAGATATATATTCTAAATGTCATGTCCTGTACCACAAACATAAAAAATTAGCAAAATTTGAATGCAAGGTATAACAGCAAATCAAAGGGATACAAAAATAATTAGTACAGAGAACAGGTTCTCAGGCTTTGGCATAATTTGACTTGGCAAGTAGGGAGAAGGCTCCAGGTGAGAAGGGGGATGGCTGTATAGCAACCTGCTCTGAATGGACAAGTGTGTAAGAACTACCCAGCAACATCATTTTCTCATCTGTTTGTTTGTTTGTTTGTTTCTGTGTGTGTGTGTGTGTGTGTGTGTGTGTGTGTGTGTGTGTGTGTGTGTGTGTGTGTGTGTGTGTGTGTGTGTGTGTGTGTGTGTTTCATTCACCTACAGTTGTCTGCTGATCACCCAGCCAGCCATTCCCCTACAGAAGGAGCTCAGAGTTCATAGTAACTGATCTATGGGTAGGAATGAGGCCATTCACACATCACACACTGGGACAGTGAGGTCACAACTCCTGAGGTTACATCCCATACCTACTTGCTGCTAGGTGAACAGAGGCAACACATTAAGCTCACCCATTTGCCTCACTGCACCTGTGACTCAAACCTTTTTGGTTGTGAGCCAAGTGTGCTGACCACTGCACTAAATGTGTGTGTTAGAGAGAGAGAGAGAGAGAGAGAGAGAGAGAGAGAGAGAGAGAGAGAGAGAGAGAGAGAGAGAGAGAGAGAGAGAGAGAGAGAGAGAGAGAGAGAGAGAGAGAGAGAGAGACAGAGAGAGGGTGGGGGGGGGATTTCCACCTAATGCATCATGAGAGTTATCTTATGTCTCCTACATTCTCACAAAAACTCAATTGTGGGTTTTTTCATTAACTTTCAGACTTGTGATGGAGGGAGAAAGTTGTCAGCAATCATTATAACAATGAAAGGAAGCACATAACGAATGTTTGAACAATACAGTGGGAAAATAAATTATTATATCACATTGTCACAGGACTTAAAGGGCTTGATTACATCAGCCATCACAGTGGTTTAAGGATTAATTCACTTATAGCTTAACTATGTGAATGTGTCATACAGTACATGATAGGAGTGCAAAGATGAACTGTTTTGTAAAGCTGGAGAGGCTAACTACTGTATTAAACCAGGCATTGCTTCTTGATGGTTTAAAAAGTTTAACTGCATGGCAGAAATTATGATAATAACTGCACCAGTGTAACTGAAGACATGAACTGCATAATGGGAATGCAAACAAAAACTGTATAATAGTCAGATACTGATTGCATGACAAGATTAGAAAGATTTACAACACAAAAGTAGTGAGAAAAAAAAAAAAAAAAAAAAAAAAAAATATATATATATATATATATATATATATATATATATATATATATATATATATATATATATATATATATATATATATATATATATATATATATATATATATATATATATATATATATATATATATATATATATATATATTTGAGAAGGCTAGAAATACTGATTCTTCTGTTGGATCAAATACATACTATATAAGTGGGCTGAAGAGAATGAGTAAGAAAAACTGAAAGGACTGATCCTTTAATTATTAAACACCTCTCCCTCCAAAAGAGAACTCACAAGGATGAACTGTCCTTTAAACAAAGCATTATACACTAACATCTTTTATGTAACAAATTTTTTACATGCAATCATTCAGGTAATATAGCTTTTTACTGGATTGAAGAGATTGACTGGGCTAAAAAGAATAGACATGTTATAACAACCACAATCTGAAAATTTGACACCCTTGAATCTTAGCAAACAGCAGCAAGAGAGAGACCTACCTGATACTGCCTTGCCTGGGTGAGCTGTGTGGAAGCCTGGGACACATGGACCTGGGCAGACTCTACATTAGCTTCAATGGAATCAACAACTTCACCTTGCTCATGAACCATTGTTGCTAAGTCCTTGAAGATCTGGTTGACATCCATGATGTCCGACTGTACAAAAAGAATGGGTGGTAACAACTGAGACAAGGCTCAAACTCAAAGTGTTTGATATAGTAATTTTAAAATATGTACATCTTTATACCCAAGCATACATGTGCATATACCCATATGCTTGTGTGCACACAGATTTACACAATCTGCAGATGAGCAAACAAGCACATATGTATAAGCAAGTGCAAAGGATTAACTTCATGATGCTTACCTCCAGCTGTCGTATCTGTGACTCTCGCTCCTGCAGTGCCTGCATCTCTTGCTCCTGCTCCATCTGAATCTGCATTTGTGACTGCTGAGACCGACCTTTGTTCTCAGACTCACCAAGATCCAGAAGTGCTGCTCCATGTTTTCCATCCTCTGAGATGCAGAAATAAGTTTTTAAACAAAACCATATTTTATGAACATAGTTAATGCCAAACAACATTTCCCCAGAGCATGCCAAGGCAATGTCACTGGCAGGTACAGGATATCTATGAATACTACTTTGGAGAAGTGGTATTACCATCCATGGCACCAAACCCAGGTTATATTATGATGTTTACCTTATAGGTGTGTGGGCCTATGAAAACACTATGCACCTTAACAGCACACAGGCCTGAGACTCATTAAGGTGCTTAGCTGGAGTTGTCCTTGTGGGGGTGAAGAGTAGACTGATATGTGGAGCAGTTGGTTGCTGTGCTGGTGTGTAACTGACTTGAATGCATCTGGTATATGCCCATAAATATGTGGCTAAGGGATCTGAATCCTACTCTACCCTGGATCCTTGCTCTTCGAGATGTGTTCTTAGATTTGAATTCATAGTAATTACCCATCACCATTAATAATATTCTTTTGGAATATAAATTAATTCCAACAACTACTGACAAAAACAAAGAATCACCTCAAGAGATACTGAATAATTGGCATCTTAATTTGATTTTTTTTTTCTCACTCAGTCAAGAACAAAGGAGACAAATTAATCTATTTGTAGCCTCGGGGTGAGCCTATTCATGTAAGTCATTGTCATTGCCCCAATTTACACTATAATCTGATCCCTACCCTTGCCTTGATTAGTTCTTTTGTGGTTCACTGAACAATGCCAAAGCTTTATACCATGCATGATAAAATTGTGCACAAACTGTAGTTTCATGAGCATGATCTTTCTATGAGAGAAAATAGTGAGGCAACCAGTGTAAAGGTTAGAACTGTAAGAAATGCACTTAAAAATATTGCAGGTTCAGGTGGCAAGGAAGTATTGGTCCATAAACATGGTGGTGAACCCAAGAAGTTCCTAAAATCATCACTTGAATTGGATATGTCACAAAATTGAGTCTAATCCAGTTGTCACTGCCAGAAACTCAAAAGACAACAATCCTGAACTTTTAGGAGTGTTCAACTTCTAACAATGAGTGTGGTCTCAGAAGCAACTTTGGTTACAAGGTGTGTGTGTGTGTGTGTGTCTATATATATATATATATATATATATATATATATATATATATATATATATATATATATATATATATATATATATATATATATATATATATATATATATATATATATATATATATATATATTACAAAATAAGGTCCACTATAAGCCATGATATGAAATACTTTCCCTTTTACTGCCCTCACTATCCTGACCACAAGGCTGAACACCCATAATGTCATCACACTAGCCAAAACTTACAACAACAAATATTCTTCTACTTTGCATGTTCTAAATCAAAGCTTACTTTTCTTGTGAAATGTTTTTACTGCTTCCTTAATGTAACATGGTAAAACTTACTGCATTGAAGAAAGGTCAAGATGTGATGAAAAAACATACTCACCAAAGTAATGAGCATCTGAGTCTGCTCGTGCCTTCTTGAGGGCTTCCTTTTCTTTGGATGCTGCTTGACGCTGTGCAGTTTGAAAGTCATTCAAAGCCTGCAAACAAACCAGTGGTAGTCAGCTGATATCATGATACTAAAAATTCAAACATTTACACTGCTTAGCAAAGAAACATGTGTGTGGTCATGCATCTACCTATCAAACTGTCTATTTACATCTCAGACATCCCTTAAAGACTTAAGAGGATGGTCCTAGAGGGAGCATCTCCAAAGCAAAAGAGCCTTTAACTATACAAACAAAAGCTTAGAGTAGCAGCAGTACTGTAAGAATTAAGATCCTGCACTACACATGAAAACTTCAATACAGCAATGTCCAATCATGTAATAGTTTTAAAGCATTCCATTCCTCCTTATATACTACTCTAGGAAACAAAGCACTTACTCCACTGTAATGGATGTCTACAAAGCAGTGTGTGAACATGTACTATGGAGGTCTGTGTGTCTGATTGCCTAATACTGCAAATGAAAATGTCAACCATGAGCAGTAAGCTCAGCCAGTGTGATGAAAGCAGAGAGATGTTTGGGTGTATCTCCACCAACTGAAAAAGAAACTAACCAAGATGTCATCCTCTCCACTATGATAAAACCATCAGCAACCCACCTGCGAGAATTCTCTTGTAAGCCGTTCTGCTTGCATGTGCCATGTTCGACTGTCCTGGCCAGGTGGTACTGGTAAGGACTTAAATGTCCTTAATTCCACTGTTGTGTCCTTGGCCAAGCCCCCAGTGTAGTGTTGAACTTGATGCCTGAAAAAAATAAGGATTAAAAATAATCTCCAGCCTTTAATACATTTTGATACATTTCTTCTGTTATTTCATGAAGCTGAAAATGTGAAAAAAAAAGAATACTAAATAATGCATGCTAAGTGTTTTTAATGCAAAGAGAGTGCTAGTGAGTGGATCTAGAGAGACATGGGCTTAAAAAAATAAAGAATTTACAGATAAGAGAATATAGCTTGGTGAGCTGCCATCACATTAAAGGAGACAACCAGTTATCAATGTAGTACACATGGAAAAATCTTTGAAAATTATAATGATTTGGTACTGAAGTTTTGTACTCAATGTGTTCAGTGGTAGAAGATTCTTCCTCAAACAACTTCCATTATCATGTGGTAGAAGATTCTTTCTCTAACAGTTTTCATTTATCATGAAAATGATAAGGAAAGTGCATGAAATTGCACGTGAGCTGCAAAACTGAATGTCTTACATAACTTTTCTAACTCACTTTGTGTATCTCTCAAATTTTGGTATACATTATTTCTAGTCCCTTCCAGAAAACACACACACACACACACACACACACACACACACACACACACACACACACACACACACACACACACACACACTGGAGTATAATTATGATTGCTTGACTTCTGGCAAAAAAACTAAATCACAACTCATCTCTTTATTTTCCATAACTGTTCAATATTGGTGAACAGGTGCATCAATGTCAAAGAACATAAGAACTCTTAAAAAGTATGCAAATTATATGAACCCCTACAATAATCTACCACATAAAGTGAGTTAAAGGGTAGCAGACAAGAAAAATTATAAACATTGCTGAAGAAAAAGGAAAGGTTTCACAATCCCCTCACTGCCCCTTTCATTTGCCTTTTGTAATAAACATTTGCATACAGACAGCACTCTTCTAACCCAAGATCAGTGTGAACAGTCAAGCTATCCCCACAGAAAAGACAAACAGCTCACATTGGTAATACTCACAACTGTGCTCGCAGCTGCTGATTGTCCTGGTCTGTCCCCAGCTGGTTCACTAACTGCTGCATAGATTTGACTAGAGAAAAAAAATTATCAGAAAGAATACAGCCATGAGCACACTGATAAATACAAAATATTTAGTCAATGATTATTCCCATTACCATCTAATCATCAATATCTTTATACTAGCAATGATATATTCTATTAATGACAGACAACCAAAAAATTATATATACGTAGTCGAGTACCATTTTGCCTCACAAGAGGGAATACACACCATTTTGTGAGATCTTCTGTATATTGGAGCCTATGGAGTGGGAGTACTTGTGGAGGTCCCCATTGCGGACACCTCCACTCTGGTAGGACGTCACACCGTCCATGATCAATCTCTCTTGCTAAGGCTGTCACTTGACCCTCTACAATCTGCAAAACAGAAAGATATTTAGGGAATTGCTATTCAAATGAAAGCCATACGTGAAAAGCTATGTGACCAGCACTGATGTAGCCTTAAGTAAAGTTGATAGTTAATACAGAACCCAAGAACACATAACACTAACATTATATTAGTGAGTTAAAGAAAGATCTTTTCAAGGTCATATAAATAGCCATGTATCTTTTTTTCCCCACAATTACTAAGTTCTTCCCTCTACTTTTGCACCATATTATATTCTATTTCCTGTTTTCAGAGAACACTGTAAAAAAGGTTTAATTACTTACAAAACACACAAACACACACACACACACACACACACACACACACACACACACACACACACACACACACACACACACACAAGCCCCACAAAGAACAAGCTATGTCTACAAGTGCTGTCCTTACAACAAAGAAGCCTTACATTTTTCTACTGTCAGCCTGACAATGCATATTTCCTCAGTGGCACAACCTACTTTCTCAGAGAAACACCTGCATGCATATGACATGACTGTTGATGAAAGAAATTTCACAATTCTCATACAACTATTATGAACAATACAGGTACATAAACACCATGTGTATGCAATACAGGTACATGCAAAAGTTGTCAATGCTAAAACCCTGCATAAATTTAAGGAAGGACTAGACATTTGCAGATATGGAGACAGGACAACACAAACATAGCTCTCTTCCTGTATGTTACAACTAGGTAATTATAACTAGGTAATAACACACACAAACACCTTTCCTTTGAAGTATTCCTACAATTCTTGTCTTTCTAATATCATAGAAACTAAGATTATAAAAGTTTTTGGCAACAATTAATTCTTAATATACTATATTTCCTGGTGTCCAAGACACTATTTTTCTCTGAAATAAGTCTCAAAAATCTACCATGCATCCTGGAGGACAATGGTTATGTTTTTTCATAGGACTATCTGAACCCCAGAGGATGGTTATCTACACAATACAGTAATATGAACTCCTGTATATGGCCTCTCAATGAAGTGTAAAAATTATACTTACTTAAAATAGTAAATAAACAAAATTATCATGAAATATACATTCAATCACAAAAAAATTATTTCCTGTATGGGTATAGCATGGTAGACAAGGCAACAGATGAGAGGTATTTCACTTCCTACATATCAATATTGCCAGTATTTTCACTCCTCAAAAATTCAGATTTTAAGGGAACATTTTTAAGTGACAAATGAAGTAAAACTGCAATATAGTAAAAGGTTTCAGGTAAATCTTATTAATTTCACTGCATCTGTAAAAATAAAACCCAAGGTGCTAAGACCTTATATTTATGTGTGGGTTATACTGTCAGCTTTAACAGTCATCATAGGGAATTTTCCATTTGTTTCCCCATAACATATTACTTGATAATATGTATTTACCACCTTCACATAGTCACCATCATGGATTTCTCTCAGACAAACCACCATCAACATACACACTCTCTCTTATCAACCATGCCACTAGAACTCAATATAGTTGCCACACTGTAGTCTGAGAGTCATTGTGTGACCATATTAGAATAACTATATCAGTCTATAGTATCAGTTTATATCACAAACCATCCCTTGCTACTTAAAAAAAAAAACTCACTACCACAAATTCAAGGAAGCTTCTCTCCCTACTTTGGCACTTCTAACAAATACCTATCACTGATCCAATCCACAATCAACCTGCCTGTTTACTACGCACACAACTGAGGTTTGTTATGTTGCCATTGACCTGGCCTGGGGTATGTCAAATTTATGCACCTGATACTATATGAGTTAATCATGTGGCAAGTTGAGATAATGTTACTGAACAGTTGAAGTGATGAGAAAGAAATGTAATGGCAGGACATACAGGTCAATGGGGCAAAAAGAGGGTGCACCACATTTCCTACACCATGTATACAGTGCATTTCTTACATAGCATATCTACAAAATTAGCAGTTTATAGAGTAGTGACATATTTCCTACACAGATACAGCATATCTCCTAAACACAGTGGGTGTAGAATATACCTGTGCTGGGTATTCAGTTGATAAGTAGTAAATATGTTGGACACTTGTTTTTGTACAAAAATATGACAGTCATATTTTCTACATTTATTATTTATTATCGTTGGCAAAAGTCTGGAGGATAATGATGTATATTAAATAAAAATAAAAACTTTTCATTTCTCACTAAAACATATGCAAATAAAATTAAACATTACAGAAGCCAGGAGAGGGGGGAACAAGGCCTGTTCTAACCTAACAGACAACAAAGGAACCCAGGAGTGCTTAGCCATGGGTTGGCAAATGATGGTGGATGGAGGAAGGCACTTGAATGCTGTGACACATGTTTCTGGTGTCCTCCAGGAAGGAGATGGTGAGCATCACCCCAGCAGATAGGGGTCAAGTAGGCTCTTGATGCAACTGTGTTGGTTAAGACCACTTCTAGGGGGAAGTTGGTGACAATGGTAGCTGCCGCTGTGACGGCCACCATCTCAGAGCCACCTCATAGCCACTGTAGTTCCCACTAGACATGCTGTGTCTGCTGGAGTGTTCAGGGCACTGAGTAGGCCATGTGGATTAGCACAGAAGGTAGGACCAGGGAGGTCTACCTGGATACCAGCTGGAGCCAGAAAGGAAGGCAGTAGTGGTGGAGAGGTTGGGCATTACCTCCCTTATCTTTCCGTGGAGGTAGTCTGCCTGATGCGGCACTGTCTTCACTGGCTGTCTCTTCCTCTTGGACTACTTTTTATTATTGGGTTTGTCTTTCCTTCTCCTTTTCACTATTATACCTATCCTAAATCCTCCTTGACCTGATCTTGGGAAAATTACCACAGATAATCCTTTCATGAGTTAACTCCCACTCTGAAATGAACCAGAGATGTGCTGCACGCATTACTTAAAGGAAGGAAAGTGGGCAGGAGTTTGGAAGATTTTCTGGGAAAATTAATGAATTGCCTCCCAAGCCAAATAATGTGATACAATACTACTCTAAAACGGGACAAATTTATATATGTACTGTTTAGGGTAATCACTTGTTAAGCATGTAGGAAATGTGTTGGATACTTGTTTTTGTGCAGGAAATATGACTACCCATGTTTAGGACATATGACAGGACTCCCCCTTTTGTAGGTTCGTAGGTGTGACTTCACCTTGGCAAAAAGGAGAGGGATGGTTGACTAATGCAGTGTCATCAAATGCAAAAGAGTCTAACATTTTCTATAGCTTGAAGTAGACTTCAATGATGAAACAATTTTTACTGCTTGACTTTGATCTAATCTGAAAAAGTGATACAACCTATAACCTCACTCCTGTACCAGTGTCCTAATAGCTTGTCCAGAGAAAGTGGGGCATAAAAATCAACATTTTGGCACCACAGTAATACTACAGTCATGGTGGCACATGCTGTTTGAGGAGCACGTTTTACTTAAGGCTTCCCAGCAAGCATAAAATTGGGATGGGACAAATTGACTTATTGACATCTCAGGTGCATCTTTCCTCATCACTTACATCCACAGCAATGATGACCAGTATCAAGCAGGTTACCACTGTGTCTCTGGTACTGCATGATTGGCTCTGTTCTCACGGTGAAATGGAATTATGTTCTGTTCATGCTGCTGTGTTTGTAGTGATGAGTGCAAGGCAGACAAATCACGTTGATATCATTCCATCATAGGTCTTCACGTATCAGGCTTGAATGGTGTCGATATAGCACAATATGTGATTTAAAAATGTGAAACTTCCAGAACGTCATTTGAAAATTTGTCAATAGAGGCAGCGAATAACTGTCTTTTCACAACCACAGTGGTGGCATCCCTTTATTTTTTACCCCACAGCTTCTAGCTTCTCTACAAAGGCAGCTAGACTCTAATCTGACTCTTACATCATGGCAGCTGAAGGGAAGCAGTGGGGATGCCACCACTGGCTGTGAAAAGATAATTCCTCACTGCCTCCTTTGATAAATTTTCATATGTTCTAGAAGTTTTGTGTTCTTGAATTCACATGTTTTGCTACATCAACACCATTCAAGACATGTAAAGATCTATGATTGAATGATACTCATCACTACAAGCACCACAAAATGAACACATCAAAATGTGTTTCAGTCAAAGAAAAAAGCTGTTGACAGATCACCAAACACACAATGAATACCGACACTGGTAATCAATACTGGTCATTGTTGTTATGGATATGACTGAGGAGGAAAGATGCACTCGAGATGCCAATAAGCCAATTTGTCTCAGCCCATTTTTCTAAGCTTGCTGGGAGGCCTTAAGTAAAAAGCACTCCCTGAGCAGCATGTGCCACCGAGACACAAGACCAGCATTCGCTGACTCTAATGGCTCAACGAGTACCTTCACACTGCAGAGCTCCTTTCACTTTGGCAAGAGAGATGCAGTCCTTTCATATGTAATTAGCATAAAGAGGGAAAATCTGGAAAAGTCTGTGCAACATACAACCACAAAACTCACCATGTCACTAGAAGGCTTGGTGACTTTGCCATTAACATAAAAAAATTGAGGGGGCACTTATTTTTCATCCTCCCCTCCCCCAAAAAAAATTCCCAATTCCCCACAGGACCCCAAGCTTGTTTGAGGGGTTAGGGGGATTGAGTGGAGAATGAGAAGGTGGATCCAGAAATACCAAAAAAAATTATTAGTTGAGTAAAAAGAAAAAAATATGAATAACCTTAAAATTAACTTGAAATACCAAAATCTCTTAAATATGGTTAAGTTCACAGATAAAAAATGAAAGTAAACAAATAAATAATTACATCTATCATACAGAAATTCCTTTATCAAAAAATATGGATGACAAAGGAAAGTAATTTCATCTTATTTTGCTTCACCAAAGCAATCCTCATGGCAAACGTCTTCCCTGATGGTGGGATAGTGGTCATGACTGCTGCTTAAATATTCATTGCGCATTTCCTACCAATAAACATTAACCATGGTCACACGTTTTAGCTCATAATCGGTCTATTCAGCAAATGTCACTCAATCTGATAACGACGTGAAGGCCACATATGTAAACTAATGGTCAGGATATTGTTGTATGGTATCTTCCTTCCCTCCCACCACAGCAGTGCTGCACCTGTTCTGCCCACCGTTGTCACCTGCTGGCTGTCCCACGTCTGCTTCACTGCTGTCTGGGTACTCACAATCGCAAAAGCACAGCAATCTGCATTCAAACACCGTAGTAATAGCTAATATATGCAGGAAAATAAAGCAAAGTGTTGGCTCACCCTCAGCTGATCGCCAGTCCTGAGTGACGCCTCGTCCGTTGTGTCGTTCGCCCCGAGGAACCTTGGCTTCCCAGGCGCTGCTCACTGCTGTCACATGACACTCGCCCTTGGCTCTCGTGAACTACGTTCATGCTAAAGCATAATGGGTAATGTGCCACACTTTAAATGCACAAAAATAACAGAACTGCGAAAATTACATTAAATTTATTTGTGTTCGTTTAAACTGTGACGCAGTTTACGTTCGGATGCACAAATGTCAACTGATGACTATTGCGATCCCTAAAACCTTATATTTTTATTTATTTATTTATTTTTTATTAAAGACTCCAGATAATCAATTTGTTTCTGACAGCACTACGCGTTATATGTTTTTTTTTTTCTTTTTTTCTTATAGAAAAATGCCAGAAATATTACATCACACACACACACACACACACACACGAGGACACAGCAAAAAAATAAGAAAAGGAAGATGCTTGAGTAACATAAAGAAATATAGTTTCCCACAAAGAAATATGGAAGTCTAGAATAAGCTAAGTGAGGATGTAGTTTCGGCAACGACTGTGCACAACCTCAAGGAAAATCTCAAGTGTAGATATGGAGACATGACCACACGAGCAAAAAAAAAAAAAAAAAAAAAAAAAAAAAAGAGAGAGAGAGAGAGAGAGAGAGAGAGAGAGAGAGAGAGAGAGAGAGAGAGAGAGAGAGAGAGAGAGAGAGAGAGAATTTTATTTATTTCATATTTATTTATTTTATTTTATTTATTTATTTATTTTTTTTTTTTTGAGGGAGTACTATAACTAACGTTATATGTTCGAAGAAAAGTGAACGAACAACACACATATTTAACTAATCTCTCTCTCTCTCTCTCTCTCTCTCTCTCTCTCTCTCTGGATAAGGGCAACAAAAAGACAAAAAAAAAAAAATGAGGTACCAGTCACCAAAGAGTGCAGCCTTATGGATTATCTAAAATTTGAGTAGTCTTGAGACCTCCCTCTTGAAAGAGTAGTGTCATAGGAAGAGGGAAATGCAGAAGCAGACAGGAAACTCCAGAGTTTATCAAAACGGATGAAAGACTGAAAATACTGGTTAACATTTGCATTAGTGAGGTGGACAAAATAGAAGTGAGATGAATGATGAATTTGTCAAATTGATCCTCTAGAATTTTTCTGAAGCTATTTTTCTCTTCTGTTAATTTTTCCATTCCTTCCTGTTATACAGTATTACCATAATTTCCTTGCTCTCTACTACCACTGTTTTTATGATAACTGCTCTTCTGGTCTTGCTAACTGTATGCCTCCCCTCTTCCTGTGGGCTCGCTGCACAAGACTTTCTATTTAATTTCTCTCATGCCTATTCTGTCCACCTCTCTCTCTGCAAGAATCTTTCATACCTTTCACTGCTAAACTCTGGAACTCCTTCCCTGCTTCTGTATCCCCCCTTTCCTATGGCTTGATTTCTTTCCAGAGGGAAGTCTGAAGACACCTTTTAACCTTGGTTGAACCTTTTGGCTCTTTAAGGATTGGCACTTCAATAAAATTAACCCAAATGATCCAGAAGATTCAATGACTTCTACATTTTTAACCACAAAATGAACCACATACTGAGCAAATAGAAAAAAAAGAATAAATAAAAAATAAAAAAACAAATAAATAAAAAATAAAAAAACAAATAAATAAATAAAAGTGAGTAGAATAAAAATAACCATATAAGATTTTATTTAAGAGAAGAGGAGAAAGACAGTAAGGTATATAGCTAAGCAGCTAATCATCAAGGAGAGGAGATAGTGTGTGTGTGTGTGTGTGTGTGTGTGTGTGTGTGTGATTCACCTACGGTCATCTGCTGGTCACCCAGCCAGCCGTTCCCCTATGAAAGGTGCTCAGAGCTCATAGGAACCAATCTTTGGGTAGGACTGAAACCAATGACACACCACACACTGAGACAGCGAGGTCACAAACCCTTGGGTTATATCCCGTACCTACTTGCTGTTAGGTGAACAGGGGGCTACACATTAAGAGGCTCGCCCATTTGCTTCTCCGCGCCTGGGATTCGAACCTGGGCCTTCTTGGTTGTGAGCTGAGCATGCTAACCACTACATTACACAGTGTGTGTATGTGTGTGTGTGTGTGTGTGTATTTACCTAGTTGTATTTACCTAGTTGTGCTTTATGGGAAAAGAGCTATGCTCGTGCTGTCCCATGTCCATATCTTTTAATATCCAACTTAGCTTTGAATCCATGTATACTTTCTGCATTTACTATCTCCTCATCCAGACTGTTCCATACATCAATACTTCTATATGGGAAACTATACTTTTTGACGTATCTTCTACAAGCACTCCTCTTCAGCCTCTTTCCATGTCCTCTAGTGTCCTAAGTATCCCAGACCATTAAGTCGCTCTGGTCCACCTCCTCTACTCCCTCATATGGTTTATATATCACAATCAAGTCTCCCCTTTCTTTCCTCTTTTCCAACGTTGGTAGATGTAGCCTTGCCAGTTTCTCTTCATATGACAAGTCCCTGATACTTGGTACCATCTTTGTAGCTGCTCTCTAAACTCTCTCCAACTTCCTTATATCCTTTTTCTTGTATGGCGACCACACTATTGCTGCATATTCTAGTCTGGGTCTTATCAGTGACACGATCATCTTCCTGATCATCTTTTCATCCATTTATGCAAAGGCCTGCCTTATTCTTTTCAACATGTAATAGGTTTCTCCTGTAATTTTGCTAATGTGTCTCTCCAGGGTCAGGTTCCCAGTCACTGTAACACTAAGATCCTTTTCCTCTTCTGCTCCACTCAGCTTTACACCATTCAACACATAATTTCCTTTTACTCTTCTTGTACTTTTTCAAAATTCTATTACTTTACACTTCTTTAAATTAAATTCCATTTCCCATCTATAACTCCACTCTGATATCTTGTTCAGGTCTTCTTGTAATGTTCCACAGTCCTCTGTACTCTACTCTCAACTTTCTTCAGCAACTTTACATCATCCGCAAAAAGGCTCATGTAGCTGTTCACACTCTCCGTCATATCATTTATATAAACTGCAAACATGATTGGTGCAAGTACTGAGCCTTGGGGTACTCCATTTATGACTTCCCTCCATGATTTTTTATTTTTTACCAATGTTCTCATTTCTCTGTTTGTCAAGAAATTTTCCATCCATCTCAGCAGGCCCCCCCTCAGCTCACCATTATGCTTCAACTTCCACAACAATTTCCTGTGTGGCACTTTATCAAAGACCTTCTTCAGGTCTAAAGAAACACAATCTGCCCATCCATCTCATTCTTGCATTATATCCACCACTCTAGAATAAAAACTCAGTAAGTTTGTAACACACGATCTCCCTCTCCTAAATCCAAATTGTTGCTTTATTATCACTTCATTTCCTTCTAGGTACTGTATCCATTTATCCTTCACCAATCTTTCACACATTTTGCACACCACACTTGTTAGAGACACAGGTCTATAGTTTAAGGGCTCCTCTTTACTGCCACCTTTGTAAATTGGCACTATGTTGGCTCTCTTCCATTCAATTGGGACTCTGCTTTCAATTAGGGAGCTCTCAATAATATTATGTATTACCCATGTCAACTGCTGATTGCACTCTTTTAGTATCCATCCTGACACTCCATCAGGTCCAGGGGCCTTCCTAACGTCTAGTCCCTCCATCTGTTTTTGGACATCCTCTTCAGTCACTTGGAATTCCCCCAGACCCATTTCCTCACTCATCTCACTCTGCCACACAAATGTTCTCTCTTTTGTGAATGCTGATTGAAAACTCCTGTTCATTATCTCTGCTAATTCAGCCGGATCCTCACACATTTGACCATTCACGTTCAATCCGCTTATTCCTTCTCTATTTTTCATTTTGCTGTTCACATATCTGAAGAATAGTTTTGGTTCCTCTTTGCATTTGTCCATAACATCTTTCTCATAATTTTTCCATTCTTCTCTAATAACCCTTACATATTCATTTCTTGTAGTTGTGTAGTTTTGCCATAGCTCCTGTGTATTTTTCCTCCGCCATCTATTCCATGCTGTTTCCCTCTCCTCCCTAGCTATTTCACATCTTCTATTATACTAGTCATTGTTATATCTTCTCTTTATCTCTACTTTCGGTACATATCTTTTCACTCCCCCTTCATAAATATTGATGAAACCTTCCCACTCCTTTTGCACATTACTTGCTGTGATAAGTGTACTCCAGTCTGCTTCACTAAAATATCTCCTCATTTGTTCAAAATTTGACTTACCATAATTAAATCTTTCACTTTTATAATCTCCACATCTACTTTCCTCTTTTTTCTTTAATACAAAACCTTATCATGACACGGTTGCTTTTTCCTCATGGACAATTATAGTTCATGTCTTCTATAATAACTGCTTCTTTTGATAATTCCAAATCAAATCTTGATGGCTGTTTTTCTTTGTTCTGCTTCTCTTTTATACCAATTTTTTTATCTCACTTTCTTCCAGGCCAAAGATCATTATGCTCTTCGTTTTATCTAGTGTCTCTTACCAGGTTTTCCTTTTCCTTTATTACCTTTATAACCTCTTTTGTCAAGCCTTCTTTACTCCTCTGGTCCTTCACCACTTCTGTATAACTCACTTTTTTCTCCAACTCCTTGCACTTATTTACGGATCTTTCTGCCATTTCCTTAACTTGTTCTTGGCTTTCCTTAATTTGCTTATCCCTGTTTTTTGTCTTGGACTTCAATCTTTTTTCATCCTTTCCTCCAGCATACTCATTTGTATTTCTCTAGCCTTCATTGTTTTATCCATCATTCCCATTTTCATTTTCAGCATTCTAATTTGGTTTTCCTTATCATTTAACTCTATCTGCAGCACCTTCTCTTCATTTTCTAATTCCTTTCTTAGTGTATTGTTTTCTTGTTTCAACTTCCCATATTTCTTACTTCTAGGTCTCTTACCTTCTCCCATATCTCTTCAACCTTCACCTCCTTGCATTCAGTTTCTTCTGCAACTGGCCATCATCCTCTGGAAATCCACTAAAATCCAAGACTTCTCTTCCAGTGGGTGTCCTACTGGCTGCCATGATCAGCTGTGTGTGTGTGTGTGTGTGTGTGTGTTTAACTAGTTGTATTTACCTAGTTGTATTGTACAGGTAACAAGCCAAAGCTCATTTTGTCCTGTCTCCATAACCATATTTATCCAGTTTCTCTTTAAACATGTGTGCACTGTTTGCCACAATCACCTCTTCCTTCAAATCATTCCAGATTTCAATAGTTCTATAAGGGAAGCTGTATTTCTTGATGTCACTTGAACATCCACTCTTCTTTATTTTCTTCCCATGCCCCCTCATTCATCTCTCTCCCTCCTCCATCTAGGATACCAAGTTATTTCTATCTATTCTTTCTATATTGTTTACTAATTTGTACATTGCTATCAGGTCTCTCTTTCTCTTCTCTCTTGTAGTGTTGGTAAACCCATCTCTTCAAGTCTTCCTTCATAGCTTAAGCCTTTCAATTCTGGTACCATCTTTGTCGCTATCTTCTGTATTCTTTTCAGTTTCTGTATATCTTTTTTTTCTATGAGGAGCTCAAACTACTGCTGCCTATTCCAGTTTTAGGACATACCATGCTTGTTAAAATCTTCTTCATCATTTCTTTATCTAAACAGTTAAACACCACCCTGATGTTTGTTAACAAGCTATGTGTAGAGCTGAATATTCTGTTTATGTGCCTTTCAGGTGATAGTGTGTCCTAAACCATTACTCCCAAATTTTTTCTTCATTACTTTTTGGTATTATTTTTCCTCCCATTTTGTATTTCCACAAAGGTCTCTTTTTACTTTTTAATGTTTGAACATTTTTCTAGAGTCACATCTCTACATGTTATCACTCAGCTGACTAAGCTGAGCTCCATTAAGGAGCACTCACACTTGTCCCACTTGACTGGAACTTGTGACAAATTTTTTTACACATTTCATATTGATGTTAGGGTTTATAATTTAATGGCACATATCTCAAACAAATATAGCCCTTATTGATTCCCTCCAAAAGTGTGGCTTTGGGTTTAAGAAGATTTCTAGGGAGATAAGACTGCCACAAAGAGCTGTGCACTGTGTGCAGTGTCAGCTGAAAAGGTGCCGAGAAAATAATGATAAGTCCACCCCAGTGAAGCAAACTGCCCTGGATGAAGCCAGGTTTTGCCCAAAAGAGCTACTTATAATAAAGTGTCATCTGAGTGCCTCACCATTCTTTACAGCAAGAAAAATAAATAAAAAAAAAACTTTGGTACGCATGGCATGAAAGCGTGCCACTTTCTTTGGCAGTGAGAATACATGTATGGGACACATGTGGTGCAGAGACCTGGATCTGGGTGAAGACACAACAGAGTGTATGGTGTGGTGCTGTAGAAGTCAGTCATCTGAGGGGAGCATGTAGAGTGACAGGATGGGAGAATGAGACCAATAAGAATGTGTATGAGATGTGAAATCAACACCTGGGCAGGTAGCGTAAATTGTGGAGTGGTAGAATGGGTGAAAAGGAATATGCAGAGATATTATGGCCATACTGAGAGAATGAAAAGTGAAGAGTTTGTATACAGAGTGTAGATGAACAGAGCTGAAGGTGTAATAGAAGAGAAAGGACACCTGGAAGATGGAAAGATAAGGTGAAAAAGTAAATGAGTGAGAGATGTTGCTAGAGGTACAGCAATTGAACAGGTAAGATGGTAATGCTTGAATGGCCAGAGATGGATGCTCTTCTGCCATGGCTAGCCTTTTGAAGGATATTTCCAGAGGATACTGAAGCATCAGAGATATAGCTAATGAGACAAACAGATGGAAACAGTAGTCATTCCAGGAAAAGATCAGAAAAGTACTTCCAAACAGATCTTTTCAGTCAGCAGAGGCATACTTGTCATATTTCTATTATCTTGTGTTTTATTCATTTTCCTTCTTTTCTCCCCATCATTTCTGTAATATTTTTTGTTGCACTAAAAGCTATTTGAATATTCAGTTATGCACTGAAGAGGAATATTGATAACATGTCTTTTGTCTTACAGCATAAAAGCTAAAGACACTGATGATGCTCACAGCAGAGCCAAGAAAGGGAAGGCAGCGACAAGTGACAAAATTTTATGGCAACAAGAGAACCACATGTACTTTTATACTACAGAGCCTTTTCAATTCTATAAATTCTACTATACATTGAAACTAGTTTACATTAATTTTAACACACTTTTGACATTAATAGACATCTATTTTTTCCATTAGTCAGTCAACTTGCATTACCACATAGACAGCCAGCTCAAGGCATACACAAACTAAGAAGTGCCTTGCCACTAAGGGTCCCCCAGGAGTGCTTGGGATAAACTGTATTACACTGAAATCTAGCTATAAGGGACTTCTCTATAATGATCTCCAGATTTCTCTAGACCACCATGAACTGGAACAACCAAAGCCTTGGGCATTTCAAACAAATGTCATTAACTCAACAGTATAACCAACTCAATCTGACCACTGTGAATCCAGATTTCTGGCTTCCCAAAGCCACCCCCACCATACTCAGATCACTATGATCTAGGTACCCATGGCCACTGACCAGTCTGGCAGTCCCACCAGGGATGCCAGTTTGGCATGTTGGATGCCAAATCCTCAGTTTTGGCATCTTTTTATTATACCTGGTATTGAAAAATATAAAATATGTATTTTTATGCAACTAAAGAGAATCCTTGGTTCCAAAAGCATAGCCTTGGTCACCTTTTTTTTTTTTTTCCTAGGAAAAGAACATTGATGCAAGAGAATTGGCGCTCTTAGAGGCAGAAAAATTGTTGGGAGAATTTGATGTCCTCACCCGTTTAATCAGCATCATTCAATTTCTGACAGAGGAATTTTGCACTGAGGGTCTGTAGATACAGTGTATCAGGAATAATGCAGATTTCCTGAGAGAAATCAAACTCAATGCAAAATTTAACCCAATTTTCAAAGAACAAGCATATGTAACATGAATTGGCAGCATAAGCAGAAATATTAGAGGTTAGAAATTAAAGGGTCAAAAATCTCAAAGACAGCCAGGAATACGAGTAGGGTGTTGCACCAGTTGCTGAAAGTCATGGAAGATAGCACAGTTAAAAGCTGGTTCGCCAGGATAGTCAGTGAAGGGAGAGGAAAGCCTAAGCTATTGAAGTCTCTAGAATGAAGATCTTCGCAAAAGGGAAGCGAGTCAGGATGTACTCCACTTTGGAAGATAATCAGTTTTTATAGTCAGAGGAGTTAGGTGAGAGATATATATCACAGATAAATTTAGTTTGACAGTGACTCTGTAGTTGTAGCCAGATGGTGGAAAATTCAGAAGATTCAAGAGCGTGGGCACAAGAGCAAGTGAAGTCATTGCGCATATAAGGCGCAACATTCACTTTTGGATTGAAGATGTGGACAGAGAGAATAGGAGAGAACAGAGGGTTACTATCGGTTGCCTCAGACACCTGTGTTTCAGTGAGGGAAAGATGAGGTTTAGTAGAGGAGAGATGGTGTTATACGGATTGAATGTTGTAGCAGTTAGTGAAGAAAAAAAAAAAAAGTAAGGCAGCGTCAAGACAGGTTCGATACCAGAAGAGCAGTCCGATTTATCGGGGTAATGTAAGAAATGAATTTATTTTATGAAACTTAAAGTATATGTTCTTCTTTGAATAATAATGTAAAAATGCAGCTAAGAAAAAAAAAAAAAACTCGTTTTTCTACGAATCTTATTATTTTGACACCCTTTTCCATCAAGCTGTGTTTTCCATACAAGTAACTTGTAATGTGTGTCCTCTGTGCGAGATGGATATATTTTCAGTATAAAAAATAATAATAAATAAATAAATAAATAAAATAAAATAACAATAGTAATCGTTCTGAGAGTGAGTTTGAAAAAAAAAAATAATAATATTTTTCAGTATTCCTGCTATCAAAATTGCATTTCATTTATGTTAGAAACGCTGTTGTTGAGTAATACCATATTTAACACAGGACAATATGTATTTGTCAATAACATGGTCTAAGTTTCCTACAATAATACTCGTTTTATCCTGAAGAATGAATATAATTTGCGAGAAAAGAGCAAAAAACATGTCACAACATGGCATTTCCTGCTTTCTTGTAGATTATGATAAATATTGTTCATATTGTCATTACAGTGGCATACACTTAACCCTCCTGAAAATAAACAGGAAGTATATATTTTAAATGTATTATCAAAATTAATAATCTGGCAGCTCTCCAACCACCTGTAGTACTTCTACTGTAGCAGTGCTAAAAGTGTGTATCCATTGTATTGTGATAAAATCCGGTGCTTTATTTTTTCCTGTTTTTAGGATGGGGCTTCGATGTGATTACAATATCGAAGATTCTGAACAGATTCATATATGAAGAGAAGACAGAGAATGTCATAGGGCTATGATTGTTGGTCTGGCAGTGGTGCTGAGATAGGGTGGGAGTGGAGAGAGGGAGGGGGAGGGGGAAAGGCAGGAAGGCGCCAGGCGCAGTGTGTGCTTGTCGCTGGTCGTGAAGAGGACACGCTCGTTTTCCCAGGAGGATTCTTGCTCGTGTGTCTATCACCTTTGTGACCTCCCTTTCCGGTGTGTGACACACCATAGTGCCTAGAGATCAAAGTGTTTCTTATTCAGAGAACTAGAGGGTAAATCTCTTACGTGAAAAGTGGGGGTAGTACCAAACATATGTGGGTTTGAGGGGAATGAGCTAGATACCTTACTGTCACCGCCACCCTTCACGATACTGTTACCTGTGTTCATTGATGAGGCACAGGTGTCATTGTATTTCCCATGTGCACAATGTGGAGGTAGTGAGGGGAGAGGAGGGGACGAGGGAAATGGAGCACCACTTAAACTTGATAGCGTAAGAGCTTGCTGAGCCTCACCTCGCCCCGCCCCTCCCTGCCCCCCCACCCTTGCTCCCTCCACACCCCAACCTGCTCTCCCGGTGATAAATTGTGGGATCTTGACCGTGATTTTTTGAGCCGCATCGTTGTTTCCTTAGGGATGGAGGAGGTGGTAAACAGGACGGAGCGAGGGACAGTGAAGTAATAAGTAGATATGCGATTCAAAACAGATTTTCCGTAATCGACATCCCGTCATTTTCAGGACTAGACTTAGAAGCTCTTGTGTCTTCACTCTTATGTCATAATTAGTGAGTGTACAGGTCTCTTTTAAAAGTTCTTTTTGCTTCGAGCTTAGGAGATCCCAAAGTACTGTTTTATATATATATATATATATATATATATATATATATATATATATATATATATATATATATATATATATATATATATATATATATATATATATATATATATATATATATATATATATATATATATATACACACACACACACACACACACACACACACACACACACACACACACACACAGTCCATTGTGAAAGGCAATTCAAGTCATTGATCTCTTGTTTTTAATGAAATAAAAATAAGTTTTAACATTTAGCTTTCCCTCCTCCATCCTGAATGTATTTAATTTTTTTGGTTAGAGGGGCTTCTTATCTGTAATATCTTTTCAGTGTGTTACTTGTGCATGAAGATTCTTTTATGGTTCTTTCTGAGTTTTAAACAGATTCCTAGAACTCTACTTGTAATTTTGCCATATTTCTTCAGAATATTCTGTAAATCAGTTTGGGGAACACAAACTCTGAGCCTCAAATTTTTTGCAGCCTTTTGTATTACAGTTGTTTAGATTGCTGGTGGTCACTTCCCTGTCTGTGGCTAGGTCTTGTCAGGTGTAGGTCTTCTTGCAGGTTAATGTGATTCTCTTTGTCCTCAAGTCATAGGCAGTGTTTTGCAGTTTTGCTCATTTTGCTCTGAAAGAAATCACTGGCTGGATATTGCATAGGTGGAGACTTCACCTAAGAACTGAGCTCTTAATCCATAGTGGGACAAAATTATTCGTGTTTAATGGGGCGATTCATTATTTTCTTGCATTGAAATTTAAATATCCTTGAGCATAAGTTACTGTGATCTCAAGCACAGCTTTAGTAATTTCTATGTCTTTTTGTAGATGTCCAACCCTTCAGGATATTAAACAAGTTGCACAGGGAAGCCACAGAACAGCTGACTTCTGATCTCTAAAATTTCTGATTGAGGCAAAACAAACTCAGTATTGTTTAATGCCTCAAAAACTCAATTCCTCCATCAATCAACTCAACACAACCTTCCAGACAACTATCCCCTCGTCTTCAATTACACTCAACTATCTTCCTCTTCTAAACTGAATATCCTCAGTCTGTCCTTTACTTATAATCTAAACTGAAACTTCACATCCCCTCCAGCTAAAACAGCTTCTATGAAGTTAGGCGTTCTGGTCCTCTTACCTAAAAAAAAGTATATATGAAGAAAATGGTATACAGTAGTAGTTCATTGAAGGGGTAGTGCCCAATTTTGCAATGTGACATCCAGTCTGGCGAAGGTTCCACGCAATACAGGCATCCCTAACTATCTCAGCTTGATTTACATGTTGGAAGTAGTCAGGTGTATTTTTGCATTTTTATTTCTGATTTTTGGTAAGACTTTATGAAGGGAAGATTGGTCATAAGCAATAAAACTATTAGAAAATCCCACAGAATTGCTATTTCATGAAAGGCAGTGCCATCAGAGTCCAGAGAATGTCAGCTTAGTTGCAGAGATATTTACTGTTTAGAAGTTAAAAATGCAGGAATGTGAAAAGACACAAAGGATATGTGGTTCAATTTATTAGTAGAAGGAATGAAAGATTGAAGGTACTGCTCAGTTCTCACATTAGTAAGATAGGTAGGTTAGAGGGATGAAAGGAAGTTAAGTCTTTATAGAATACTAGAATACTCAGTTCAAGGTAGTTTTGTGCAGTCTCCTGTACATGCATCAATGAGGCTGCTAAAAACTAAGATAATTGACACTGGGGTGCCTGCAGATATCACTGAATGGCCCTATTGATGTTTTTAAGCATGTCCTCATTTGAAGATGGTTTTTCTACTTTTGGATATTTGCCTTTTTTTTTTTTTTTTATGAAATCTGATGTCAGTTTCTTGTATAAAATTTTAGGATCTTGCTAGATCATATCAGTAAGAAGTATTTAGTATTTAGCTTTCCATTGAAGGCGGCGTGAGTGACTGACTAAAATGGCTTGTGGTGTTGGTATTTTCTCTTATGTAGTACGAAATTACCAGTCAGTCATGATAAGGCTTGATGAAAAGTATCTGCTGTCTCACTTCAGAACCTGAGCTTCAGGTGGCATTGACAGGGTGGTACTGGTACTGACAACGATGTAGTAGTGGGGAACAAGATATTGCCTGGTGAAAAAGAGTGCCTGGACTACTACCAGGCCACCACCGTCAAGTCATGCCTACTGCATGACCCCGAGTAGTACAGAGACTATAGAAACTGAAAAAGTGATAAACATACCAGGATGGGACCTGAAGGTTCTGCTTCCTTCCTGCACATGGGGGACCATGTCTCCCTGTATGCTGAGGGCAGCGTATCTGGATTCATCAGTACTCTGGGGTGAGTTTTTTTTGCAAAGTACACATTACTTTATACTTGTTTAAAAGAAGTGAATGAATGAATGGTGTGGAATGATTTTTATTGAGATATAAAGTGCGGGACAGGAGTGTACATAAGCCTGTAGAATAGTTATGGTTTTGTTTTTAAAAGTTACTGTTTTCCTCATAGTAACTTTTCCCCTCATCCTAATCATGTATCAGCTCCGTGTACAGTTCACCTCTTGTACTCTCAGTGGTGATACTCATTTGACTGTGTATGCTGGTAACAGGAGGCAAAGTGAGCAATTCTTGTATTTCATGGTGTGATTGCTCCAAACCTGTCTTGCAGCTGCCATCATAGCAGGGGCAGCTAATGGAAGGACTGGTGGTAAGAGGGGGATGACCAGATGATGTGATGGAGACATGCCAGCAACACAACTTATCAGTAACCAGATATTACATATGGTATATCCCCAGTTATCCGGCATGCATGGGGGAGAGTGTGTTCCTGATAGCTGGATTTTTTGGTTGATTGAGTGTTACTCTTATAAATGTCCTATTTTCAGTAAAAACCAAAGTAAAATATTGTACACTAGCACTTGTAAGTATGACAGATACAAATGAAAGGAAAAGAAGTAAAAAGAATAAAAATATAGAAAATAAAAGGACTGTACTTAATCATGTGTTGACACTTACGTAAATGTTCTGGGCGCACACTAATGCTCTTTATTCACTACTGTATTTATGCCTTGTAAAACTAATTCCTTAACACCAATTTTGTTCATATATATCACTGGTTAGATGAAGATGGAGGCTATCAGGGTTTTCTTCCACAAGCATAGGCCTATCAACCAGTATAGGATCCAACACTGACAATGTTGATGTTTGCTCTGATGCAACCAATGTTTATGTTTATATTTGGATGTGACTCGGCATGCAGGGTAATCAAGGAAACTGTATTAATATCCGGCAGAAACACTCAATTAACAAACTTTTTTGTTTATGCAAGTGGCGGGGAGTACTCACAGTGCTGCCAGTGGTGGGGAAAGCAAAACATTCCACTTGTACTGCTTGCCTGGTGTCAATTTCAAATATTCATGATTTTTAAAACATTTTATTTATTTCCCTTGAAAAAATTTGGTTGCTTGAGAATTCCAGATAGTTGAATACTGGATAGCTGTGGTTATACTGTACTATGGTCATGTAACAACTGCAAGCCCATTTTGCAACCACTCCTGTCATAGAAATAGATACAAGAGGAAGGTAAACAAAGGCATTACTTAGTCATAAGCATTGGTGTAGCACTGATAGCACCATCCCATACTGGGCCTTGGCATATGTAGTAGGGTGGCTTTTCTCTGCCACCTTTATGTTCCCAGTCACAGCTTACTGGTGTCATGTTCATAGGTGTTCTCTTGTATGTGGCTGTCCACTCTTTGTTCATAAACAAAAGTTAGATTGCTGTGAACCCTTTATAGTGTCCATTTCATCACTATATTTGGCTAATCTTTTAAAGTCTTTAACCATGTTGTTGTGGAAAGCAGTGGAGAGATAGGCTCATCAACACAGTCTTGTTTGTAAACATTGGGTTCTGAGCATTTGCAGTTAGCAGGCAGACAGATGCATACAAGTAGACAACTAGGAACACAAAATGCTGTCCACAACAACATGGTTAAAGATTTGGTTGAGAGATTAGCCAAATATCAGTAGCCTAAAAGGATGAAATAAACACTAGAAAGTGTTCACAGCAGTCAGGTTTTTGTTTGAAAAAAAAAAAAAAAGGACAGCTATGAACACGACACCAGTATGCATTTTAAAACTGGGTGGCCCTAGGAGTGAGCAGCCATCCTGGAAAAATTCCAATCATGACCTGGATTTAAACCCAGGATTTCTTGCATTGTAGTCAGGCACTAGTGCATGAACTACCATTCTTCAGTAAGAGGGAGGTACTAAGGATAAAATGAGGATTTCTGTTTCATAGCAGTGGACATAAAAGCATAAGGAAATTAAATTACAAAAGGCTAATTGGCCTACACAGGAAATGAGATTGCAGAAGGCTAATTGGCTTACACAAGGCAGCTCTTGAACTCTTAAAGCTTACCATCTGCCTTCGTTGTCCATTAATTGATCCAGCCTCCTCATGAATGTATGTAGGCAGTGTCTGCACTTGACACATTCTTACTTAGTTTGTTGCATTCACCCATGACCATATTTGGGAACTGATTTTTTGTTTGTCTTCATTTTAAAATATGATTTTGTTCACTTATAACAATTTGTATGAGTTCTTATTGTCCTCTGACTTATATGTTCTTTGTTGAACACTTCATCCCATTTAACTCTACCAAAGTCTTTCCAATGAATGCAGCTTTAGGTATCTTAATTTACCCTGGTAAGGTTTTTGGATAATCCTGGAGTTTCTTTTTTGCCCATATTGAAGGCTGTTTACTCCCATTCTATAATCAGGAGGTCAGAACTGTGCAGCATAATCTAAGTGTAGCTTTCACATAGTAAAAAATATAGGTAATTTTAAAATCACATCTGTTGTTCTGTTATATCTGCTCCTTCCAGTAACACCAGATAGTACTCTGCTTTGTTATAGGCATTACTTTTGAGGCCTGAGATTGTGGTATGCTGTAACTCATAAATCTCTGTCTTAAGTTTATCTAGCTATGCTTAATGTCCTCTAAAATAATATGATTATTATTTTATTATTTATTTATATTTTTCTACCTACATGGAAAGTACTACACTCACTGATGTCAAATTCCATATGCCATTTTTTCTGATTATTCATACATTCAGCGTAAGTCCTTTACCACATTTGTGTCCTCTGAGATGAGTGGAACAGACTCGGTAATCATGTTGTTAGTACTAAGACATTAGGGAGCTTTAAGAGAAGATTAGATGGGCTTATGGATGGGGATGATAGGTGGAAATAGGTAAGTATATTTCATACAGGGACTGCCACATGTAAGCCTGGTCACTTCTTGCAGCTTTCCTTATTTCTTATGTTCTTGTGTTCTTACAATGCCTTACTTTCCCTGCCATGTCCTGAAGGCTACTGTAGCACATCCATTTGACACTATTTAAAAATGAAAGCCTAGATTAGCCTAAGTTAAAGCAGGTGTAACTACATGAGGTAAATTGAAGTGTGTATGAGCTATCAAAGCTGTGAGGCACCATCAGTCAGTTCTGGGGTTAGGTGTCAGTGTCTGGTCAGTGTGGTAGGCTTCTTCTAACCTTGTCTCTGGGTATGTTTTTTGGCCAGACACTGTTCTCTACCTTAGTGGAAAGAGTAAAACAAAGGAAAAAAATACAGTGGGAGATGAATATTTTATGGTGATTTTAGAAGTGTAAAACATGAATTGGTCATCTACATGGGATATTCAGCCATAATAATAATCTTGTGAGTGTGATAAACAAGATTGTGCATCTCACAATAGCAGAAACTCAGTATAGTATGTCATGGATGGATGTCAGGTACAGAACTAATAAATCTAAACTAGCTAGATTTTAGTGATAATGGTGAGAAAGTTTATTAGTGAATGACAATTTTTTATTTATTAATTTTTTATGTGAGAGGGCCTTGCACAAAAAAGTCTTGTGGAACCAGGCTGTGGGAGGAGGGGAAGCATTCAGTTAACAAGATCAGAAGAGCAGTTAGTGTGAAAATAGCAGGAGATAACAAGAGAGGCAACTTTGTGGTGGTGAGAAAAAAGCTGAAGACAGTCATTTAGAGGAGAGGAATTGCTAAGATGAAAAGCTTTTGATTCCACCCTGTCTAGTCAAAAATAGCAGTATGAATGAAAGCTCCCCCATACGTGTGAAGCGTACTCCATGCATGAACAGATAAGGCCCCTTTACAGAGTTAGCAGCTTGTGGGGGGAGTGAGAAAAACTAACAGAGATGACTCAGAAGGCCTAACTTCATAGAAGCTGTTTTAGCTAGAGATGAGATGCGAAGTTTCCAGTTTAGATTGTAAGTGAAGGACAGACTGAGGATGTTCAGTGTAGGAGAGGGGGACAGTGGAGTGTCATTGAAGAAAAGGGGATAGTTTTCTGGAAGATTATGTAGAGTTAATGAAGGAATTTATTTTTTGAGGCATTGAACAATATTGAGTCTTACTCTGTTATTACTGATGAGAGTAAAAGACCAGTGAATCTGCTCTCATATGTTTGTGTGTGTGTTTGAGAGTTTCCCATTCAGTTTATGACAAAATTGCTTGAGCACACTATAACAGTTACCATACATCTGTGGTGTTTTTACTAGGTTGAATGATCTCTCAAATAATTATTCACAAGGGCTTAATTTCCAGGTCATTTATCTTCTTTCTTGATCTTGTATTTAGATCCTGTGACTCAGTCTTGCAGAATAGCTATCACTGTTCTACCCAGTAGTGTAAAAAGAGGATGTGGCACAGGTTGAGAAGTGTTGGCTAAGCTCAGGAATGGTGTGCAGTGTGTCACCAGCGTCAGGCAGCTGACACTGGTACCAAAGAATTGGTGCATCTTTGTTATTCATGTCTGTTAGTGGTCTGTGAGACATGAGTTTGAAGTTTTAATACTGTATATGGTAATGTATTAATGATATGAAATGTAATGCAAAAAGATTCTAGCACTTAAATGGTAATATATATATATATATATATATATATATATATATATATATATATATATATATATATATATATATATATATATATATATATATATATATATATATATATATATATATATATATATATATATAATGTATACACATGCACATTACCTAGTTGTATATAAACGAAACTTCCTCTAAGATTTGTACAATTTTCTTTTACTTTGAATGTGCACACAATGAAGATAATATAATCACAAAGCCTTGCAGTCCATTGTTCGCAGTAATAATAAACAGATCACTATTCAGCATAGCACTATCATTATGCTGTCACTGAGCCAGCATCACCAGTCAGGAATGTGCTCTACGATGGAAAGAAGTAGGTTGCACATATGCATATACAGTATTTTCAGAACATCTCAGTGTCTATGGCCAATTGGAGAAAATCTAGTCATGCCATCCATGTGCCTCACTGATGTCATTGCACCAAGCTCTCCCAGTATGATTACACTGCCCCTTCATGAGGTTTCCTTGGTAGTTAGTGTTCTTCCCTTTCATGCTTTTTCAGCCACATGAGCCTTTTACTTTTTTCATCCCTCTGCACAACTCTTATATTTCATGACAGTAGTTAGACCCTTTTCTGCATCCTTCATTTCAGCCACTCGTGATTTTACCCAAGTGAATCTACCAAGTAAAATTAAATCTTATAAATAGCCGTGTGTTTTGCTGTTTTGGCATTTTACCTACAAACTCACCACTCCATCAAGAATTTTATTTTTATTTTTATTTATTAAGGATGAAGTACTGTACTTTACATAATTATAGAATGGCTTTACATGATGCTGAATATAGTGATCTTACTTAAAAAAAAAAAAAAAAGAAGAAGAACCAAGAGACTGACACAGGGAAGTTACTTAACCTTTGGTGTGACTTTCAGGAGTAAAAGACTGACAGTTACTCAGATGTGCTGAGCCAAGAGACTGATGCATGGCAGTTTGTTTTGGACAGGCCAGAGGTGCATGGTAGTTTATTTTGACTTGCAGGACCAAGAGACTGATGTATAGTAGTTAGTGTGACTTGTATGACCCTTGGTAGTTAGTTTGGTCTCAGAAACGTTTGGCAAAGAAAATATTGGCTCCAAATAAGATTGTTACGACTGAATTAATATATATATATATATATATATATATATATATATATATATATATATATATATATATATATATATATATATATATATATATATATATATATATATATATATATATATATATATATATATATATATATATATGAGAGAGAGAGAGAGAGAGAGAGAGAGAGAGAGAGAGAGAGAGAGAGAGAGAGAGAGTTGGGAGGATGACTTCAAAGTTTAGGCTCAGGTGTCACATTACACTTGTGGCCTCCAAGGGCTGTCCTGTAACTATACACAAGTGTTACTCAATTTTGTTATCTGCTTAACCATCCCATTCAGCTGTTTGCTTCCTGACTCACCTGTAGCTCACCACATCTGCCTATCCACACCTTAGCTGACCTCTTTCACCACTGTCTAGCTGTATACTTGCCCAGCACTGACCCCCTCCCTCAATACATTTATGTCATTCCTACCCAACCAATGTCACTTTGGCTATCCTCCTCACAGATATACCTCTCCTGGGTGTATTACTTATAACCAACATTCTTCATCTCAGTGGCTGCAGCCTGCCCTTCTCACTAAAGTAGCATACTCTGTGTTACGAACTTTTCTAGGGCTTGTTACGGTCCAACCCCATGTTAGGTTTTAAGTTTCCTGCTCTAGAGTATGATTTAAAAAACAAACTGATCACCCCCTTAGATGCAATTCACATTAGAGTATTGTGCATTATTGGTGACCTGGCTATATACTCATAATTTCAAGTGGGGTACCATCTTCAAAGTAGTCACTGCTCCTTGTGCTTCTGCCACAATTTGGCATCTGGTGTGTAAAGCAATGTCTGCCATTTGCACTGGATTTTCGTTAGTGGATGGTGAGTTATACAGTAATAGAGCAAGAGAGGGTTGATAGTGTTTGGCTGATGCTTCTTTCTCACTGACCCTTGTGCCTTAATTTTTACAGACTGGTAGATGATCGCTGTGTGGTGAACCCTGAGGCTGGGGACCTAACTAATCCTCCAAAGAAGTTCAGGGGTGAGTGTTTGTTGTTGTTTTACTCCTATGTAGACTTGTGTTGCCTGTCTCCTGATTTTCTGCTACGCCTGGTTCATCTTCTGTCATTCTGTTGTGCTGCATATGTACGTATGTCATGGAGGAAGCGAAAACATTTTGGGTGGTTAGCTTGATGAAAATTCACTTTTTCCACAGCTAAGTTAGAGTAAATATTTTAAATTTTTTTTTATCCATTTTCATGGTGATAACAATTCCTCATGATGTAAATGCTAAAAATAAGTTTGAACTCAAGTGATTATTTTTGTAAATTGATCTCATTCTAATTTTTCTTTTTGTCATTTGTGCTGTTTCAGATTGTCTGTTCTGCATCTGTCCCAGTAATCGCTACTCAGCCCAAAAGCAGTTCTGGAATGCAGCAAAGCAGAGTGGCAACTCAGCCACTGATTCAAGCCTCCTGGAGCGCCTCCATGTGAGTACCAGGACACCCTGTTCCAAATATTTGATGTGCAGACACTCACTGGTGTATGGGAGTTGTCAAGAGATAGAGAGAATTTATTGTGTTTGTTAGAAGGATGCATTTCTAGCATACCTGTTTGGTGTTAGTGCACTGGATGCCATTCACTGGTGTGACTGAGTTTGGGTTGTCATCGCTCACCACATCCAGTTATGGATTCTTCCTGTAAAACTGGTAAACTCCATATATGAGTATGCTAGACATGTATTGGATATCTGCATTTTTTTCTTTCCTTCAAAATTTGTTGGGTAATACATGCATCTGCATCAGCAGTTTTTGTGAAAATAACATCCACGTTTGCAGTCTTCTGCACTTGAGGAATGAGCATGTGTAATACTCTCATTATTGAAGGATAATGCTGAACATTACAGTACATATACATAAAATGACATGGTAAACCTTGCATAAGTAAACTAATGTGGGCTCCATGTAGTTTTATTTATTTATTTATTTATTTATTTATATTTTTTTAAGTGTTCATGAGATGTTCACTTCATAATTTGCTACACCTGGGTCCACATCCCGTGTCCTGGCAACATGTAAGGGTGACTTGGCTGAATGTTACCTTTAGCAAATGAAAAAATGCATGCCTTATAAGATTAAAGAAAATAATCTGCAGCCATAAGTATATACAGGTTGCCCCATAAGTTTCCATACATAGGAAAAATTATAAGAAATTATAGAATTATAGAAAAAAGACATTTTTATTTATATATTATGCTCTACATGACTGCCTTTGTGTTGAAAACATATTTCAGTGAGTGTCCTCCATTGCTGAAGAACACATTCAAACAAATCTGCATTTATGCTTGTAATGGCATTCGTGATATCATATGTGTGGAAACTTATGGGACACCCCATATATATATATATATATATATATATATATATATATATATATATATATATATATATATATATATATATATATATATATATATATATATATATATACACACACACACACACACACACACACACACACACACACACACACACACACACACACACGTATCCATAAAAAAAAGTTTATATCCACATCAGCATCTGTACATTCACTTTTATTTATTTATTTATTTACTTTGTGGTAACAAAATTGTCATTATCAGCCTAAGGGGTTGGTATCACGAACTTTCATGAATCACGAGATAAAAGACCAAAGAGATAACTGAGATAACAATTAACTTGATACATTTCCCCAAGTTAGTTTTTTTTTATGTATTTTGCCGAGCTACTTTTATTTTTCTCCCCAGTTTATATATATATATATATATATATATATATATATATATATATATATATATATATATATATATATATATATATATATATATATATATAATGTAAGGGCCAAGGGGAACAAAAATCATGAACTAAAAAAGGCCCACTTGTGTGCGCAAGTGTGTGCATGCGTTTGTGCGCGCGTGTAATCAGCCTCTGTACCTCCTGAGTTCGATCTGAAAACTGCTTTCCAAAATTTTGATATCTTTTACATTACAGTCACGGTCACGCGGTGTTTCGCAATTAACATTTCTTACATTCATTACCAGACTTGTATTTAATAAAAAAAAAAAAAATAAATAATAATAAGAAAAAAATATAGAGTTATTGTCAGTCGTATTTTCATTGCTTTGTCCACCTGAATTAGTGAAACATCAAATGCCAACTCCGTATATCACTGGAAATCGGGATTTTTTAAAAATTTTCGTTATGCAGTACTCGAAACCTTGCAGAGCTTGGGATAAAGGAGGAAAAATTGTCAGCCGCTTGTTGTTGTTTTGTTTATTTGTTTGCTTATATACTTATTTACTTAATTTACTTTCCTTACACAAATCTAGCGCTAGCAGGTCTCGTCTTTTCACGTTAAGTCCTGTATAATGATGTCATCCATGAAATGCTTCCTTTTGCCTAAATAATATTACCTTCATTACCATAAGTCCAGGTAATTTCCTAGTCGATCTCTATGATTTTGTACCAGTTTTCTTATTACGTCATCAGCTCCGCGCCACTCTGCCTTGGCCTTACCGCTCCCTTTGTCGTCACTTTCCTATTCCCATTAACTAGCCAACTTAAGTTTTTGTTTACCTTTCTCTAGCTTCTTCCCAACCCGACTCAGTCCTAATATAGCTTCCCCCCCGAGCAAGTATGTTTACACCCCTCCCTCGCGCTGTTTACCCGGTCCCTCAGTCCGACGCCCCGCTGTTTACCTTCACTCACCGCTGACTGCTGCTGGCTTCTCCTGAGTGAGGCTGAGCGGCAAAGTAAAGGGGAAAACGGAAAAATCGCCGCCCTGTCGGATATGCATTAATGTGATTTGGGATGTATTGGATGTATTGCTGTGCTACATCCATCACCTTTAATGCCGTCCGCGTAGGAGGTATACCTGTGCATATGCATGTGTGTGTGTGTGTGTGTGTGTGTGTATTAGTACGTGTGATCGTATAGTTATCGGTGTTTCTGCATCCGGCAAAGTTACCAAGTAATTTAACCGAATCGTTGTAGCTTCAAGGGTAAATCGTAGTGACGATGTTTATTCACACTAACTAAACGTACGTGATGACAGACAAGAATACAACATGCTGAATGAATGCAGTATTAGAACTGGAGGCGAGATATTCCATTATTTTATTTTATTTTATTTATTTATTTATTAATTTACTTATTTTTTGTATAGTAATGCAAGCTTGTGTGTGAATATTTGTTGCATTACTGCATCCTATTTTAAAGATGTGTGTGTGTGTGTGTTTGTGTGTGTGTGTGTGTGTGTGTAGAGAACTTCAGAACCCGCATGTTGAAACTGTGCTTGAGTCACCTTCAGGATGATTTCCAAAGACCACAGAGATAATTACTCTCTCTCTCTCTCTCTCTCTCTCTCTCTCTCTCTCTCTCTCTCTCTCTCTCTCTCTCTCTCTCTCTCTCTCTCGTCGATGACGCAGTATTGTAGAATCATAGAAACATCCTTGAAACCCACAGACTCCCACTAGAGCTTGTTAAAATTATTGGCGAGGCTCCGAAACTTGAGAATGAGCCATCACGGTTCATAGTGATGGAGCAACTACGCTGTCTGTCTATCTGTCTGTGTATCTGTCTGTATGTCTGCCTATCTGTCTATTTATCTATATGTGTATCTATCTGTCTGTCTGCCCATCTATCTATCTATCTACAGGATTTATCTATGTTCGTCTGTACATTCTCTCTCTCTCTCTCTCTCTCTCTCTCTCTCTCTCTCTCTCTCTCTCTCTCTCTCTCTCTCTCTCTCTCTCTCTCTCTCTCTCTCTCAAGTCGTTTAAGTCAGGTAAACATCTTGGAATTAAATGTGCCGTGTACCGTAATGGGGCACCCTTGCGCTTAGATGTGTGTGCGCCAGGGTGGCCAGGAAGTCTGGTTTCTGAACGGTCCTCTCTGTGACGTCGCCAGAAGCCACACGTAAATTGCCCTTCTTTGTTAGGACACGACATAAAAAAGATATTCTAAAACAGCGGGAACTGAGGGACATAGTTATTGCGCTCATGCATTTTAATTAGACCATGTATTTTGTATATTCTCGTCATACATGCTATCTTTATTAGTATGCAGTGTGTACAGTGTATTTAGAAATGTTTAGTTGTGGTTCAAAAAGAGATGTGTGAACGCTCTTATTTGGAAACATGGAAATAACAGCCGTAGCGTTATTTCTGCTGGTGGAAACAACGGCCCAGTAACTCACCTGCACGTGTTCCAGTCATCTGGGTGTAGGTTCAAGAAGTGAGCTGAAAGCCATGCTGAGTCAAGGGTGTAACGTTATGTAGGCTGTATGTATAGTGTATAAGGTCCAGCTGCTTTTTCAACCCTTTGATTGCCACTTGGTACACCTTTCCCGGATTACCAATCACTCTGAGACAGCTTGACTTGTTCTGCAGCCACATCCAATCTTTAAACTGGGAACAATTTGCAAAATGTATTCTTTTTGGTAGTTAACTTTCTTGTAGATGCTTATAAAGACTTCACGCATTGCTTCTGGTGCTGCTAATTGTTTCGTGAGGCAGTGAAAAGGTTAAACACTAAATTCGGTGTGTGTGTGTGTGTGTGTGTGTGTGTGTGTGTGTGTGTGTGTGTGTGTGTGTAGTTGTTTCTATCTAGTTTAAACATTCCAGAAAACTCGTAGTTTTCCATTTTCATGACCTTAAGGACCATTTTCAGAAAAAATCTGCGCGGGACCTCCACTACATTCATTCCAGAGGCTCTCGTTGACCTTACGCGGATTCTTAAGGGTGTTTTTATGTTTTTGTAGATATAGACTAACGAAATTTCTGCATTTTTAACACGATAAATTGATAAATTGTCTTGAGAACCCGACTAATAATCTCTGTGGCTTTTGAAAATGGTCGTGGTTAGAGAGCGAAGCCTTTCTGAATACGGACCTAAATATTTCAGTATTCCTTGGACCACTCGTCATTTGGGTTATTTCAGATACCTGTGTTTCTTTACAGACAACTCCATTTTCTTACCCTTCTTCTTGCAAGTGAACATTCTTTCCATGACCTTTTCTGAGGGTGAGTCCCATAAATGGATTTCCCCTTCACCTTATTCCTTCTAGGTTTGGGAGTCTGCCTTAACCGTCGTCCGTCTGTCATAATATCTCTCCTTTGTGCTCCTTTGTATATTTGATTATTCGTTATACCCTTTAATTCGTGCGGTGGTCATAGCTCTGCTGCATATTTTAATCTTGGGCGAAGCATTGATACAGTACATTTCGTTATCATCTCGTTCAGATAGGTGAGTGCTGTTTGCTTTACATACGTCTCTAGTGTTGCTGTTTATGTCTGCTTGGTGATAAGTTATCCATAAAGCCTCAAGTATTTCTCTCTCTCTCTCTCTCTCTCTCTCTCTCTCTCTCTCTCTCTCTCTCTCTCTCTCTCTCTCTCTCTCTCCAGTGCCCCGATCGTTTCTGCCACGAATTCCTCACATTCCCTGCCTGCTTGCCTCCCTGCCACCTGGTAAAGGCGTGAGTGAAGCCTTATGCTGCGTTCGATTTCTTTCCTTCCTTCTCCTCCTCCTCCTCTTCCTGGCGTTTTTTATTCCTTACCTTCCTTCCCCTCATTCTTTCGTTTCATATTCCCACACCTTCTCAGTCACATATCCCTTCACGACTGGCTTTTATTTATTTATTTATTTTATTGACTCATCTACTTCATGCTGATATATGACAGTTGTTGGTAGGATCCCTGTGACATCCACGGTAGCTAGTCTGGAAAGAAACACAGGTTTGCTGCATGAATGACCGGGAGATGAAATGTCACACGTGGGTGCATGGTTGGTGTGTGATTACAAAGATGTTCATTAGTATTCTGGGAGGCGTGGCTTGTACCTAGATGTGCCTTCCCAGCTGAGGAGGCAACACTGTGCTTGATCCCCCGCCGATGACTGAAGCAGAGTGACGGTTCCGAATATGCTGTGGGAGGAATATGAACTGTACTTGCCTCACCGGTAATAGAAGCAGTGACGTTTCGAATATGCTATTTTTTGGGGGGAATGTGAACTGTGCTTGGTTCGCCGGTGACACAAGCAGAGCGATTTTTTTAACATGCTTTGAGGGCAATGTTAAATGTGCTTGTTCCGCCGGTGACAGAAGCAGAGTGACTTTTTGAACATGCTGTTGGGGGACTGTTAAATGTGCTTGTTCCGCCGGTGACAGAAGCAGAGCGATTTTTTGAACTTGCTTTGAGGGCAATGTTAACTGTGCTTGGTCCGCCAGTGACAGTGACGTTTCGAATATGCTGTGGCGATAATGTGAACTTATAGTCTCCCTTTCCGGAATCTCAGGGGTTTTGCTGCTGACAAATCGTACACGTGGACTCTCCCAATAGCTTCATTTCCTCCCACTCACTCTTTTTTTTTTTTTTTTCTCTCTCTCTTTCTCTCGTGGTCATGGTGGTTGTTTATAACACTCCAATTACTGAGACACGCCAAAGACCTGCTGTGGAGGGAGGGTGGAGTAAGAGAGAGAGAGAGAGAGAGGAGAGAGAGAGAGAGAGAGAGAGAGAGAGAGAGAGAGAGAGAGAGAGAGAGAGAGAGAGAGAGCTAAAAATGGATGCACAGGTTCTTTAGAAATATAGAAAACTAACCTGCCAGCACCATTTTGTATCTTCCTATTGCATTCAAGTGGTGTCTTTGGGTGTGCCAGTCAGTGTATGGATGAAATAGATGATTGGTAGGATGCATGAAGTGCACGCCTGACGGAACATGTCGATATGGAAATAAACGCTGAAGGGAAGCAAGAGAAAGCACATTTAAAAGTAGGATTTGAACTGTTATTTATGAAAAAGTAAGAGGAAAAGGGATAATTATTTTGTAAAGTTAAAGTAAAAGCGTAAGAGAATAGTGGAGCTTTAATAAGGAGGCTTGAGTAAGTGAAGTGTGTGTGTGTGTGTGTGTGTGTGTACGAGAAAAAAATTAGAGAACTTTTGGTGTGTCTTCCACTCCTTGGGTAATGCAGGCAAGAGAGAGAGAGAGAGAGAGAGAGAGAGAGAGAGAGAGAGAGAGAGAGAGAGAGAGAGAATTATTATTATTCATGTTGACATCGGTGAGTTCGGTGCCTTTTTTGAGGGTGTGTGCTTCTTAGAGGATGCAGAGTGCGTTGGTTGTAGACAGGTGATCTTTAGGCTGTGGTGGGACTATGAGATCTCACCTTTACATTCATTGAGTTTCACGGGCATCTTTAAGTTATACCCAGATTGAATGAAAGGGAAGTGTGTGAAGTGGCAGTTTTCAACCAATAGGAGGGGAAGTTGGAGCCGAAACTGGTGCAGGTACTTATTAATCGTTTAGGTACGCATTACAATCCAGAAATCGTATTCGTAAATGCATTGGTTTGTCATGAGTATTTTTTAAGCGCCGGAGATGATTAATCGGGCTCTCATAATGCAGTTTTCCCTAATAAGTTCTTGTTAATCTATCTCCAATAACTTCCACCAAGGCCCGTTGAAAGGCGCTGAGTTGTTCGAGGATATGGTCCTAGGATGCAAATGTAGGGGGGGATCAACATCAATAGATCTGTTTTGAGTATAGTTCATCGTGTCATCGCAAATTTTGAGATGCATAGAATAAAAAAAAAATCTTGTAAAATTGATGCAACACACTACATAATGTATTAAGTGACCAGTGAAATGCTTGCGAAAACTAAAAACTGCCTTCACCCACGCTCCATATTAACTACAAATACAACTACAGTAAACGGGGCTAGAAGTACAATCCTAGTCAGGAGTCAAGTAACCAGGCAAACTTACTCCCTCAGTCTGGCATTGTTCCTCACTCCCATGCCTTGTAATATGCTAAGAATCTCAGTTGTCAGGCTTTACAAGGAGATTGTCAGCATATCAGAGGAACCACGACCGAGAGAGAGAGATAAAAAAAAAAAAAAACACAAGACGCAGTGGAAGTGAGTGCGATATGGTACTCGGATGCTGATTATGACAATACGAACCCCCGACATTCCTCTTCCCCTCCATAAAAAAAAAAATAATAAATAAATAAAAAATAACCATTCAAAGTTTTATATCGATTCGCTTTTTTATATACGAGTATATTCTTGGGGGAAAAAAAGAGCTAAGCCTATCAGCGTAGCATCGTGAATTGAGTCCCGATAACAGGTTCTTGTCAATAACAAAAATGTTTTTTTCTCTCTCTCTCTCTCATCTCTCTCTCTCTCTCTCCTCTCTCTCTCTCTCTCTCTCTCATCTCTCTCTCTCTCTCTCTCTCTCTCACTCTCTCTCTCTCTCAAATAACTGGTGAGTGTTTGGCAAATACTTGAGACCGCCTTGAGGAGAGGTAAACTGTTTCATGGTATTTAGTCTCTCTCTCTCTCTCTCTCTCTATCTCTCTCTCTCTCTCTCTCTCTCTCTCTCCTCTCTCTCGTCTCTCTCTCACTCTCTCTCTCTCTCTCTCTCTCTCTCTCTCTGTCCTTGAAATACAACCAGTCGTTGTATGATTACTGTTGATAACATGTTTTGCAAGCAAAATATTTGACATGTTTACGAGTAAATGTGTGAAGAAGTGGAGTGAAGAGTCAACAGATATATTAGATAAAAAAATAAAAAAAA